>NC_138735.1:10075242-10671880 GCF_965113295.1 Leuciscus leuciscus | reverse complement strand
TGACTAGCTTCCAGTAGCTTGTCAACTAGCTTCGGCAACACTACATGACAGTTCCTGCTGAATGAACTATTATGCTTTCACTCAGAACAGAAGAGCTAAAGGTTATGAAGAGAGGGGCGTCTCCCTTGGGCAGGGACACAAAAACTCCCTAAACACATTCTAACTCGTGACCCTGGAGTGTCTGTCAGACACACATTTCACAAATTATGAAATATGGAAAGTTGGCCTACTGTGCTAAAGGAGACAAACGATTAGTTTGCTCTTTGTCCTTTAAACCATTTCAACACACCCGTGGAACATGCAAATCAGATGTGTATGTAATTATCTAATGGTTAGATTTGCATGCCATTGCTGAAACGTCTTGGCTCTGATGAGTTCAGCACTCTCCATATGAAATGCATTAGGCCTGAAACATATACAAGTTTTTGAATGTAAACGCTTCTACCTACTGATTTCAAGGAACGTTGTGCTCTAAAATGCACCAGAATGCAATTTATAACACAACACAAGCATTCTTACCATTGCTACACAAAGGGTGCTATAGCAGACATTAGCATAAACTATTTTCTACTGTCAGTTGTCCAAAACAACATAAAAGAACTAGTGCCAACAACTGTTTTTTCACCTCACGTCATCGCCATCTGAGCCAAAATGTTAAATTTTAACGCACCACAAAGACTGACGTCTAATAGCCAACTACCATGAACATTCGCGCATGAAGAGGAAATAACTCTCCGTACCAGCAGGTGGCAGTAGTTTGTATCTGTCTTTCAAAGAGGTAAACCGGAAGAGCATGGACAGCGGATATACAATGGCTGTCCCAATTCAAAGGCTGCATCCGGCAGTTTCTCTCCAAGAAATCCTGTCATCACTTGCATTCAATGAATTCTGGGATACGCAAGGCCGCGAAGGTCCATCTGTTGTATCCTTCATTACCCACGAAACGAAGGGTTCATTTGAAGGAGCCCTCGAATTGGGATAGCCTTTGTAGCGTTGTGGTGATGCAATCGGCCTTCGAATTCGGCCTTCGAAGGATGCAGCCTTTGAATTTGGACACAGCAAATGACAGAAGCTTTCTGTGTGTGTCCTCTCGACTTCCGTTTTCTTTCATCATTTACAATTTTCTACTTGTGCACCTGTTTCGCTAAGCTGAACAGCCAATCAGAGTAATTTCTTGTCACTGATGGACTCCACTGCCAATTCAGCATGCTTAATCAGCCAAAAAGTCACAGACGGGGATTAGACTAGTTGTGCCACCGCAATACACCACAAAAACTAGGCCAACAGATGCTCAACGATTGCCAAACATTTGCCAGCGTCTGACCGTCACAATCAACAACTGTTATGATGGAAGAACTAGTCACTTCGATTTGGTTTGTGCCATCAAATCTTTGAAAGATATAACAGTTTTAGTTTTAAAGTCCTCCTGTGGTGAAAATCCAGCTTTTAATGTTGTTTATATGTCTATGTGGTGTTTTTAATATGCTTTAAGACAAACCATGTGCAGATTCAAAGTCACTTTCTGCTGTGAACCAAAGACAGTCTCAAAATCGCGGTTTTAAATCGCGTTTCTGACTTCACAAACTGCCTTGTAATCAATCATGTCAACGTGTGATCATCAACGAGTGGATCTCTGAGCTGAGTGAGTGAGTGAGTGGAGGCGGGGCTACTTTGTATATTCATAGAATACTACAGTATACTAAATGAGGCAAGGGTGTAGAGTTACATTCAAGCTATTTTAAGGCACGAATACTTTTTTTTTCAATGAAAAAACATTTAAATATGTTATTTTGGTGATTAAAGATGAGTTTTAAAGGAACACGCCGACTTTTTGGGACTTTAGCTCATCCCCCAGAGTTATTTTGCCACTTATTGGGAGCAGTATGCTAGCTGGAGCCATTTATCTCCAGTCTTTGTGCTAAGCTAGGCTAGCAGTGGGTGCGTCAGACAGAGTTTTACTGACATGCAAACAGTTCGCTGTTTGCATGTCAGTCAGAAGGTCTATTCCTCAAGTGGGCCGGTTGCTCTTGGCCAAAATAAGCTGCAGACCACCATGGCAAAGTCAAAAGTCTGACAACTCAAGACACTAAAGCGAGAATGCATGTTGTATAATGTGATGCTCACAATACATCGACCAAGTATTCACATCTATTTGCATATTTGACTTTGTTTCACTATAGAAGAAAAAGAAGAGGGATTGAGTAAGTAAATGAAGGAACAAATTAATGAAAAGAGTGGAATTTGATCTTCCTAAACTTGCAAAATAACAGGGTGGAACTGTGAGCGACCCACCCTCCCTCTCTGATGAGCGAAGGAAGGATATTGGGAAGAGTAATTAGTGGAGTGTGTGTGCGTGGGGCGGGCAGCTCCAGCCTCTTCTGACTCACTGTGTGGAAACTCTGAATGTTCTTGCGCCACTGTGCAAAGCTGCAAGCTATTACACATCGCATTATACAGCCGAAAAAACCTCTAACTACAGACAGACTGTCTGAGTAAATCTCTCTGACTATTTTTGCATGAGGCTACCATTCTTTAGCTTTTCCCACTCCCCTCTCTGTCCTTACCCTCTGTTCATGTTCTTCCATTCCCTCTTTCCCTAACAAACCACTCCCACCCTTTTTAAAATAGTCTCTGGATTTTGTTTGTGGTATTTTCCATCTCTGAGAAAAAGAAAGAGACCTTCTCTACATTAATCCAGCATGACTGCCGTGTTGGGGAGAGAATGCATGTAAAAACATGTCAGTGTTCGTTTATTCTGCGGCCATCAAACAGAATCCTGCTTTTATAAGGCAGCAGGTAGCCCAGCTCCGAACACACACAGTATGTGTGGCCGTCAGTTCACACTAACACAGTTTTTTTCCTTCAGAAATCAGAATACATAAAAAATACATTTAAAATGCATTTCTTTTCTTTTTTTACTTAAAGGGATAGTTCACCCAAAAAAATTAATTCTGTCATCATTTACTCACCCTCATGTTGTCCCAAACCTGTATGAGTTTCTTTCTTTTGTTGAACACCTAAAAAGAAATTCTGAAGAATGTTGGTAACCAGACAGTTGATGGTAGCCATTGACATCTGTAGTATTTTTATTTTATGTTATTTGTTTACTATGGAAGTTAGTGGCTACTATCAACTGTCTAGTTACCAACATTCTTCTAAATATCTTCTTTTGTGTTCAACAGAAGAAAGAAACTCAAACAGATTTGGGACAACTTGAGGGTGAGTAAATGATGACAACATTTTCATTTTTGGGTGAACTATCCCTTTAAGCCACACCCTAATGTCTGAATATCAGATAACAAAATGTCACGTATAAAAGATGCTGCTTCTTCTCAGAAGTCATTATTCCTTTATTATTTTTGGCCCAATGGCTTTGAATCATGTGGTGATTTTTAGTATGAGGTCAGTTCACACAGTTGTCCTAGAGTAACCAGGTGTTGTTTTATGCATTAACTACCAACATTTCACAATAAACATGACCAAATATCTCTGTAATCTTAAATTTACACTAAATTTTTACACTTAATTTTACACAAGAAAAGTCTGTAAAAAGAGTGTACTGCACTAATAGGAAGATTTTTAAACAGATAAACAAATAAACAGATTTTTTCACAAGTGTTTTACTCGTATTGTGAAGCACACATTTGGTTTGAATGAAATGTCTGCAAATTTAATGAAAAGGGTATTGGTAAAAAAAAAAATCACAGATTGCTTTCTTACAGTGTAACCGTATGTGTCACTTAAACTTCTTGTTATGTTGTGCTTGAAAAGAGTGCTTATACTTTTATTCTGTAAAACAAGTGACATTTGGTTTGATATTTTTTTTGTAATGCAATGGCATTCATGCATTTTTAGTATGCAAACACTTTTTAGTGCCACTATAAAAATGGTTCTATTTAATAATAGTAAGATATCCTGGTCACACTTTAGTTTAGGGTCCAGTTCTCACTATTAACAAACAGCTACAACGTTTTCCTCAATAAACTCCTAATTACTCCTTATTAATAGTTAGTAAGGTAGAATATGGTCGTGCAGAATAAGCCATTAATACGTGCTTAAAGTACAAATAAAAAGCCAATATCCTAGTAATATGCATGCTAATAATCAACTATAGTTAATAGTGAGAATTGGACCCTAAACTAAAGTATTACCGATATACTCATTACCCAAAGCCACACCCTACCAACTAACTGTGACATGTGATGTACCCTGCATTTTACATTACACTGGTAGCCCTATACAAATGTATTATACAAATCACATTTAAAAAACACAGTTGTGATGTCTTCTACAAAATATCTTTGGAAATTATGGAAAGAAAAAACACAAGCGAGATTTCGTCAATATCCCAATCGTTTCTCCCAGACACCAATAACTTTTACAATAACTTTTACAAAGACTTTTACTTTGTTTCTCTTTTTTTTTTTAAACACACAACAGGAATCTCACGTCTAATTTGAGAAGAGATCTCAACAATGAAGAGATAACAATAACGTTTCTTATCAATTTCCTCCCAGATCTGAGCTATGAGCTATCTGTTGTGCATTCATTAGATCTATACTCTTACTGCATGTCAACAATTGTCATTTGTCTCCACTTTTATTTATCAAAGAAAATTTCAAGACAAACATTTAAGACAATGTTGATGCTTCATTGAAATGTAACTGAGAACTCCTGAATCCTGAGCAATACTAAATGTCGTCTGTGTGCACACCCCTCACCTGGTAGATCATGACTTTGAAGTTTCTTCTCTTCAGAAGTTCGTTCTCGTTGCTCTCCAGGCGTTTGATCTGCCCGGCCTGTTTCTCCATGTTCCCCCGCACCGACTTCACGTTCACGCTCACCTTACGCACCTTCTCCAGCATCTTATTGACCGTGTTTGCCGTGGTGGTGTGGCTCTTGGACAGTTTGGTGAGTTCCCCCTGGATGCCCATCACTGATCTCTCCATCTCCTTTTGACGGGCTTCCAGCCCAGCCTGCGTCTGCTGGATCTGGTCCACGGCTCCGATGATTTTGTCCAGCAGCGCCAGGACCATGACTCCATTCATCTCACCTTTCTCTCCCTCACCTGCCTCTTCTTTCTCAGCGGCATCTTTTGTTTTGTTCTCAGTGTTGGCTTCATCTTCATCATCAGAGCCTGGGAGGTTCATTTCATCTTCTGAGATCTCAGTAAGGGATTTGTGCAGCTCAGGCACCTCCAGGTGCAGATGGCTGTCTTGAATCACTTCCATGTTTAAAAGCTTAAGTATCTAGTAAAATCAATGGAATGTGAAAGGATAAAAGCAGTGGAAAGTTCTGTGTCCTTACTCGCCTTTCTATCTGCTCTCAGGATTCCCCTCTAGAGTTCACCTAACTGTTCCCTCCTCTGTCACACTAACCACATCTGCTCTCCTCTCTCTCTCTCTCTCTCTCTCTCTCTCTCTCACTCACTTTCTCTCTCTCTCTCTGTGTGTGTTTGGGATCTGGCCAGAGCAGCAGAGGCTGGCAAGTAGGCTGTGGACGGTCTGTACTGCATGAGCGCTGGGTCGTGAATGCCACACTTTCCTGTGAAACCCTCCAGACAAATCAGCTGCGTGCCAGCTGCCTTCCTCTTACCCACTGACACTCCCCCTGCACCGTGTGTAGCTCTACGTGTGTGTGTGTGTGGAGTGTGTTGGAGAGCACTGCTCCACCCTGTGGCCTGCACTGGGACCCCATAGTAAAAAAAAAAAAAGTCTACATTTAGAGTCCATGATCTACTCTAGAAAAAGGTGTTTTATTCTATGCTCACTGTGGTTTTGCCAAGTAAGACATGTTCCTGGAACAACATATAGTCGATCCTGGAACATCATTCCAATCCAAAAATGTAGTCCTTTAACCCTATCCCTACAACTAAACCTAACCCTTCCCATAACTTATCCCTAAAATCACAGGGGAATATACTGATGTAGAAGAACCTAACCCTGGTTGTACTGGTAACTTGACATAAACTGTTAACTTGTCCCTCAAATCTGATTGGATTGATTGTTGACTGGAATGTTGATCCAGGAACATGTTGTACTTGGTGAAATCATGTTCACCTTTATTCTACATAAGGATGGTCCACCTTGTGGCTGTCAATATCACATGACCATGACAAATACTACACCCCTGAAATAATAGGACATAACCTTGTACAGCACCACAAAAGGTTATTAAAACATTATTTAAAATGTACTTTAAAGGTGTAAATTAATGTTAAGAAACAGGCATGCAAGCGTACTCTCTTTATGGGCTCTTTACTGGCCTTATTTTATTAATATTATATAACCTCTAAGTACAGTTTTTTTTTTATTATATACTTTTTTAGATTTGAAGTTTACAATTAAGTGCAATTCTTTACAAATTTCAACAGAAACGACATACAGCATCAGTACATGTGGCAGTACACTAATTTCAAAGGCAATAGAAATAATTCTGAAATTCCTACTTAAGGGTAAAAAATTTACTCTAAAATTCAACTTTAGAATTGTATTTAATATAAATTTAAACTATAATACATTTTCATTTAACTGTAAATTACATGCAATTAAGTGTCTGAAAACATCAGTTTGCACTTATCCTTTTTAAGTATATTATTTCTGTAATAAGAACTATTTCTAAAGTGTATATATCTTTTTCACAAGGGTGAACTCAAATATTTCTTATCAAATTCTGCCAAATCAAATCTCTATTTGATATATATCTAAATATATCTAATCGCAATAATTGTAAACTGTAGCTGTAAATTATACTGTATATCAACAATTGTCTAATCTGTGTCTATTTTATACCTCCTGATGAATTAGGAAAAAGGTAATACTTATATGAAACAATTCCAAACTCCAAACTCGTAATATCTTTTAGCAAACTCTTGAGTAATAAAATTTCCCTCTGGGACAGTGCTGTATATGTGTGAAGATAACATGAGGTTCTGGAGAGTGTAACAGTATTAGACAGGCACAGACACAGCGAGAGCTGGAATGTCATCCAGACCTGCAGGGTTTTTCAGTTCCCTAAAGGCCAATTTTTCCCATACAGCACATTAAAAAAAAACCTATCCAAAGGAAGAGTTTACAAAAATAACTTGAGCTCTTACTGTATGAGTGTGGGCCCTGCGTGTGTATGCATGTGCGAGTAAGTGTACTATTCCATCATATCCCTCACTGATGGTCACAAATTGGTATGATAATCACATGCACAACAAGGAAGAGGAAAGTTCAACACAGTCTTTAAATCACAGGAATACACCCAGTGACTGGCATGGAAACACAACCAACGTCAATATCCGACATCCAAAGAATGAAACAAGAACTTATGTACACAGGATAATGAGGGGAACACAGCTGAATGAGATGATGAAATCAAATTAGTAACTATGACAACAAACAAGGCAGGGAGAAATGGTGCAAACAAACTAGCTGAATGCTACACTGATAGAATGCTATACTATTTTAGAGAGAATAATGTAATATTCATTGAAGATTTATTGATGAGAACATTACTGTATTTCCTTTCCAGTGGAATGGAAAAATGGTTTTGTGGATTTGGAGTGTCTCCAAAAATGAGCTCAGTGAAACTTTAAACACCAGAGGCCCTGTTTACACCTGGTATTAAGATGCGTTTTGAAGTATTAAAACGTATTAAAACGTTTTGAGCTTGTCCACTTTCTACCATTTCCAGAGTTAGTCGAAAACGCATTAGACCGGATTGCTTTCGTAGTGTAAACGCTCATGTAGTCGAATGTGTTCGAACAGCCACAAAAGACACATTATGTAAACATTGTGGGAAGGCTGGATTTTAAATTTGTTGGCTGAAGACGCAAGTTTGGTTTGAAGACGGAAAACGTACCAAGCACCAAGTATCAACTTCGGTGTGGTCTTGCGGCTGTCAGAGCAGAAACAAAAGCTGCTGCTCTCTGCATGTTTTTCCGGAGTCTCCTTTCTCGTTCATATACACTCACCTAAAGGATTATTAGGAACACCATATAATACTGTGTTTGACCCCCTTTCGCCTTCAGAACTGCCTAAATTCTACGTGGCATTGATTCAACAAGGTGCTGAAAGCATTCTTTAGAAATGTTGGCCCATATTGATAGGATAGCATCTTGCAGTTGATGGAGATTTGTGGGATGCACATCCAGGGCACGAAGCTCCCGTTCTACCACATCCCAAAGATGCTCTATTGGGTTGAGATCTGGTGACTGTGGGGGCCATTTTAGTACAGTGAACTCATTGTCATGTTCAAGAAACCAATTTGAAATGATTCGAGCTTTGTGATATGGTGCATTATCCTGCTGGAAGTAGCCATCAGAGGATGGTTACATGGTGGTCATAAAGGGATGGACATGGTCAGAAACAATGCTCAGGTAGGCCGTGGCATTTAAACGATGCCC
The DNA here is from genome assembly GCF_965113295.1 of Leuciscus leuciscus. Lineage (NCBI taxonomy): Eukaryota > Metazoa > Chordata > Actinopteri > Cypriniformes > Leuciscidae > Leuciscus > Leuciscus leuciscus. The sequence continues at coordinate 10,663,488 of NC_138735.1, read as the reverse complement.
AATTGGCACTAAGGGACCTAAAGTGTGCCAAGAAAACATCCCCCACACCATTACACCACCACCACCAGCCTGCACAGTGGTAACAAGGCATGATGGATCCATGTTCTCATTCTGTTTACGCCAAATTCTGACTCTACCATCTGAATGTCTCAACAGAAATCGAGACTCATCAGACCAAGCAACATTTTTCCAGTCTTCAACTGTCCAATTTTGGTGAGCTCGTGCAAATTGTAGCCTCTTTTTCCTATTTGTAGTGGAGATGAGTGGTACCCGGTGGGGTCTTCTGCTGTTGTAGCCCATCCGCCTCAAGGTTGTGCGTGTTGTGGCTTCACAAATGCTTTGCTGCATACCTCGGTTGTAACGAGTGGTTATTCCAGTCAAAGTTGCTCTTCTATCAGCTTGAATCAGTCGGTCCATTCTCCTCTGACCTTTAGCATCAACAAGGCATTTTCGCCCACAGGACTGCCGCATACTGGATGTTTTTCCGTTTTCACGCCATTCTTTGTAAACCCTAGAAATGGTTGTGCGTGAAAATCCCAGTAACTGAGCAGATTGTGAAATACTCAGACCGGCCCGTCTGGCACCAACAACCATGCCACGCTCAAAATTGCTTAAATCACCTTTCTTTCCCACTCTGACATTCAGTTTGGAGTTCAGGAGATTGTCTTGACCAGGACCACACCCCTAAATGCATTGAAGCAACTGCCATGTGATTGGTTGATTAGATAATTGCATTAATGAGAAAATGAACAGGTGTTCCTAATAATCATTTAGGTGAGTGTATAGTGCAAGCTTATTTTATCCATTAGATCGAAATATCTGGGAAAAAACACAAATTTACCCACCTATAGACCCTCCCCTCAAAGAACTCAGGACAGAAGTGGCTGAAAGTGGACAAAAGAGACGGATTAAAACACCAGGTGTAAACGGGAATGTGTTTCCCTCGTCCATTTGCAATCTGATCGACCAAAACGCATCTTAATACCAGGTGTAAACAGGGCCAGAGAAGGTATTCATTTACTTCAGAGCTTTGATTGTCAGGTGCTAAATAACATTCTAAAATATCAAAGCTTTGACATTATAAGTTAACACGTAATGAAATTCATAATACTTTTAAATGGCCTTATTTAGTTACCATGCAACGCAAAGGAAAGACTTGCAGCTTGCTTCAGCTGGTCAGTGTGAATTGTCAGGCGTTTGTATGTTTCTCACCTCTGGTTCTTCAGTAGTTTCTGACTCTAAATATATAGAGGTTCATTACAGAGTCTGTGCTACATTCTTCTGAGGTCTGCCCTCTCACCTTTCGCTGTTTCACACAAACCTGCATCGTTCAGTCTTTATCAGACCACACAGAGGAAAGGTCTATTCCCATAAACACTGTATGGCTAAATAATTAAATAGTCAGAGAGCTAACTATTGAACTTTTAGACACATATTGTCATAAGTGTCAAAAGGAGAATACTCAGAAATTCTATCTCTCTTTTGCTCCATAAAGCAGTATATGTCAAGAAAAGTATGAATTTTTTGGCTACAAAGCACCTTTAAATGTTAATATGAAACGAAAAAGAACCCTATTTTCTTAATACATATTTCTGGTTACAGTACAACCATAATTTCTGGATGTGAATTAACCATCAGTATTGGTTATTCTAAATATAAAATACCTTTAATTATACTTTCCTTTTCAATTGTTCAAATTATGTATATTATATTAATTTATATTTATATTATATTAATTAATTTATATTAATATTTAAATCACAAATATTACATTATAGTAGATGTTTTACCAATGGTTTACCCACAGATTCTGTTTTGGAGGGCTCAATGATAGACTTATTATTATCCCTGTCTGCATTGTCATGACATGAAAAAAAAAGTCTTTCTAAGATATCAAATCATGTTCCTAAATTATTTCAGTAAAGATGATTCATCTTACCCACTTAACCTCTTATTTTATCAATACAATGTACTACAGAAGGCTATACCAACTCTTATTCCCAAGGGTTGGTTTTAATAGCTGAAGCACACGTTAATAAGAACAACCAACATTTAAAAAAAAATTATAATGTACACAGAGAAGGAAATCACGTGACCCTGACAGCAGCAGCAGGCGTGACGTCACGTAGCACGTCTGATCATCATCGCAGACGCAGAGGTGAAGTGATCTCTGAAGACATCGAGGACGGTGAGAGCGTTTATCTTTTACATATTTGTGATTTTTTTTTCTCTACACACTTTTAACACTTCCACAATATGTATAAGACATAAATGAGTGGATGAACCATTTAATTTGTGGTCACTGGAATGAGAAGGTGATGCTTGAATCTAATCTGTCTGCCATAGCATTGGTAAATATATTAATATTTGCTCTGATTGTGATTATGGTTACAATATTATGTTATATTCGTGTGAAATAATAAATAGATAACAGCATTTAGTTATTAGTGAATTGTAAAATCTGCGTTCCAGAGCATATTAACTTACTGTTTAATTCTTGCGTTCATTTGTTCTATTTGGAATGAATGTTTTACTTAATTTTGCTGAAAATGCGACTACATGAGTGTTATTTCTCTAACTGGTCTATTTATAATACATTTTGGGATGATGGCAAAATTATTCACTGTAGCCTTATTAAACAAAAATGAACATCTTACAAATTAATATGCATGTATTAGACGTTTCACAAGTGCCGGAATCTGTTAGTATATTATATCATTTGATAAAACTCTGATAAAAATGAGTGTTAGCAATAGATAGAGGAGCGCGTAATGGCGTCCTTCAGAGCTGAAGGACAGTGCGGTAGAGATGTGAGAGATGTTGAGGCATCAGCCAATCAGCTCGCAGAGATGCAAACGTTGTTGAGGCTCTTAGCCAATCACCTCTTAGAGATGCGAGGGGTGTTGAGTTCATCAGCCATTCAGAAAGGATGCTGAGCTTTCAGCCAATCGGCTCTTTGAGATGCGAGAGATGCTGTGCCCAGCCCAGAGATTCTCTTATGAGAAGAGAAGCAGCCTCGGTTTCTGAATCATTCGAGAAAGTGTAATGGTCATTACTTTCATTGCTTTATTTCAGTCAGCTGAACAATTTGTGGATATAAAAATAAATGTCAAATGTTCAGTTAATTTTGTGAAAGCCTGCAGTTGAATCTATTAAGGTAGATTCTATTAATTCTTGTAAATTAATACAATTTAATTTAAATTATTAATATAATTAATTCATTATAACTGCCAATGACTGGTCAAAAGTTTGACATAATTAAGTTTTTTTTAATGTTTTTGAAAGAAGTCTCCTATGCTCTCCATTGCTGCAGTTATTTGATAAAAAAAAAATAGAAATTTATTTATTTATTCAGCATTAAATTGTTCAAAAGTGATAATAAAGACATTTATACTGTTACAAAAGATTATTATTATTTTTTAAATAAGTGCTGATCATGGAGCTTTATTCATGATATTGGGGGAAAATGTATCCGATTTCCACAAAAATGTTAAGCCGCAAAAAATAAATAAATTTGATTATAATAAGAATCATTATTAATCATTGGGCACCAATAATAATTAATCATACTAAAAATATATATATATTTAGCACCAAATCAGCATATTAGAATGATTTCTGAAGGATCATGTGACACTGAAGACTGGAGTAATGATGTCTGTCTATCGCTTTCTGTTTGTCTGTATCATTCATAAAATGTCCTTCTGTTCTCCCGACAGGAAGTATCCAGTGGGATTGATTTCTGATCCGTGTGTGAGTTCCTGTGGTCTCCAGCATCATGGGGGAGTTGTTCCGCAGTGAGGAGATGACTCTGGCCCAGCTCTTCCTCCAGTCTGAAGCGGCCTATTGCTGTGTCAGTGAACTGGGAGAGCTGGGAATGGTCCAGTTCAGAGATGTGAGTAGAGACAATTTGCTTTCACTCTCTCTTCCTGCTCTCTCCTCTGTCATATTTTGTCCTCTATCATATCTGTTGATAATGAGTGCAAACCTCTTTCTTTCAGCTCAACCCTGATGTGAACGTGTTTCAGAGGAAGTTTGTGAATGAAGTGAGGCGTTGTGAGGAGATGGACAGAAAGCTCAGTGAGTGGATCAACACATGGACACTGTATACACCAAGACCAGTAACGATCCTGAGTCCTCAGAATGTTTAACTGCTGCAGAGCGTTTCTGACTGGCTAAAATAGTGGACAGTCAGGTGTGATAGAAAGAACACATATTCCTTTATGTGTACTACGCTAAACCATCACTAACAGAACCTTTAAGATAAATACCAAAATATAAAAAAAATTATAAATGTTTATTTATACGCTGTTACATTATATGTTGTGATTTATTATTTTATATTGGGCCTAAAAGGCACACATTGTGCTTTTTACTCAATCTCATAGTGTATGACTACAGAAAAAATATTTATATCTTTTTATTGAACATTGATGGAGAATTTAAAGGGAAGAAATCTTAAAAGTGGTTTGTTTTGTGTAAAAATCATATAAATGTATGAAATGGTGAGGGGGCCCTTATACCATTCTCGTCATTTCATACATTAATGTTAAAATTTGGTAAAAGGACCCCAGTATTGATACAAATACTTTAGCTAAAGTAATATGGTTTGCGTAATATCTAAAACACAGTCACTTCAGCAAAGTTTTTACCATATTCTGTTTATTTTGATAAATATTTTTTATTTTATTTACTTTATTCAAATAAATACTCTTGTCATGAAATGTTCATTTAAAATATTCAGAAATATGTAAAAAAAAAAATTCATAAAGATTCTTGCACTGCTTTAAAAATGAATCTATGATATGAATTAATATGCAATTATTCATATTCTATTTTTAAATATGATTGTTTCATTATAAATATGATCATTATCTCTATTGTGGACACCCTACTTAATAAATTATATTAACCATCTAAATTTAACATGTCATGTCAACAATTGGAAATGTCAGCCAGCTATTTATTATCATGTTAATTATTGTACATTTCGCCCCAACAGCAGGGGTGCTTTTTACTCCAAATACCACACTTTTACATATTCTTCAGTTATTGAAAAACTGTTGATTTAATTATAAACAAAAATGAAAGACAAAATGTACTGTATGTGGTTATTTTAATGATTATCATTTGCTACATAAAAAAAAACTAAACTAAATAGTAGATCATGTCCAAAATTTCCACATAGTGTAACGTGGATGAAAGTGGAAAGTGGTGCAATGATTTTTTTTTATTCCATCTAGTGGATTAGATTAGAGGAAAATAAAATAAAACCTGCCCTTTAACTCAGCACACTTTAACTCTCAGCCCTGTTTTACCCTACTTTGTATATAATTTTTTCGGTGGGGAAGGGGTCAGCCATAAAACGCTGCTGCTTAAGGCCTATATTGCTTATGGCAAGATCCACCACTAAACAAGACAAAAAAATTCACCCTTCACCCTCTGAAAAATAATAAAAGAGAAGGAATTATTAAATATTATTATACATCACTGCTGGTGTCATGTTCTGCAGGGTTTGTTGAGAAGGAGATTAAGAAAGCCAACATTCCAACTATGGACACTGGTGAAAATCCTGAAGTTCCATTCCCACGAGACATGATTGACCTTGAGGTAATTATGTTAGACTTTGGGTATATATTAATATTAATATTTTCGATTTATTCTTTTAACTTATATTTATATCTTTGATCACCAGGCAACCTTTGAGAAGCTGGAGAATGAGCTGAAGGAGATCAACACTAATCAAGAGGCCCTGAAGAAGAACTTTCTAGAGCTGACCGAACTCAAGCATATCCTCAGACGTACCCAGCAGTTCTTTGATGAGGTAAGCCTGTCCTCTCTGGCAATGTGAAAGCAATCCACTGAGAGAAACTAAAAAAACTCAAGACCCTTTGAGATGTTAGTTAACCCTTTGGTCCACTACATTGGAAAGGGCTTTCAAATCCACTTTGAAATGTTACATCTAAACCACCTCTGACCCTAACATAAAATTCTACCGGACTCTTTTTAGATGGAGGATCCTAATCTGTTGGAAGAATCGTCATCTCTGCTGGACCCCAGTGAGGCTGGCCGAGGTGCACCACTGCGACTGGGGTGAGTTCCAGAGCAATTTCACTATTCTTGATACCAATTTTGATACCATTGTAACAACTTATATTTTAATAACAAAACAAAAAAATGCATACAGGTATACTAAAATATTAAGCAGGGATGAGCCATTTCGGTCCTTGGAGGGCCACTGTCCTGCAGAGTTTAGCTCCAACCCTAATCAAACACACCTGAACAAGCTAACCAAGGTCTTCAGGATCACTAGAAAGTTACAGGCAGTTGAGTTTTTATCAGGGTTGGTTGAGCTAAACTCTGCAGGACCTCCAGAATGAAATAGCCCATCCATGATATTAAGTATATAAGTTTTATTATAATATAATTATTATATATAATAATACATTATTATTAAATTAAGCCAATAACATAATAAACAACATATGTGGTAAAGGCAGGTGGAAATACTTTACTCATAGATTAATTTACAAGACTTGCTCGTCAACTGCCTGAAAAAATGTGTCTTCTATGTTATTTTATGTGGACTTTAATTTTGATATTCTGTGCTGTTTCCGTTCAGCTCCCTAGTTCAGTAGTCAGGGCACTGATCAGGGAGTCTCGATCACAAAAATGTACCAGTGCACTGAAACGTTCGCTTCCTAAAAAGTCCCACAATGCACCGTGAAAACCAGTGAGCATCGATAGTCACTATGTTTCCTTAACAGAATTTCTGAAGCGCGAAACATAAATCACGTCCGCCAACTCCCTACACATAATGACACACGATAGATGTTTTTTTAATTATAAAAAATTGAATTATATTTCAGAATAAAGATACACCACTAGACAGTTAACGAACAAAATCTAGCTAACATTTATAATGCATTTATGGCTAAAATGTTGCATGTATATGTAACAAGAAAAGTATGTATCATAATATACTTTAAATAACATTAAAAAGTAATATCAGAAATATATCAGTTCTGCTGTTGTTCTTAAATACCAGTTGTGATGTTGTACAATAAGGATGTTGTCATGTCACCGGAAGCTTAGGAATTGATTGAGACGAACCCCCTGTTTCTCCTAGTTTCTGTTTCCTTAGTTATTGTTTATGTCCCTTAGTTTCTATGGTTACCTATGATTTGCACCTGTGTCTCGTTTATTTAATTTTGTTTGTTCCCTATATATATAGCTAGCCCTTAGTTCGCACTCTGAGTTTGTTGGTTATCATCTGTTTAATATGGTTGTTTTCTATGATTATCTTTACTCCTGCATGCTCCTACTGTAGTTGTGTTGTTGAGAAATATTGTTCTCATTTTTGATTCTCCTTTGTCATGCGAGCTTTACAACAGCCACTCTAGTGTGACAATTTAGGTGTTTTCTGGAATTTCTTTATTCCATTCATCATTCATCATTCAACTATTAATTCTTTTTTTGACAGCACCAGTTCTCTGGAAAGACTGATATTTTTATTTTAATACATCAATAATATTTAGTGTTTTACTATTTATAATGGAATTTGAGAATTTTGGGGGAGAGATTATCAGTGAATAATGATTTAATGATTTGATTTTCTTTCTGTTCACTGTTGTATGTTTCTTTTTAAGAATTTGGTCGCTGCAGAGTTCATAAGAATTAACTTTTATTGTTTGGAATGAAGATTTCATATTTTAGAACATATTTATAAAAAAAAATATGATAGTCGGTTTAGGATTAAAAAAAATTATTTTCACTGGAATTACTGTAAAAGAAAAAAAATGGAATTGGTGCATAGGCTACCTACTCATGTAAGTACTCTTGTACAGTTGTGGGCAAGCCTTTTTGTTTATCAGAGCTTTTATCTATTCAAAGAGATCACAATATGCGCACAATATGTCTTTCATAATGTATTATTAGAAGAGAATTCAGAATCAGAGTTTTTTTAAACAGATTTGCATTGACTTTAGTAAGTGCACTCTAAGTACTCTGCTGATAATTCAGGTTTGTTTACCCTGTAGGTTTGTGGCTGGGGTTATAAACCGTGAGAGAATCCCCACGTTTGAAAGGATGCTGTGGAGAGTCTGCCGTGGAAATGTCTTTTTACGTCAGGCAGAGATTGAGGACCCTCTTGAGGACCCCACAACAGTCAGTCTCTATTCTTATTCTGAATTATTTAGTGATCAAGTCTGCATTTGACATTTATTTACAAGTGTGATAAAATATTGATCAAGTGGGTCTTTGTTTATCACAGGGTGATCAGGTGCACAAATCCGTGTTTATCATCTTCTTCCAAGGAGACCAGCTGAAGAACAGAGTGAAGAAGATCTGTGAAGGGTATGTAGCAGGGTCTTTTCTGAATTATTCTTATCATTTTATCCAATGGTAATCAAACATTTTAAACTGGTCGCCAGGTTCCGTGCATCTCTGTACCCGTGCCCTGAAACCCCTCAGGAGAGGAAAGAAATGGCAGCGGGTGTCAACACCCGCATTGATGACCTCCAGATGGTATGTCACAGTCCAACTGTGGTTCTCTCTGTCTCAACTCAAATAGCATTAAATGCCCTAATCATACAGTGTTTGCTGTGTTCAATCATATAGGTACTGAATCAAACAGAAGACCACCGGCAGAGGGTTTTGCAGGCCGCTGCGAAAACCATACGTGTGTGGTTCATCAAAGTGAGGAAGATGAAGGCCATTTATCACACTTTGAACCTCTGTAATATCGATGTCACTCAGAAATGTTTGATCGCTGAGGTCTGGTGCCCCGTTTCTGACCTCGATTCCATTCAATTCGCTCTGCGGAGGGGAACGGTGGGTAATATTCATGATGATTTCGACCTCTGAGATATGATTTATTTTAGTCATTCAATCCACAAATGAAAGCAAGAAAACAATATGCTTTGCATATTCACTTCTAGTCAAAAGCTCGGACACAAAGCGTACATACTTTTCTTATGATATTAAAAACCTGTAAATCTACAGGATTATGCTAAAACAAGTCATGATCATGACACTCATGAAGTTGATTGTATTTCCATGTGTGTTATTTCATAGTTTACATCACTTTTTTACTATTATACTTAAATGTGGAAATATTGCTAATAAAGAATGAGTAGATGTTATTGGCAGTGTACAATGAAAAGGTAATACCTCAGTAATAATACTGTCAATATAATCACAATTTTATTCATGTAGGAACGGAGTGGCTCCACAGTTCCCTCCATCTTAAACCGAATGCAGACCAAACAGACTCCACCAACTTTCAACAAGACCAACAAGTTCACCTCAGGGTTCCAAAACATTGTGGATGCTTACGGCATCGGAACCTACCGAGAGATCAACCCAGGTATTTCTTATGCATTCATAAAAGAATTGTTCGATTTTACAAAAAAAAACATTAGGATATTTTGTAAATAACCATACCTTTACCATTTAGTTTAGCAATCTGCAGTCCACTTTTTCTCCAGCAATACATTTTTAGGTTTTTTTTAATAGTTGTATGATTGGATTGTTTCTGTTTTGTTTCTTGCAGCGCCATACACAATCATTACATTCCCGTTCCTGTTTGCTGTCATGTTTGGGGACATGGGTCATGGCGTGCTGATGACATGTGCAGCTCTTTACCTTGTCATCAGAGAGACCCGTCTGCTTGCTCAGAAGAGTGACAATGAGGTCTCATCTTCTCAGTAATTCTTACATTAAAGATGGATTATATCAAGTCGAAATCAAATATGGAGTTGTTAGTGTATGTTAAAGGAGCCGTATGTAAGATTGTGGCCAAAACTGGTACTGCAATCACTTTCAAATGACTGTAGAGCGGTGTATCCCCTTACCCTCCCCCCTGACTCGAGGTTGCCAGATAGGCTGCAGGATCCAGCAGGAATGTAGGCTGCTACTTAGCTGTGGTAACTAGAGCAGAGCTGGCAACCCGGATGCCGAAAACACTACTGACTTCGTGATTGGTAGATAGATGGAGGGTGGAGCATCAGGCCAAAACACAACATGACAACATCAACATCAGTTGAGGGCTGCAACTTCACTTTTTAAATGACAATATCCTGGCCGGACTACTGTTGTCATTGATATAAGTATTTGAAATGAACATGATTTCTTAATGTCTAGTGACATATCAGGGCCATTTTATGATTAATTGAAATACATTTCTTACATACAGCTCCTTTAATAATGATCTTTTAATGGATTTAAAATTTACATTTTTACACTCACATTTTAAAATGACAAGCCTTTCAATATATCCAGAACTAACTTTCTGTTTCAATGTATTTAACATACAATTATGTAATATAGCAATATATCATAGTGTAATCATAAAGCCATATTCAGAGATGCTGAATTTGTATGAATATTTATTATAAGTTATTTTGGTAACACTTTACAATAAGGTTCATTAGTTAAAATTATATATGTACCTTTGTAACAAATATAACCTTTGATTTCAATAACGTATTAGTAAATGTTGAAATTAATATTAACTAATATTAATAAATGCTGAAGAAGTATTGTTCATTCTTAGTTCATGTTAACTAAGGTTGTTAACTAATGTTAACTAATGAACCATATTGTAAGGTGTTACCGTAATTTTTTTATCATAAATTCAAAGGTCTATCCTTAGATAGTCATATACTAATATTATAAATCTCTTTCTTTCATCTCACGTCTCGTGTGTGTGTGTGTGTGTGAGTAGATGTTTAACATGATATTTGCAGGTCGTTATATCGTTCTTCTGATGGGGATATTCTCAGTCTACACCGGGTTGATTTATAATGACTGCTTTTCCAAGTCCATCAACATGTTCGGTTCTGGCTGGAGTGTGCGGCCCATGTTTTTCCCTAAGGGAAACTGGACGTAAGTTTACAGCATTAAATCGGTGAAACAGTTTAAAAATAATATATTTTGAATTTAGAATGAAAGTAATGACAAAATTCAAAAAGTTTCTTCTGTTTCTGTCTGTGTTTGTTTGTAGATTTGAGACTCTGGATAGTAACTCAGTTCTTCAGTTAAACCCTACTGTTCCTGGCGTGTTTGGTGGCCCGTATCCTCTGGGCATTGACCCGGTATGTGCCTCATCACACAAAAACCATGCATACAATAGACACACAGATATTAAGGCTGCACAATATTGGAAAAACCTGACACTACGATATTTACTTTTTCTGCAAAATATACAATATTTCGAATCGCGATATGAAGAAATACAGGAGTGTTCACCAGGAGTGTTAATTTGAAAAGTCATATGTGGAAATAATGAATAAATCAGAGGGTGATTTTGTTTGAGAGTGCAAAATATAAACTTAAAAAGCTGGAAAATATATTTTTTTACATGTGCATGTAACGATCAATAAATCAAATTGCACAAACGAGACCTTCTCTTCCTGTGTACTTTTACCGTGCAGTTTATCTGTAGTATTAAAAATGTCCAAAATGCAGTTCCCTAATAGCTGTCTTTAAATCTCAATTGTAAAATGAAGCATTTATCTTCAACAAATTGTGTGTGAACTACAGAGATGCTGGTATAATGCTGTTCTACTAATGTTCCTCTGTTAGATCTGGAATATTGCCTCAAATAAGCTGACGTTCCTGAACTCGTTTAAGATGAAGATGTCTGTAATCCTGGGTGTAATTCACATGTTGTTTGGAGTCTCGCTGTCTCTCTTCAATCACCTGTAAGTGTGTGTCCAAATGTATGTGTGTGTGTGTGTGTGTGCCAAGGCGCGACGCAATTGTTTTTTGCTAGTTTCAGCCCGACACAGTTATCATTTTCACGTCCTGCTATATTGTTTAAATAGTGAATGCATTTGCACCCATTTATGCGCCCATGGGCGTGCTGGTCTGAAAACGAGGTGTGTGTTCAGGTTCAGGTGGCGTGTTGCTATTTTGAGGCAACTGAAATAGACTGCGCCATTGACCAACTGAAACCTGGTCTAAAGTCAATGGAGCAATATTTTTTTTGTTATTTAAAGAGCGCGTTAGTAATGAGTGCGCCTATAGGCGGGTCCACAACGCACGCACACTTTGTCCCATAGATGGTCTACTTGCGCGCTTTAACCTCGCGCACGAGCAGATCCGTTTCCTCGCTAGAGAAGCATTCAGTTTTTCCGCTTGCAAATTCCCCCATGTAAATAGCAATCCGCCATGACGCGAGCGCAACTGGTGTTTAAAGGGAATGGGAGATGAGACTCTGACTGTTTTTTTGCATGTTACGACCGAAACATAACATCACATAACATAACATCACTCATTAAGAGAATAGGGACAACCCTTTTAGACCATGCGCCGGGTGCGCCGACCATTTTTCCCGTCGTTTAACTAGCAAAAGTGGATTCGGACACGCTCTCACTTGCCCCGTGTGCTTTAGACCATGCGCTTAGAGCGTTAAAATAGGGCCACTAGAGTTTTATCTAACTGCAGTTTTTTCCCCCATGTGTCTCACAGGTACTTTAAGAAACCTCTGAACATTTTCCTGGGTTTCATCCCTGAGATTGTGTTCATGAGCAGTCTGTTCGGTTATCTGGCCCTGCTCATCTTCTACAAGTGGATTGCTTACGATGCAGCAATCTCTAAAGACGCTCCCAGTCTACTGATAGCCTTCATCAATATGTTTCTTTTCAACTACAATGACCCCACCAACAAACCTCTGTACAGAGGGCAGGTAACGCCCACATTTACACAAAACAATGGTTGTAGAGAACAGGATAGAGTTCTGGTTGAATGATTGGGGGATCTCTTTCTATGTGTGCATAGGCGGGGATTCAGTCTCTGTTGGTGGTGATAGCTTTGGCGTGTGTGCCATGCATGCTGGTGGTGAAGACTTTGGTCCTGCGCCGTCAGTACCTGTGGAGGAAGCACCTGGTATGTTTATTTTCTCTAACCAAAACCAGCCAAAATTCCTTTTTCTCTTTTATTTTATGTCATTAAATCAGAGGACATGATGTGCATACCTTGCCATTAGAATCGCCATTGGCTATTAAATTTTTACTTGCCAGACTTTATATAAATACACATGAATGATGAATGATTTATGTATAAATGACTTGAAATATGCTTCTCTTCACAAAATGGCACATATTTTTACAAATATGCAATATTATTTGATATATTATTTTATTTTTTTATGGTAGAAATTATGGGCTGGGAGTGATGATTAACACATCTTTTGTCATTAGGTGTTTCTATAAAAACTAACAATACTACAAATAAAATACTACTACTACCAATTTGGTAACGCTTTATTTTACAGTGTCCTTCTTACACGTTACATGTAGTTACTATATAATAACTATAAATTCAACCAACCCTAAACCTAATCCTATAGTAAGTACATGTATTTCATTAATATTACACAGTACTTAAATGTATAATTACACTGTAACAAAGACACCTTAAAAAAAAGTTATTTTTTTTTGCTTATCCACTGATATCAAGACTCTAAACTGCACTGTAAAGACTATAAACGTTCAACTGTAGGCACATGAAAATATATCTGTACTACGCTTATTCTTAGCCTCTAACTCAATCACTGGTGAGTGATATCTAAGAATTTATTATTTATTTGCCTAGCTCAAAATGTACTCCCATATGCAAGTGATTTACTTGCAATGTAGAGGGTTAAGTGGAATGTTGAAAGGAATGCTTGTTATTTTCTTGTCTGTGACAAATATTATGAACAAACAGTCCTCTGGTACTGGGGTTTGGAGTTTTATAGACTGTGAGCATTGTGTTTCCTCAGATGTTTTAACAGCATGCCATGGGACAAAGCCAAGTACAACACCTTTCCTGAATTTCTTCGTAGATGAATGTTTGTGTGTACATTCACTGCCGTTCAAAAGTTCGGGGTTTGTAATATTTTTTTATGTTTTTAAAAGAAGTCTCTTCTGCTCACCAAGGCTGCATTTATTTAATAAAAAATTCTGTAAAAACAGTAATATAGTGACATTTGGCGCCCTATTTTAACGATCTGAAACGCAAGTGTCAAGCGCAAAGCGCAAGTAACTTTGTGGGCGGTTCTCGGCACTGTTGCTATTTTCCCGGCGGGATAAATGCCTCTTGCGCCCGGCGCAAATCTAAAAGGGGTTGGTCTGAAGTAGCTTCATTATTCATTGGTGTGGTTTGGGCGTAACGTGAAATAAACCAATCAGAGCGACATCTCACATCTCTCTATCTCTCTATCTATCTATCTATCTATCTATCTATCTATCTATCTATCGTAATAATGTATGATTTGCAAAAATGAAAACTGCTGCTTCTGTGTAGATGAGAGAATCAAAGTGCGCGTTGTGCACACGCTACATTGATTATGGCCAAGCATGCGCCCTTAAAATAGCATATGAATAACATGCGCAACGCGCCACTGACTTTAAACAATTTTTTCCTGGTTAGTGGCGCAATTGTTTTCTAAACCTGTAAAATAGCATGAGGGAATGTTTGCGCCGGAACACGCCTCCTCTTTGCGCTGAACCGCCCCTGGGAGCGCAAGTGTATTTCCTAACTTACCGACGTGCGTCTGTGGAGGGAAAAGTCCGCTTTGCGCGGGTGCAAAATAGGAATGATACATGCGTGGGTGTACAAAGTCACTTGCGCTGGGTGCAAGATAGGGCCCATTATCTATATTTTCTATTTGAATATATTTTTAAATATAATTTATTCCAAGGATGCAAAGCTGAAATTTCAGCATCATTACTCCAGTCTTCAGTGTCACATGATCCTTCAGAAATCATTCTAGTATGCTGATTTGCTGCTCAGGAAACATTTCTGGTTATTATCATTGGTGAAAACTGTTTTTATATTTTTATTTTTTTATTCTTTGATGAATAAAAAAGTTAAAAAGAACAGCATTTATTTGAAAAATAATCTTTTGTAACATTGTAAATGTCTTTACTGTTGCTTTTGATTAATTTTAATGCTGAATAAACATTAATTTATTTCCAAAAAAAATAAATACATTTGTACTGACCCCAAACTTTTGTTACAAAATATTTCTATTTCAGAAAAATTCATTTTTTTTTACTTTCTATTAATCTAAGAATCCTGAAAAAAAAAAATGTGTACACAACTGTTTTCAACATTGATAATAATAATAAATGTTTCTTGAGCAGCAAATTATAATTGTTTCTGAAGGATCATGTGAGTAATGATGATGCTGAAAATTCAGCTTTGATCACAGGAACAAATTACATTTTATAATAATATTCAAATAGAAAACAGTTATTTAAAATTGTAATAATATTTCACAATATTACAGTTTTTTTTGTATCATTAATCAAATGAATGCAGCCTTGGAGAGCATAAGAGAACGTTAAAAACATTTAAAAAGTTGTACGATCCCAAACTTTTAAACGACAGTGTATGTCTGTTCAATAGAGTAGAATTGTGCATGTTTTTTCTGTAGATAGGATCACATGAGATTGTGAAGGAAGGGTCAACTCTGGTTTGGCCCAATGGGGCACCTACCATGCTTGAAGAATTTACAGCAGGTGGAAGATTGTTTAGGATAGCTAAGAAAAAGAAAACAGGTCACAGATAATTTCCATTCAAAGAACCGTTTTAGCGATGAGAGTACAGATTTTTTCAAAATGATAAAATACTTGATTATTGATGATGATGTTATTATTTTAGCAAAATAGCTATATTTGTAGGATTAATGTGGAAGGACACCCTGAACAACAAATATATTTATGTCTTTACCATAATGCACAGAGACATTTCTACAGTTTTTTAGTAAAACTTAATAACACTTAAATTTATCCATCATAGAATCCGTTCTTGTTCTAATGGGGTGAAATCTATTGAATTCAGCAGGATTGATATATTGTATTCCATCCAAATATTGTAAATCCACCCTAAAAGTGCAAAAAATACCCCAGAGATTTCAAATGTGGCGGCCAAAAGTGTGGATTTCTTGTTTTACCAGTCAACTTTTGATATAATTTATGATGTTCTGTTTTATTCTATTCTATTTTGGGCTTTTCAGTGTGAGTTAAATCTTTTCTTTTGGCCCATTTTACCGGTAAAAGAAAACCTGCTAACTAACCAACTGAAAATAATTTTCCTTCAATTCCAGCCCTTGTTTACAATTATATATCATTAAGATTGAAGTGGTTTGGAATTAGTAAAATGTGCCTGGGAAAAAAAACATGATCAGAACATCAACTTGCCTAATAATTATGCATGCGCTATATATTTTAAAAGAATATGCTTAAAGGTTCACCCAAAACTGAAAATACTGTTACGATTTTCTCACCCTCAAGTTAATCGAAACCTGAATGAATTTCTTTCTTCTTCTGAACACAAAATAATATATTTTGAAGAATGTCGGTAACCAAACAGTTGATGGGCCCCATTGATTTCCATAG
Source organism: Leuciscus leuciscus (assembly GCF_965113295.1). Classification (NCBI taxonomy): domain Eukaryota; kingdom Metazoa; phylum Chordata; class Actinopteri; order Cypriniformes; family Leuciscidae; genus Leuciscus; species Leuciscus leuciscus. The sequence continues at coordinate 10,647,097 of NC_138735.1, read as the reverse complement.
TTAAAAAAAAAAAAAAAATATATATATATGTAAGTCAATGGGGTTCATCAACTGTCTGGTTACCGACATTCTTCAAAATATCTTCTTTTGTGTTCAGCAGAAGACAGAAACTCATACAGGTTAGAAACAACTCGAGGGTGAGTAAATGATGACAGAATTAAACTTTTTCGATGAACTATCCCTTTAAGTGTGAACTGTGTGTAATGTTTTCAGACACTAAAATGCATGCTAATTTGAATTAAAAGAACAAAGGATTCTAGTTTAAATGTATGTTAAATGCAATTAGCTGAACCTTAGGCTAACCTGCTTTTTTGAACCTTTTGTGAGGGCCGGCTGCTGTGTGATTGACAGGTATAGCTCCATCGTGTTTGGTAGGTGCCCCAAACAGCCGTACCAGACACAGCAAACACTCTGGCGGCCCATGGCATGCTGATAGCCACACAGACCTTGTTTGTATTTAGTCCCAGATGAGGGAGGCAAGACCTGCAGAGAATCTAGAAACTTTAGAGCAGACAGGCACCAGCTCACCCACCGGACTCACCCAACAGGGCACGCAGAAATTCGGTGGCGTCCGGGTCGGAAACGGGCCTACGGAGGACGAGGCGGAGATCATTGACCACGACCAGCTCTCACAGCACTCAGAGGAAGGAGATGAGGTGGGTGGAGTCTGTGATGTCAGCCAGCTCTACATTGTGTTTATTCCTTATTATTGCATATACATAAAAATACAATCTAATCACAACCTAGTCACAGCTGAGAGACGTTTTGGTGGGACACAGAAAAACTTTACTTGAGTGACGTTTACTTGTGAGATGTTGTAGGTGGAATGCAGTGAGATCAAGATTAATGGAAAAGTAACTATAGTTTATAAACTACCAATTAAACTTACTACTTAAATGAAAGATGGTTAAGCAATTTGTTATCCCACAGTGATTCGAGAAACTCACTTGTGTAAACAGAGGAGTAACTCCTCACTGAGACTCTGTTAGCCTGACTCATCCATTCCAAACATACCCACCACTGGAATGTGCTAAATATTTTCATCTACTGTCTTAACTTTTGACCGTATGTTATATCGTGTGCTGAGCAGATTAAAGACAACAAATAGTGAAAATACACTTGAATGAACGAAAAGCTGCTTTCTTGGTGCCATGATGTTTTAGATACTGTGAATAAAACCTGTCACAAACATTTCCAGGTCATATATATATGAAATGATATGCATAAAGACAATGAAGCCTGCTTTTAAGACCAGTATAATTGACCATGGTAGCAAATGTTGTAAGATCTTTCATTAATGCTGATTCAGATAAAAAAAATATTGTATTTAATCATTTTTTACTGTAATGCAGTAAAAATGACTAAATTACAGTGATGAGAATCTAATGATAATCATTTTTGAGAATAATGGGAATTATAACAAACTCCAAAAATAAAACCAAATGCATTACAGTTGAAATAATAAATGTGCTTAATTGTTATGAAAATAATGTTACAATACAAACAAATCCTAATACTTATATAACTATAATTATACTTCTAATATTTCAAATATTCAAATATATTATAATGCTTAATGAAAATAAACGAAATGGCAAAAGTTAATTTGAGTGCAAAATTTTGGGGGGTGTTTTATTTGACTTGACTTGACTTCTTATGCGTTTTGCCATTCATTTATGTTTTGGGGGCCTGAAAACGCAAACTTTTAGAATTTAAACAAAAAAACGATATAGTTATCGTCTATGTGTAAGCAACAAAACTGTGAATTAGTGAAACCTGTCAATAGGTGCGTGGTGTTTCTTTACAAAGTGACATCGCCAACTACTGGCCTGACATGCATAATACAGCGTTTTTAGTCGTTTTTGAGGATCCGCGTGAACGTGGATCGTTTTGACTCCGTTGCCATCTCAATGCGAAAAACACAAAGAAAAAACGTTTCTGTTTTTAGTACATAGTTGTCGTGTAAACAAACCCTTAGCCTACTAGATTTTATTTGTGGGCAAGATAAAGGGCGATAACTTGTTATTTTGAACAACACATTCAAATACATTTTTATGATTTTTATTTAATTTTTTATTTTATGAATAGCCCATCTTGTTTGCAGAGGCTATTTACTCTAAAGGCGGCCGCACACCGGACGCGCAGCTCAGCGCCGCGCCGCGCCACGTCTAGGACAACTGTCACCTGAAAATCCGATAACATCAGCAATTTTCTGATTTCTGTAAATAAATATAAAACTAAATGTATATTGCAGCACATGGTTAAGTCCGTATATACATTAACTACGATTTGAGACACATAAATGTAAATTTAATATAAAACTATGTAAATAGCGCTCTGTGGCGCGGCAGGATTTTGAACACGGTCCTGAGCCGCCGCGGACAGACGCCGAAAGGCGCCGCCGGTGTGTGTACTCTCATAGAGAATAGTGTGTTCGAATTTAAAAGACGTGGCGCTGCGCGGCGCGCCGCTGAGCTGCGCGTCCGGTGTGCGACCCCCTTAACTTCGCCCATCATTGTCTGATTGAGCAAGACAAAATTACAAAAAATAACATATACCAGAATAACATGATAACAGAAGAAGTGGTGTGGAGAGATCGGTGGTTGGCATTTGTTTTTGACGTGACTGACCTTTTTCTGAACTCATTCTTCTCCCTTTTCCCATCGCATATCAGCTTGGAGAGGTGTTTATTTTACATAAAAAAAGAAGATATTCGAAAAATGGAAATATATTTAGACAAGTGGAAATAAAATGCCTTATGGGCATTTGATAGTGGGAAATAACGGCTTAAACGGCTTAAATTGGCCTAGAATTGAAATTGGATGTGGTGTCCACATCAACCGTGACACGTACAGCTTATTTTATCATGCTCAAAACCATGACTCCCTTTTTTGGACCTTTGAGGACACCTTTACAGATCAGCAAATTCAATATGGTTAGGGGTAGGTGTATAAGGGAGGGCTTTAAAGAGAGGGACAAGTAATAGCCAAATAAGGCAGCAATGAATACACTAAATATGTTGTTGTTATTATTGCATAATGTTTTATAATATACTACAATACACTGAGGTGAAAATGGTATCTGTCTTTATTTGCACTAAGTATAAATTGCATCTAACTACTATTTACATCTATCACTATTTACACTTATTCTAAAACAGCATTTCTAAAATCCAAAATAGCCTTCTATTTGCACTTGGTGCTAAGAAAATACTTTTTGTTGCTATGTACACTTGTCACTATGTAAATAGCAACTACTGTTATTTGCACTTAGTGACACTTAGCTGCCTTTTTTATTATTAAATGTTAGTGTCATCACTTGATGTGTGGTCTGTTTTAGACACAGTGGAACAGAAAGTTAGCCATATGGGGATTCAATCATTTTGGAATGCACTGTAGTTTTGAAACTGTTTTGAAACAGTAATTATTTATGGCCATCGTAATTGAATCTTTCTGTAATTTATGATTATGATGAACATTATGAGTTATGACTGAGTCTCGGGTATTATCCACACATGGCATTGATTGTTTGTGGTGTAAGATAATTGCGTAGATCCTCATCTACTGAGATCGAAAAATGAGTGCAAACACAAGGGCATGATCCTGCATGCACATATCTGAATGTTGTATAATTGCAGTCTATCAGTATAGGTTCAGTATAGAATGCTATACACATATATCACACACCTGTGAGTAGTGTTTCCACTTAAGTTTCCTAACACATTGCAGTTTTTATTTGTCTGATCTGTTACCTTTGATCTGCCTTTCCTATCATTCTCAGTGGTATGCATTAGAATTTATCACCGTTAATTCCACAGTAATTGAATTAGAAACATTACTATTCTTTCTGATTTGTTTATCTAAAATTCTGTTCTCTTCTTTTCAAGCATTCGGAGGAAGAACCGGTAAGAGACATTTCTGTATTGTTACATTTGCATACAATCTTTCTCATATATAATTTATTCATAAAAAGGATATTAATTCAAATAAATCTTTTATTCATTTATTCAAATGAACTCATAATTTTAGACGAACTTTAAATATAAAATATACTCAAAGAATTTAAGTAATTTTCTCAAAATATAAATCTTTTTCAAAAATGTGTCCAATCAAACGGTGAAAACATTGTTTCTGTTTAAGTTAAATCAATTAAATCAAATAGACTAAAAACTGAGAAGGGTCTGTCTGCATCCCGCACACTACAATACACACATCCCTACAAGTTACGCTTCCCGCGAAGAATAAATTATGTAACGGATGTGGATGTCATGAAACCTAACCTCAATAAAATTTACTCTAGAGTTTCATCATTTAAATTCTTTAAAAAATTGGGAAAACAAACAAAATGATTTCCGCCATCTGTGATCTAGAGGATGTGATCGAATGCCTTATCAGTGGGTGGCGATAGTGAAGAGAAAAAAATGGTAGATGAATGGAAAGATCATTCTTGGATACACTTACCTGCTGTTTCTTAGTGAGACAGTTATTTCTACACTCAATTGTTAGAATTATGCAGTCTGCTTGATATCGTGTTAATACAAACTATGAGTCACTCAATAGCCTTGGACTTCAGGTTCCTTAGATATCCTGATAACACACCTCTGTTTTAGAACAATGAGAGTGTTACGTCAGGTTTTCCATGATGGCTTTTGTGCCATTCGGCATGCTTGACAAAAGAGTCAAGTGGAAAAGGGAAACCAGCTCCTGCCAAGCCAAACTTTACAAGTAGGAATGATCAGTCCTGTGTTTTCCTTCATGATAAACACACCTGACATCAATGTTCCCTCAATTGTATCGCTAACTTTGCAGAGTAAGACCTATTTCTATTGGACAGAAACTTGAGCAGGAACCACCTGAGAAGGAACATCCTGAACATATTGATGGACTCCAGCTGAAGTGCTGTCCATACATTTAGGCTATGTTCGGATTCCAGTTTGTCATACATATTCAAACATGCATAAGTATGTATAGTATGTATATAGTACTCTGAATTTCCATCCATCCTGTCTCCAAAGTCCAAACTGCTTGTCAGGGTCTTGGGATGCAGGTCCATTGCAGCCTTCTACTTTTATTATGAAATAAACTTCATTAAAGACTCTTCATAGAACAGTGTTTGTGTAAATACACTGCTCATAACTTGACAAAAGAGGATCTGTGAACTTTAGACAGAATGTGGAAGAAAAAAGACAGGAAACAGATCACTGACATCACAATCATCGCAGCTCTATTGTTCTCAACACTAATGACTCCATGCAGCTTAAGCAATATGAAAATATTATGATGGAAAGTGAAGATGAATTACAGAGCCAGTGTTCCTTCTAATGCTCATTTATCATTTTAGAATCTGATAACACTTCACTAGCCAAGTATGCTCACATTCGCAAAAACATTCACTTCAGTTAAGAAGCTTCCAGTACTTGCAGAAGTACAAGAGCAGAATATTAAAATAATATATGCACCGAAAAACACACATTTTCAGCTGTGTGCAAATGGAAGTGGGTGGATAATCAGTATTTTAATAACAAATATAGCCGTAAAAATATTTCTCTACGTTCCTGTAGCTCAAACAGTATAGCATGGCACTAGCAACGTAATGAGTCTGGTACCCAGGGAATGTATGAACTGATCAAAAAATTGTGTACTATCAGTGCAGTGTAAGTCACTTTTTTTAAATGCATAAACATAAATGTTTTTGAGACCTGATAAGTCCTGAAAAGAGCACTAACTTACTACTCTCTGAATTCTGCATAGTGTACACTTCATTCTGCTTATTGTAAGTAGGCATTATAAAACTATAAAGATAAAAAATAAAATAAAATTCTACATACTGTTAATGTAGGGAGGACTGTTAAATATTGGTATTATCTTGGAAAGAAAACTATTTATGTATTTTTAATTACATTTTTATATAAACTTGGCAGTCGGATCCAATAATGAGTCACCTGTAGGTATTTCAGGTTTATTAATCACAAATGGGCAGTTTAAAGGCAACTTTAAAGGAATAGTTCACCCAAAAATGAAAGTTCTGTTATCCTTTACCCTCGTGTCGTTCCAAACCCATTGGACTTTCATTCATCTTCAGCCTGGGAGATTTCTGACCCTCCATTAAAAGTCCATGCAGGCAAAACTTTGATGCTTCAAAAAGTTCATAAAGAGATTTGAAAAGAAGTCAATATGAATTGAGTGGTTTAATCCATGTCTTCAGAGGCTACGTCTACACTAATCCAGATACATTTGAAAAAGCATCTTTTTCTCTTCATTTTGGCCTTCTATCCACACTGAGACAGGACATTTTTGTCCTTTTTGAAAATGCTCTCTCAAGTGGATAAAACGCTATTTTCGTGTTGTAGTGTGAACTGTGAAAACAGTGGTTCCTGTATGTGCTATTCACTTTCACAGTTTGCTAAAGATACGTTACTTTGTAAAATCTTCATATTATATTCCTGCAAAGATAGCAGAAAGTATACTCGCAATTGCTGTCCTGCGGCAAAACACAAGGTCAATTGAGTTTTAGACCATATAATGAGTGGCGATTGAGAAGGACCTGAATGCACCAGTAAGTGGTGAGATATTTAGCTAATAAAGGGATACTGCCAGAAGAATAGCATGAGAATTTTATAATGTCTGGTCTCTCAGTATCATCTCCGTGAGCTTTTATTACATTTTACACATTCACAGTAAGATTATTTATTTTAAGCATCTTCCAATGTTTCAGTGTGGATGGGAAACTTTTGGAAAATGCAGACAGAGAGCATTTTGAAACGAAACAGGTTTCAAATATATCCGGATTAATGTAGAAGTAGTCTGAAGAGACATGATGGCTTTATAGGATAAACATTGCATGTACATAGAGCATGGTAAACTAAAGCAGTTTTTTGGGGTTTTTTTTTGGCTTCTACATTCAAAGATCATTATTGACCCAATTCTGGTTTTCTCTTTTTGTCTGCAGTTTAACTTTGGAGATATGGCTGTTCATCAGGCCATTCACACTATAGAGTACTGCTTGGGCTGCATCTCCAACACGGCCTCGTACCTGCGGCTCTGGGCCCTTAGTTTGGCTCATGCTCGTAAGTGCACACACACACACACACACAAATATCCACAGCATATCCACTGACTTGTTGAAATATAACTTTCTCTTTTTCTGTATATCAGAGTTATCTGAGGTTCTTTGGGGAATGGTGATGCGTATCGGGCTGTCCTCTCGGAGTGGTGGCGGATTCTTTGCCTTGTCGATCATTTTCTCTGCCTTTGCTACACTAACAGTGTGCATCTTACTCATCATGGAGGGACTGTCTGCATTCCTGCATGCTCTGCGCTTGCATTGGTGAGATACACAAACCAACACACAGGGCAGTGTGACCACACACAAATGAAATACTGAATTCATTTTAAATTTAAACAGTTGATCTTTAACATTTTTGTTGATTTTATGAAGACTTCACTGTAAAATACCACCTGAACTATATAAATGGTAAATGGTAAATGGACTGCATTTATATAGCGCTTTCACAGACCTATGGCCACCAAAGCGCTTTACATAGCCTCACATTCACCCATTCACACACCGACGGCGGTGTCAGCCATGCAAGGCGCCATTCCAGCTGGTCGGGAGCAGCTGGGGTTAGGTGACTTGCTCATGGACACCTCGACACTTGGTCAGGTGGAACCAGGTATATGTCTTGTTCAGTCATGAAACTCTAGATGACACAGACTGATAGGTCCTTTACATTAGCAAACACATCATTTCCCAGCCAGCAATAGCCGTCATTTCACCATCTAGGTTAACTATAGACCCGATTAGATATACATATAGTTTTTACATTCTATCATGTAAGCAAAGTACACAAACAGTGATTACAAGGTGTGTTTTTTTTTCTTCATTTCTTCACCAATTTCATTTCTTTGTTATTTAATTGATGACTAGTCTATTCTTGGGCAATGGTTTAGACTAGGGGTGTCCCGATCCGATCCACGGCATCGGTATCGTGCCGATACTGGCTCAGAACGCTAGATCGGATATCGGTGGGGAGAAAAAAATATATCCGATACCTATGATCCGATACCTATTAGGGGTGGAACGGTACGTGTATTCGTATTGAACGTACGTGCTTCACGGTTCGGTGCATGGATTTACACGGAGAATACATGTTATAAAAATAAATAAAACTCGCGTGCATATTAATTAATGTAATGCGGAACTACTGTTAGATACGTGCATAGACATATGCGGGTTATTTAGGGACACCTAATCTGTAGCCCCGCCTTGCTCTGAACGCGCGTCTATTTCGCTTCAAACGCTCGCTTTATTATTATACGCGCGAATGGATTCAAACTGTTCAAGCATCGAACTAGATGCGATAGACGCGAATTTGACGCTCTATTCGCGTTTGGTGTGAACGCAGCAAAATGAACAGGCTGCGATGTCAAGATTGCAATGCTGGAATGTGTGTGTGTGTGTGTGTGTGTGTCAGAGAGAGAGAGAGGCACGGGCGCGATCGAACAGTGGAAACATAAAAACATACTCCGTCATTTTGTTCATACAGGACATCATTAAAACTGCAAAGTGTTTAGCCTACTTATATTTGTGTAAAACACAACATTGTGCTTTTGTCAAACTGTAAACTCTTGTCAAACTGTAATCTACAACTGTCACCCAACCAAAATCTCACACACACACACACACACACGCTGTTTAAAAGCAAAAATTATCTCATCTTTTGGACATTCATCATATTGCATTGGTTTTCATTTATTGTCCTAAAACAGAGCACTAATCTGTTTATTTTTAAGTTACACATTCTACATTGATTAAAAAAGAAAATCAAATGTGTTTTTAATGGTAGTATTATTTTATACAGAATATTATTTATTTATTTATAATTATTATTTATAATTCAGATGAGAATAACGTTAAAGTTAATTAAAATTTTAAGGAAACAAATATATTGATTTGAAATATAGCAAATTCATTTTAAATTCATTCAGGTACAATTACCAAACATATCTCAAGGTCTTTTGAATAAAGGGTGGCAGTCTTTCATTATCAACTGTTGTCGTGGACTATATACTGGAGAAATATTTGTTCTCCATTTGAGTGCGATGTTTTTATGTGGCTAATTGAGCAAAGTGCTTCCATATATTTTATTATTAGTAGTATTAGTTCAAGAATAAAATAAAAATATCGGATTGATATCGGTATCGGCAAATAGCCAAAGCTGCGGCATCGGTATCGTATCGGAAGTGAAAAAGTGGTATCGGGACATCCCTAGTTTAGACGTCTATTACATTTTTCACTGACAGCCCAAATTTGCCTTGTTTTAGCCTGTTAAATACTGTTAAAAAAGCATATTTTTTCAGACTGGAGCAGCCATTGCATATGCGCAGTCATAAGCGTGCATCACAGAACACAGACTGTTTCAGTAGTAACTGGAGTTTATAACGGCAGTTGCAGTGACGCGATGACTTTATCAATAAGCGACTGGCTCTCTTATTTAGAAGGTGGGACTTATTCCAACATATTGCTCATTGCACATTCTCCCATTCATAAGTAATATGAGTCTTTCTATATATAAAGTCTTTTATCTAGTCCACCAAGACCAAATACATTAACATTGTCATATCCATTAACATGCCAAATCTATCTATGTTGTTATGATTGAAATGATGTTAGCAAAAAAATCTATGAATGGATGGAGCAGAACAGCTAAGAGGATTAGTCTCTTCTATAACTGTTTTTTTAATCTATCTATCCTCGCCACACTTTTCTGTTAATATTTGAAAGACTAGTTTATGTCATCCTTCTGAAATGTGCAACAGAGGTAAAGAGTGTGAAGAGGAAACATATCACTGCCTCTTAAGAATAACTTTATGTCCTGATAACTGGTTTTATTTTATTATTGCAAGGCAGAACTGCCTTTCCATTGACCAAACATTCAGCGTAGGGTTTGTTCTAAACCGTTGACTCTTGGCATTAAACTCTTGCAATTCCTTCCACTCAAGCTGCTTAAAGGGATTCTAATAAAGCAAAAATCCAGACTGCTGTGAATACAAGCAATTCATTCACGCAGTGATTGGGGCAGATCTGTCTGCTGCAGATATTATTTCACAGATTTAATTACAGGAATAACACATACCTAAATCTGAAGGCATTGTTTCACCCAGTGCAATATATATAGTAAATATACTACATTGATCATTATCAGCAAACTGTTTCTGCAGCTAAAATATAATGTACATTTATTGTTGATACTGTAACACTAGAAGACAATACACATAACACCTGGTGAAACATGAAATGATTGAAAGTGCGGTGTTCTGCTGTATTTCAATGGAGCAAAAGTTTATATCATCTGCTTGTTATTTTATCTTATATTTAATTTGTTTCATTCATTGCCTTGCGAGGTGATATATTAAAGTACGCAACTTTCTGAATGCTATAGTCACGGTAAGAACGACTTTTAGTGAGAGTTTTAATTGTGGAATTTCAATATCATTCCCGGCCCGACCCATTTTCAAAGCTTTCCATGCATGTTGGAGGCAAATAAAGTTCTGCACTCTTGGTGCTTTTATTTGTTCCATGTGCGGAAAGATGGAAGTCTTTTCTCTCTTGACTTAAATATTTATCACAGCAGTGAGAAATTCCTCCACTCTTAATTGATCCCTTCTCTTTTGTATTTTCTAACACACACAAACAGGATGAACATCTGAAATTAGGAGGCAATGTTTCCTTTCTGTTGTTATTTATTTTTTTCCATTGTAAAATCATTTTCCAGTTCCATTTGATGTTTAAAAGCTTCCCCCAGTTTGTGTCTGGACATTACCTTTCTCAAAATCTCAACCTTCAGTTCAAAAATATGTTCTCTACACTGCAAATCTAAACACTCTTATCTATGAGCTGCTGATAGTGACGGAATGTGTGATTACAGCTTTACACTCCTTATCTTCGGATAAACCTGTAGAAATTGAAAAATGTTCCCACTGGCTATAGACAAAGTATGAGAAATAGCCCAAAAAAAAAATTTATCCACAGAGCTTAATGATATGAAACTTTAAAAAAGGCAAAAATGCTTATATGAAAAGAAAGTCGATATGATCTTTGCATAGAACTTTCTGAGGATGTCAAAAGAGCGCTTTGTGCATTTGTTTTACAGTCTAACTATAATGTATAATATTTGTTTTATATAGGATTTAAACTGATACACTGTAAATCCAACAGTTGTTCTAACTAACACTTTTTAGTTAACTTTATTTTATGTCGTAAAATGATTTGTAACAATCTAGTAATCTGTACTTTTCACATACTATGCCTTGGTTACTCAGAGAACACAAGTTCAGATTAATTGATTGTTTTGAGTGCCTTTTTGTCAAGTAAAAAAAGGGGGAAATTCTCATTTCCTCCACTTCTGCAGTTATCTTTCTCTATTTGCATTCACTCACTTACCAAAGTCATCTTGAATGTTGAATTGTCAATACAAGTGAAAAATGTGAGAGAACATCATTTAAGATGACTTAAGATTTTCCTAAAATGTTTTTGTTTGAACTCACCATTATGGTAATTAGTGTTCCCTTTCAAAAGCTACACTTAATGCTGCACTTGATTCAGTGCTCTGGGAACACTTTTGTGTGAAATATGTGTGTAACACGTCAATGGAATTGACTTCCAACTTTTATAGCCTCAAACTGTGACGTCATCGGAATGGGCGCTCGTCAGAGGCTATAATTAGATGTGCCACTGGTGCATCGACAGGTCTTTTTGTCTTCAGACCATACTGTGTGTGTGTGTGTGTGTGTGTGTGTGTGTGTGTGTGTGTGTGTGTGTGTGTGTGTGTGTGTGTGTGTGTGTGTGTGTGTGTGTGTGTGTGTGTGTGTGTGTGTGTGTGTGTGTGTGTGTGTGTGTGTGTGTGTGTGTGTGTGTGTGTGTGTGTGTGTGTGTGTGTGTGTGTGTGAGAGAGAGAGATGCTATGAGTTAGTTTGCACTAGGCAGTGCACAGAAAATTCTCTTTATCCTCTCATTCTGTCAAACAAGAAAAAAAAAACTGTATTACACCAGTATTGCTTTGTTTGTTTGGGGGAGGAGCACACTGCCCTTGCATTGGAGACTTGCATCATCCTTCAGATGAAACGTAAAACCGAGGTCCTGACTCTTTGTGGTCATTAAAAATCCCATGACACTTAACGTAAAAGAGTAGGGGTGTAACCCCGGTGCCCTGGCCACATTCCACCCATTGGCCCTTGCCAATCATGACCTCCTAATCATCCCCATCCACTAAATTGGCTCTATCACTCTCTCTCGCTCTGGTGAGCGCACTGGCGCCATTGTACTGTGGCTGCCTTCGCATCATCCAAGTGGATGCTGCACACTGGTGGTGGTTGAGGAGAGATTCCCTGATATGATTGTAAAGCGCTTTGGGTGTACAGTAGTACATATGAAAGCGCTATATAAATGGCAAAAAAAATGTCTGAATGCGACACACACCAGTATTGCTTTGTTTGTTTGGGGGAGGAGCACGCTGCCCTTGCATTGGAGAAGGGCGAGTGCGAGCATTGTTAATTGTGAATGGTTAAGATGCTACGCACTCGCCTTGCTTTCTTTCAAGGGCCAACACCCGCTTTGCCATTATGGGGCTCCCATATGGATCAGGCTGAGGGGCGAGAGACAGGTCCGTCCCTATCGCTCGCACTCTCTCCATATTCCTCATGTCCTCTTGCTCGACCCCGGTGCCTCTTCGGCTCAGGTGGAGGACAACAAATCTTTTGAATCCGATATGGATTACAAGTTGCCTCCGATATGCATTTGTCCCTCCGTGCGACCAAGCAAACGGTCCGCGCTATTGGTCGTTCAATGGGTACTTTGGTCAGCACGGAGAGTTATCTGTGGCTGAATAATGGCGCAAATACCTGTAAATTGACTAGCGCAAACCTTAGTAAATCACCTTGCATGATTCATTTAAATACTTTCCTCCCATAAATTTTGCATCTGAAAGGGAAACTCCTACAAATGCATAAGGTCAGCCACAAAAATAACCCTGTCCACGCCTTTTCAGCGCAAATTTTTCACTGCGTGTCTTCAGTAAACCCTGACAATATTTTTTTAATGCCAAAAAGAGCTGGTGCAAGCTGTTAGTGGACCTTGGTTTGGTTTTAAGAAAACAATACATTTATTCAGCATGGACACATTCAATTGTTCAAAAGTAACAGAACTTTCTACTGATCAAAGAATTTCGGGGGGGGGGAATTTAATCACAGTTTTCAGAAAAATATTAAGAATCAAATGTTTTTTAAGCACCAAATCAGCAAATTAGAATGATTTCTGAATGATCATGTGACACTGAACACTGGAGTAATGAAGCTGAAAATTCAGCTTTGCCCAATGTAAAATTATTTACATTTTAAAATATATTACAAAACCGTTATTATGAATTAAAATTATATTTCACAATATTACTGTTTTTACTGTATTTTTAAACAAATATTTTTAAACTATGCTGCCTAAGTGAGCATAGGAGACTTTTTATGTTTTCCAAGTGTATGTGTGTTTTAGCGCTGCCAGTGCGTGTATGACTGAGAGGGCATGAGAGACATTTTGGCCACTGATAGCTGCCACAGTATAGCAGACTCCCCACCGGCTGACACATTCCACATATGGTCTTACAACCCAACCCCGATTCTCACTCTTTTACTTCAACACCCTTTCTCTTTTGAGGAAATTACCACAAACATACTTTAAATAAATAAAGATGCAAGTACAATGTTGTCAACAGGAATCCACAGGTGTTTTTTGTATTAAATGTCCTGCTCTGACACTGTGTTCTTTTGTCCTGTTTTTCCTGTCATTTAGGGTGGAGTTCCAGAACAAATTCTACACAGGACAGGGCTTCAAGTTTGTCCCGTTTTCCTTCGAGAGTATCCTGGAGGGTCGATTTGATGAATGAGCTACTACAACTCCATCAAATATCATCAATTCCCACTTCTGCATGGATCTTCTCTCACCCTGTCATCTTCAGGAGCAGTGCTGTCTGGTGAAGTGTTTGTAAAATGTGACCCCTGACCTCTAAATGCACATTTTCTGGGGTGTTTTTGAGATGTGATGTGGTGTTCTTTAAGCCTTTCTCCCAGATTTATTGCCCAACTTTCTTTAAACAGTCCCTCAAAACAGTCTATCAACTATAATGGATGTAATGTTTGTATTATATGGATATAAATCAACCAACGTGTAAAAAGTCTTATGCTCATAGTGACCGAAATTAAAATCTGTGATGAATCATGATTGGAAATCTAGATTGAACAGCTTAATTCATTATTTTGAATAATTTTACTGACTGCACTCAAAAAGAGTCACATCTAGCTAGAGCAGAGCATAACTGGAATAAAACGTATGTTCACTATAGAAATTTTCATGACTTTTACTTGTTTAAAATGTTTAATGATTCCAGATTTCCAGATAGCTATCACATCTAACCATGAAAACCTCCATTTACATCTAAAACAATCAGTAAGCATAGCCTTTATGGTTAAAGACGTGTTGGATCTATAGATAAACACTAATGAATGTTGTGGTTTCCCTGCTGATGTAATTCTGCACGTGTTGTGTCTTTCCACAAAACATTCTACTGTATTTGTGTTGTTTTGAAGGGGCAGATGAAATTGATGGTTTCAGGGATATCTCAAACTTGAGTCAAACTGGCTCTCAGTTGATCCCACATTGCAGCTAGTCATAAAAAAGACAGAGTAAGGGTTAACATCCTGTTACTGAATTAAAGACCCCCTGTGGTGAAAATCAAGTGTGGAGTTTGTGGTCATGTGGTGTTTTTAATATGCTTTAAGACAAACCATGTGCAAAGTCATAAGTCAACACCATTGCTGAGTATTTTCTCCTTAAAACTCCAGTGAACCAAAGACAGTCTCGAAAATGCGAACTGAAATCGCTACCTTGTAACCAATCACGTCAATGTGCCAGCGGTCTTTTGCATATCATTAACTGTGGTCTCGAGAGAAGCCAGGTTATATATAGGTTATATATATATTTTTCTGTTGGTATGAAAAATCTGGCACATTTAGCAATATAGCTAAAAGCCTTTCTCCACTGACATCCTAAGTTGTTCAAAAAAATCATATTAATTACCGTTATGTGTTCGATGTTTTAGAGAGCGATACATAAAACGCATTACCATTCTGAAACATCGACTATATGAGTTGACCGAGTGGATCTCTGAGTTGGAGTGAGTGAGTGGAGGTGGGGCTAATTTGCATATTTATGGATCTGCGTATATTAAATGAAGCAAGGGTGTAGAGTTACATTCAAGCTATTTTAAGGCGTTAAAAAATAAATACAATAAAAATCGTTTATATATGTAATTTTGGTGATCAACGATGAGTTTTAAGGGATAACATTTTTGACTACAGGGGGACTTTAACAGCAATAAATATATCACAGCCGTAGCTAGTAAAATATGTTCATGTTTGGTGGACAACTTTGTCTTGCTTAAAAGTGAAACATATCAATGTGGAAATAATATGTAAAAGATTCAATTCATTATCTATTTATTTATTTGTTGCAGTGTTTTGTTTTGCTGTGGTGATGTGGCAGGTCTTTCACTTGCAGAAAAGAGTGTATGTGCATAAATGAACATTTCAGTAAGGCTTATACAATTAAAACAGTCAAAGATATTTGTTGTTCAGTGTGAAACCCTGTTCCTCCTAAATTCGACAATTAAATACCTGGGGACAAATAAACTCATGTGAGTGTTTATTTTAGATCTAAGACTCTTTTCTCTTCAAATACACATGATCGTTGGTATTAAAGGGTTAGTTCACGCAAAAATGAAAAATGGAATGTCATCATTTACTCACCCTGTCCTTCCATACCGTAAGACTTTAGTTCAAAAGAAGATATTTTAAATGAAATCTGAGAGACTTCTGTTCCTCCATTGACAGTCCAAGCAAGTAATTCATATCAAGCGGTTTAGTCCTGCATTTCTGAAGAGACTCAATCGCTTTACATGATGAATAGATTGAATTTAGACTTTTATTTACATATACACATTGATCAGCAAACATAATATCAACCCTACAGATTGATGCTTGATGCGCAAGAACAAACCTCATTGGTTCCTGCGGAAGCTCAAACATACTGTGTAACACGAGATTGAACCTCATTGGTTCTTGCTGAAGTTTAAACATGCTGCGTGACACGAGAATTAACCTCATTGGTTCTTGCTGAAGTTTAAACGTGCTGCATAACACGAGAATGAACCTCATTGGTTCTTGCTGAAGTTTAAACGTGCTGCGTGACACGAGAATGAACCTCATTGGTTCTTGCTGAAGCTCAAACGTGCTGCGTAACATGAGAATTAACCTCAATGGTTCTTGCTGAAGCTCAAACGTGCTGCGTAACACGAGAATGAACCTCATTGGTTCCTGCAGAAGCTCAAACTTGCTGCGTAACACAAGAATTAACCTCATTGGTTCTTGCTGAAGCTCAAACGTGCTGCGTAACATGAGAATTAACCTCATTGGTTCTTGCTGAAGCTCAAACGTGCTGCGTAACACGAGAATTAACCTCATTGGTTCCTGCAGAAGCTCAAACTTGCTGCGTAACACGAGAATGAACCTCATTGGTTCTTGCTGAAGGTTAAATGTGCTGCGTGACACAAGAATGAACCTCATTGGTTCTTGCTGAAGTTTAAACATGCTGCGTGACACGAGAATGAACCTCATTGGTTCTTGCTGAAGTTTAAACGTGCTGCGTGACACGAGAATGAACCTCATTGGTTCTTGCTGAAGCTCAAACGTGCTGCGTAACATGAGAATTAACCTCAATGGTTCTTGCTGAAGCTCAAACGTGCTGCGTAACACGAGAATGAACCTCATTGGTTCCTGCAGAAGCTCAAACGTGCTGCGTAACACGAGAATTAACCTCATTGGTTCTTGCTGAAGCTCAAACGTGCTGCGTAACATGAGAATTAACCTCATTGGTTCTTGCTGAAGCTCAA
Source organism: Leuciscus leuciscus (assembly GCF_965113295.1). Lineage (NCBI taxonomy): Eukaryota > Metazoa > Chordata > Actinopteri > Cypriniformes > Leuciscidae > Leuciscus > Leuciscus leuciscus. Next base: position 10,630,104 of record NC_138735.1, on the reverse strand, counting down.
ACGTGCTGCGTAACACGAGAATTAACCTCATTGGTTCCTGCAGAAGCTCAAACTTGCTGCGTAACACGAGAATGAACCTCATTGGTTCTTGCTGAAGGTTAAATGTGCTGCGTGACACAAGAATGAACCTCATTGGTTCTTGCTGAAGCTCAAACGTGCTGCGTAACACGAGAATGAACCTCATTGGTTCTTGCTGAAGCTCAAACGTGCTGCGTGACACGAGAATGAACCTCATTGGTTCTTGCTGAAGCTCAAACGTGCTGCGTAACATGAGAATTAACCTCATTGGTTCCTGCAGAAGCTCAAACTTGCTGCGTAACACGAGAATGAACCTCATTGGTTCTTGCTGAAGGTTAAATGTGCTGCGTGACACAAGAATGAACCTCATTGGTTCTTGCTGAAGCTCAAACGTGCTGCGTAACACGAGAATGAACCTCATTGGTTCTTGCTGAAGCTCAAACGTGCTGCGTAACATGAGAATTAACCTCATTGGTTCCTGCAGAAGCTCAAACTTGCTGCGTAACACGAGAATGAACCTCATTGGTTCTTGCTGTAGTTTAAACGTGCTGCGTGACACGAGAATGAACCTCATTGGTTCTTGCTGAAGCTCAAACGTGCTGTGTAACACGAGAATTAACCTCATTGGTTCTTGCTGAAGCACAAACGTGCTGCGTAACATGAGAATTAACCTCATTGGTTCTTGCTGAAGCTCAAACGTGCTGTGTAACACGAGAATTAACCTCATTGGTTCTTGCTGAAGCACAAACGTGCTGCGTAACACGAGAATTAACCTCATTGGTTCCTGCAGAAGCTCAAACTTGCTGCGCAACACAAGAATGAACCTCATTGGTTCTAGCTGAAACTCAAACATGCTGCGTAACTCCAGAATGAACCTCATTGGTTCTTGCTGAAGCTAAAACTTGCTGCGTTACACGATGAACCTCATTGGTTCTTGCTGAAGCTCAAACGTGCTGCATAAAACACGAGAATGAACCTCATTGGTTCTTGCTGAAACTCAAACGTGCTTCGTAACACGAGAATGAACCTCATTGGTTCTTGCTGAAACTCAAACATGCTGCGTAACTCCAGAATGAACCTCATTGGTTCTTGCTGAAGCTCAAACCTGCTGCGTAACTGTGATGGCCCAAGCCACACAGGATGAATAACCGGCAAGGCAGGGTAACAGCCAGCAATGGTAATACCGCACACAAGCCATGTTTTAGGTACACAGGTAAAGTTATTTTTGCAGTTAGCCACACCCCAAACAATTTATGATTTGAATACACTGATCACATAGTTTATTTTAGGTATAATAGATTTATTTGCTTCAACCATACACTGTTTAAATGGAGTGCACACATTTTTACATTGTAGGGTTATGTAAACATTTTCTGTTTTATTAGTTTCTTTGTTACCATGTTGGAGAGAGGTCTGTCCTGGGGGAAGAAAGGCGTGGCCAAGGGTGGAGGACTGTTATATCCTGTGACCTGCCAATTAAGCCATACCATGTGCTGCCATGTTGGAGGGGGTTTTTGGGTTTAGATTGTTTTGCTTTGTAGTTGTTTGTATTTGTCGTCCATTTTGTTTTCCCTTTATGTGTAAATTGGTTTGGCCAAGCCACTATAAATGTTTCCTTGTGTCTCATTCAGTTAGGTCAGTTTGTTCAGTTTATGGCCTGTTCTGTTGTATGCTGTTTTGAGTATAGTTATATTTTGTTGACCTCTTTTATAGGCCTAGTTGTTAACTTTTTGGTTTCTATTGTTTAGTATTTTTTGGGGTAAATAAAAAAAAACAATTTTTCAACAAGAAACGTCTGTTTTCCTCATTGCTGGACTGTTTGGTCCGTGACAGTAACACACAAGAATGAACCTCATTGGTTCTTGCTGAAGCTCAAACATACTGTGTAACACGAGATTGAACCTCATTGGTTCTTGCTGAACTCAAACGTGCTGCGTTACATGAGAATGAACCTCATTGGTTCTTGCTGAAGCTCAAACGTGCTGCATAAAACATGAGAATGAACCTCATTGGTTCTTGCTGAAACTCAAACGTGCTGCGTAACACGAGAATGAACCTCATTGGTTCTTGCTGAAGCTCAAACATACTGTGTAACACGAGATTGAACCTCATTGGTTCTTGCTCAACTCAAACGTGCTGCGTTACATGAGAATGAACCTCATTGGTTCTTGCTGAAGCTCAAACGTGCTGCATAAAACATGAGAATGAACCTCATTGGTTCTTGCTGAAACTCAAACGTGCTGCGTAACACGAGAATGAACCTCATTGGTTCTTGCTGAAACTCAAACATGCTGAGTAACTCCAGAATGAACCTCATTGGTTCTTGCTGCGTAACAAGAGATTGAACATCATTGGTTCTTGCTGAAGCTCAAACGTGCTGCGTAACACACGAGAATGAACCTCATTGGTTCTTGCTGAAGCTCAAACATACTGTGTAACACGAGATTGAACCTCATTGGTTCTTGCTGAACTCAAACGTGCTGCGTTACACGAGAATGAACCTCATTGGTTCTTGCTGAAGCTCAAATGTACTGCATAAAACACGAGAATGAACTTCATTAATTTTGTTCTTGCTGAAGCTCAAACGTGCTGCGTAACACAAGAATGAACCTCATTGGTTCTAGCACTTCAAGCATGCTTGAGCTTCCGTTTACCACAACTGATGTGCTGATAAATGTTTATGTGAATAAAAGTATACATTGAATCTGTTCATCATATACTGTAAAGTGTTTTGTCTCTCTTCAGAAAATTTGAACTAAACCACTCGATTCATATGTATTCGTTGTATGGTCTCTTTATGATCTTTTTGAAAGCAAAGTGATAGTTGCGTAGCTGTAAATGGAGGGACAGCAAGCTCTCAAATTTCATTTAAAATATCTTAATTTGTGTTTTGAAGATGAATGAAAGTCTTACAGGTATGGGACAACATGAGGATGAGTAAATGACACAATTAATTTTTTTGGGTAAACTAACTCTTTAAAGGGTCATTTGGTGTTGTGAGAATGGTATATTATATTAGTAATAAAAACAGATGGCATATAAAGATCTGATTTAGTTTTAATAAATAAAAAGAAACCATGGAAATTTCTCTTGTTTCTTGAACCTGTGACCATGGAAGGTACAGATAGAAACGCCTCATAAGACAATGAATAACTTAATGAATGCACCAGGCTTTAGAGCTCTAGTGGCTCCAGATTTCCTTCTTATTTGTGTCCAACTTCCTGTGCATGCAGATGGAGGAAGAGAGGCAAGCATGGATGGAAAAATGGAATATTTTCTCTGTGAACCCTTTACTATTTAATTACTCTCAGTTGTGAAATTCTTTACACCACATTCCGATTTTTGCTACTATTTTTGTAAAGCAATTTGGCAAGTAAATCTCAGAGCTCTTTTTTTTTTTTTTTTGGAAACTATTCTTTTCTTCAGTATCAAAATGCATGTAACCACCAATAGTAGCTACATCATAATTACTTTTAAAATAAATGGAAAGATGATGGATTGTTCTATTGTTCAAACACGTGATCCTTTTTTTTATTGTAATTTTCACCAATTTACAGGTAACTACCATTAACGTGCAATTTGCCATTCATTTGGCGCTCTCTGCTGGATAGTCAGGGTAGTGCTTTGCTTTTCCTTAATACAGTTTTGGCTGCTCAGAAGCCAAAGAAACCACTGTAAAAATAATTTGTACTCTTTTTCCAACGTGAATACTGCTATGTTTTTAATCTAATCCAGTTCCTGACTAATACTGAAAGTGCTGAGACAACATGATGTTTCAATTTTTCATTCAGGCATTCTTTTTTAATTTCAGCCTGTTACAGGGTTGCATGGACAAAAATAACTTAAACACCTGGGAAAACCAAAATTTACCTTTAAGATTACATTTTGAACAATTGCAGCTCTTTCATCGATGTTGGCTTTGTGAAGTTTTCTGTGGTCAGTTTTTGTGGAAACGTGGTGGGTGAATATTGAGGTTTGTTGTCACTTTGCTGCAGTTGTTCTGTGTTGTTCTGACACAATCCTTAGAGTTTGACGGTCCCTATCATGCACTTTCAGTTTTTGCCCTCTATTCTTCTTCCTTGCTGATGAAGTCTTGCCATGCTTTGTACACAGTCATGATCATAAAGACTATGGCAAGCCGTTTTAGCTTAAATTGTACCTAGCGTTACTCGTCGTAATTGCATTTTTACTAGTAAGAATTCAATTAGAGAGCTCTACAATTCAATTCTTACTAGTAGCAATTACAATTAGAGAGCTCTACAATTCAATTCTTACTAGTAGCAATTACAATTAGAGAGCTCTACAATTCAATTCTTACTAGTAGCAATTACAATTAGAGAGCTCTACAATTCAATTACTACTAGTAAGAATTACAATTACAGAGCTCTCTAATTCAATTATTACTAGTAAGAATTACAATTACAGAGCTCTCTAATTCAGTTCTTACTAGTAACAATTCCAATTAGAGAGCTCTACAAATGAATTTTTACAAGTCGTATGTCTCCATTGACTTCCATTCATTTTTAATTACGGAGCTGTACAATGGAATTGTTACTAGTAAGAATTACTATTAGAGAGCTCTACAATTGAATTGTTACTAGTAAGAATGCAATTGCAGAGCTCTTTAATTCAATTATTACTAGTAACAATTCCAATTAGAGAGCTCTCTAATTCAGTTGTTACTAGTAAGAATGTAATTGCAGAGCTCTTTAATTCAATTACAGAGCTCTGCAATTATACATATCTTTAATTCATATTTTTACAAGTAAAAATTCAATTAGAGAGCTCTGTAATTGCATTCTTACTAGTAAGAATTTAATTAGAGAGCTCTCTAATTGTAATTGTTACTAGTAATAATTGAATTAGAGAGCTCTCTAATTGTAATTCTTACTAGTAACAATTCAATTGTAGAGCTCCGTAATTAAAAATGAATGGAAGTCAATGGAGACATACGACTAGTAAAAATTCATTTGTAGAGCTCTCTAATTGGAATTGTTACTAGTAAGAATTGAATTAGAGAGCTCTATAATTGTAATTCTTACTAGTAATAATTGAATTGGAGAGCTCTCTAATTGTAATTCTTACTAGTAATAATTGAATTGGAGAGCTCTCTAATTGTAATTGCTACTAGTAAGAATTGAATTGTAGAGCTCTCTAATTGAATTCTTACTAGTAAAAATGCAATTACGACGAGTAACGCTGGGAACAATTTAAGCTAAAACGGCTTGCCATATAAAGACTGGTGTTCTTAAAACACACAATTGGGTGGGTAAGGTTACAAATGCTATTGTTAAACGGGCTCTGATGATTTGCCCTTTTTGGACGTCTAAGTTGCCCATTTCACACACGGCTTGTACTAAACACTGCAAACCATTCATACTGCACAGATATACAAACTTAAGAATATAAATATGAATTTGGCAACACATTATTCTGCAGCAACTAGCAATTATTTATTAAACGTTTTTTTTTTTTTAATGGTTTGTAGTGCCGATACACTAAACTGTTATATCAGGACAACCACAGACTGCAGGTTTACCATTAACACTCAAAACCTCTAAAAACATCATGGTTACTATTGTAACCTCCATTCCATGATGGAGGGAGCGAGATGTTGTGTCGATGTACTGACACTAGGGGCCACACTTGGGAGCCCCAAACACCTCTGATACTTTGAGAAAAGGCCAGAGAGTTTTGGCGAGAGGAATTTGCATACACCACTCCCCTAAACATATGGGCATAAAAGGAGATGCCACTCATTCAGGATTGTGCTGAGGAGCCGAGAGCATGTTCTGGCCATCCAGTTTCTGCATCAATCCCGACTTAGATCTAGCCCCGTGCAGATCTTTTAGTGGCTTGGCTCGATGGACCTGTGGATGGTTAATGGCATGCAGGGCTGAGGCAGCCGGTCTAGTGGCATTGTAAGCCTTCGCTGTCAGAGACAAAGTAAACTTGCATGCCCTGGGCAGGAGTCTGGGATGATTCCACCAGGTGGCAGCGTTTTGCGGTCATAAACTCATAAACGCACTCTGCACCTGTGGAACCTCTGTGTAGCCTACCCCTTGGGCCTGGCTGCCCCACCGTTGAGGGTAGTGAGGGTGGAAGAGCTTGCAAAGCGGGATGGGCAGTAAAAGGTGCCTTCCACGACTTTGTCAGCTCTCATGCAGTTCCGGAAAGAAAGGCACTGGGGTTGGGAATGGCTGTGAGCTGCGCTTCGAGTTTAGATACCAATCATCCAGCCGATAGCGTTATCAGGACAGGGTGAAGGATTCCATTCCAGTCTGGGCAAGCATGGCTGTCAACTCAAAGTCAAACTCAGACTGAGCTATACCGCCAAGTCCAGCCAAGTCCTCAGTGTCGGAAGGCATAACATAAACCCGTCCTCCGATGCTGCAATCGATAATTCATTCTCATCTGTAGCCCCGAATGAGAAATTCGGTTTGTCATTAGATGAACCGCCTAACTCATCCAGGAACTTGACTGGGTGCAACATGACGAGGAATGGGAGGCCCGTGGGGATTGACCATATGGAAACGCTCACACTGTTGCCCCCATTTTGCCCTCAGTGCTTGCCACCACAGCCTTATGCATAGCAGACGGACAGGGATGAGGAGCAACTAAAGTGACTCTCTCTCTGACCTGAAAAGAGAGTGTTCTCACAATGAAGACATGAACCATCCTCAAATGCTGTCTCAGCCTGGGCACGACCCAAACACGTAAGGCAGATATCATGTCCATCTGAGGACGAGAGATATCGATCGCACACAGAAACACACAGACGGAAAGACACTCTTCGTCTGTGCTTCCTGTTATAGGAAAAATTGCTTTTTCACTGAAGTGGTCAGGGGAGCTCTCTGCACTTATAAACCAAGGATCCCTTACGTAGAGGTGAATGGATTGAGTGCTTGCATTCACAACCACTCATACAAACATAAAAAATTAAATAAGTTTGACTATATCGGAATGAATTATTCCCACTTGAAATTATGAAATACCTTGTACCTTGAATGCCGTCTGAGTTGTGATGGGTCTTTCAAATTCTTAAATGTAAATGTTCTACTCACTGTATGGAAATGCTGCTTTATTCGCAAATGTTGTGCATCTATCTATCTATCTATCTATCTATCTATCTATCTATCTATCTATCTATAAATTACAGGAACGTCTTTCTGTCTGTCTGTCTGTCTGTATGTGTGCGAGTCTTTTATTCGCATATCTCTCGAACCATTAGTCCGATGGACTTCAAACTTGACAGGTGTCTTGCCACGGGCACGAGTAAGTGCAGTGCCAAGTTTGACGTTGTTTGGATTAGAAATGCAAAAGATATCGGTAAATATATTGGTAAAAGAAGCACACATTGGCTTTTGCCACTCTAGCCAAATCTGTAATCTGCACAGTGACAACAAAGTTGAAACTAATGTAAATCTAATCTAATCTAAACTCCTGCTACCTGTACACAGATACCCGAATACATGTCACCTAATATCACCATTATAAATTGTTTTGCAACCATGAAGTTCAATTTTCCATATTTATTGTATGTCATTACGACAGTATTTGCTTTCTACCATGCACAAATAAAAATGTCACTGAACTTTTGCTGTGTAATTGTAACAATGAGCACTCAAACACACCAAAACAACAATTACTAAAAACACACGCACAAACTGATTTTGCACGGGCACTGCACTATTAAGTTCAATTCGCAACTTTGAATGGAAACTAATGTGGAGAGAGAACGAGCAGTCAACGTTGTGCAGGTGGTGCGATATTGCTCTCCGCCAGCAGGAGGCAACAGACTCAGTCCGGCGCAGCTGCGCTGTTTCTCATCACCAGCGAGTAACGGACAGTAGCGCCGCCGCGCAGGAGGGGAATGGATCTGTGAATGCCCACTTCATCAGCGAGTGAGTCACTGCACCATACTGACATTATTACCACAAATTAAACGTCTTTGATAGGATTAGATGACTGCCAGGTTGCAATACAGCAATTCAAATACTTTATTCGGTGCAGCTATCGAGTTAGCTGGTAGCTCGTAATGCCTGTGTCCGAAACCCCAGTGAGCTGCCTACACAGACAGCACGTTTGGGCGTCAGATGAGCTGTAGGCTACAAATCCGCAGGCATTTTGGTGCGTTCCGAGTCTGTAGTATTTTGGGGCATTATCGGTGCTATTTAGACAACTCGACACAAACTGATTTTTTAATGCATGATGTGTGATAATTAAAGGTAATATCTTACCCAGAAATGTTGTAAGTTAGATAGCTCACTAGATAGTCAAAGCCTCAAAAACGATTCGCTGTTAATCTTATGGCTGAATTGTTTCATTTCTATCTCTGTCATAACTGCTTACAGAACAGACTTGATGTGTTTGCTTGATTATGAACTACGTGTCTTTAGTAGCCTATACACCAGCTAAATGCCTTAACGTCCTTTACCTGAGATTTATTAATCACATCCGAGCTGTTGCTCGTTAGTTTTTAGACCAGACTTAGTCCTGTTTTGGAGAGATTAATAAACTGCATCTGGTTGTAAAATACCAAATTATACACACAATGTACTTCTGTGAATAGAAAAAAGTGCACTATACTTTTAGATTTCGGAACTGACATCTACAACTTCCCCATATCTTATTTTGGTCAACTATGCACTTTTATCAGATGATTCTGAAAATGGCCAAATATTGTCTGATTATTTAACTTGTCCAACACATCACTCTTATCATTGGTTAAATTAAACTAGCTAAAGAAAAGTACTGCAGTTCTTTTAATGAAACTGTTTGTCATGTCAGGTGTTATGACACAGCAAGATTATTATTTAATATAGTGCACTGGCCTTTAGGACTCGACCATGAATTAAACATTCACAAGAGACCTGCTGTAATTCCATATGATTGCATCAACTGGTTTCACATTTTGGATGGGTACTCATGTTACTGTCTGAGGCTACTGGATGTCTGGATGGGTTTAAAGAACGACAGTGTCGTTGCCTTCCTTTGATGCAATACTATGAGACTAAACACTACTAAAAATGGATATTTTTTCCCGTAATACTGTTTAAAATGTTGTACAAAGTGCATGTTAATGATTGATAAATGCTTTTGAAATACCAAGGTCAGTACCCTGTTTGCCATGCAGGCCATTTGTGCCATATAACAGCTTTCATTAGCATTGTCTCAACTTTTATTTTATTATTATTTTTTGTTACTAAGGACATCAGTGTCACTGGTGTAAGCGTGTATTTAGATGAGAGTCTGGCTTGTGTCGCTTCTTGCTAGCAGGATCTCTAAAAATGACACTTGATGGTTTAGGGCTATTAGGATAAATATATTAATTGACCATGTGGGAATGCTCAATATTAGATAATCCAATGAATTAAATGTTTTACAAAAGAATGATACTTCATCTCATTTCATTATTTTCTCTTTTTACTTGACCTTAATGGCTGAAATTACAAGTTTAAAATCAGATTATTTATAATGAATGATGAATCCCGGTCAAATTTTAGGTTAGGGTCCAATTCTCATTATAACTAAATGTCCGGGTTGTTTGTTCGCATTACTAAATGTTTCAACATTGCTCTCGCATATAGGCTACATTACAGTTGTTGTTGTTTTTTTGTTTTTAAAGAAATACATTATTTTCATGTCATACCTTTAATTCATGCAAATCGTCAAGGACACATTAAATTGATCAGAAGTGAAGACATTTATAGTGCTTCAGAAGATTTCTATTTCAAATACATGCTGTTCTGTTAAACTTTATAATCATCAAATAATCCCGCTTTCGGCTCTGATAATAAGATGAAGACTGGAGTAAGGGGTGCTTAACATTCAGCCTACATTTTAAAATGTACTTTTTACAATGAATATTTATTTTAGAAATACATTTTTCACAATATCACTGTATTTTTGATAAAAGAAATTCAGCCTTGGTGAGCATTCTATCAAAAACATAAAAAGATCTTATTGACCCCAGACTTTGACACCATAAATGTCCAAACCATCTGATATCCATACTGGATTTCACATGTTAAACCCTAAGTTCGTAACTCCTAATGTTTGTCTTTCAGGGGCCTGATAATGGCCAGCCGAGGAGGCTAGCGTTACCATGGGCAGCGTCACTCTGCGCTACTTTTGCTATGGTTGCCTCTTCACCTCCGTGACCTGGTCGATTCTTCTCTTCCTGTATTTCAACCTCAGCCAGGAAAGCAGCTTGTCTTTCAGAAATGTGCCCGTCAAGGGGCAGCGCCGTTTCCAACCTCGTTTCACCCGTGGCCCAGCGGTCCAGCATAGAGATGGCAGTCACGTGCGCAAAGGCCATGCAATGGAGGCTGTCAAACCGGACCTCTCTCCAGAGCTGGGTTAGTGGATGTTTCAAGTATAAAAATAATATACAACAGCCACACCAAATGTACCAAGAGTAAGATGAATTTGTGCCTAATAGAGTTTGATTGGACGCACAGCCTTGGCTTTGACACAAACAGCATAAGATGTGGACAGAGTTTTCTTCTTTATGAGCTGTTTGTCAGCTATCCTATTTTTTGGGTTGCGACTAGTGTTAATTTCGTTAACGAAAACTATGACAAAATGCTCATCAACAAGCTTTTTTTTCTATGACAGTGACGTGATGACAACAGCGCCATTAAACGATAACTGACTATATCAGCATGTAATATCGTTGATGAAAAAGACGAGACTAAAATGTAACAAAAAAAAAATCTTTAATGAACTTTTTTGTTGGAAAAAAGGAGTACAAGCCTCTACTATGAGCGTTCATGCTTGCGGTTGCCAGATGTCAAGAGTTTAAATTACCCAATCAGAGCTTTTCTGTTAAGGATACATTTTCTACCTGGTGTTTTACTTAATCTGGCAACATGAACACTATTTGCGACGCACTGGTCTAAAGCTGCCAGCATTACTGTCAGTGGCTATGTTTACATGCAACCAAATAATCCATTAGTAATTGGATTGACGGCTTAATCGGCCTGAAAAGCCTTCATGTAAACACCTTAATCAATCCGATTGAGCTTGATCGATCGCATTTATTCCTTTTCTAATCCGGTCGAGAGAACATAACACTTGATCAAATTGAAAACCGAAACTGGAAAGGACTGTGCATGTGCAATGACGTAGAAATGGGGAAATGACGTATGACGAGCGAAACGAGCTGCTGTTGTTGTTAAAATAACTTTCCTTCATTCCTCACTTCATACTCTCATCCACAGACACTTTATTTTGGGCACAGAAAGGGCCGTTTTTACTGTTTGATAAATATAAGCAGCACGGCATAACCCTTCATGTGCTCGTCGTCTCCTAATCAGAAGGAAATATTAATCCCGGAATAGATAAATATTAAGGCTGCTCTTGGGAGAATAGTATGCACAAACAGCGGGAAACTGTATTCTTGAAGTGTGCGCATGTCACAAAAATGTATTCTGATTAGAAGCTTGTGACATCACTTTATTTATCGTTAACTACGTGTAAAATATGTTCAGAGTCATCAATCGGAATGAATTACAATTCCGATTGAAACAAAAAGTGTGCATGTAAATGTAGCCAGTGAGCGAGAAAGAGAGCCAGTGCTGCTCATTTACGGTATTGAACTCTACCAGAGTGTCAAGCTGACGTCTCACCATGTGCTTTCTAGAATAAATTGTGTTGACAGTTTATTTCAGTTAATTAGAAAAGTCTGCATGGCTGCTTATAAAAGATGATGGCTTGAAAAAGGTTTCCTCAATAACAGGAATGAAAATTTGACACCTATTACTTTTGTTTTTAGTAAATTGACTACGATTGGCTATTCACTGCAGAAGTCGCTGGGTGAAATTTTACTGCCAGATAAATGGTAAGCCTATGTAGGTATGAGCCAGTGAGAAAAGATTTTGTAGCCATGACAACACATTTTCTACTGTTATGAAGTTGAATCGATCCACCGCTGTGGACTCCACTAAATCCCCAGAAAAGCAGCTTTCTCTTAATGAGCAGCCACTGAGTATTAAGTTATTGTTTTTTACATTAGTGTTTTGTGTTTTGGTCAGATGTGTCAGAAGACTCTTTTCTTCTCTTATTACGGGGCACCAGCCAGGAATTACACCCAATAAAGGGCAATCAAAGATGGTTGAACAAATAAAGAGTCTCTTACTGTATTATCAACACAAGGAAGACACAAATGTAATAAAATACATTTTATTAACAAAAAGTTAAACAAGAGTAATCAACACAACTACTACCGTATTTTCCGCACTATAAGGCGCACCGGATTATAAGGCGCACCTTCAATGAATGGCCTATTTTAGAACTGTTTTCATATATAGGGCGCACCGGATTATAAGGCGCATAGAATAGAAGATACTGCAGTCAAACGTTTGACTGGGTTTGCGTTATGCAGTGGTCACCAACCTTTTCAAGCCTAAGATCACATCCAAAGTCCAAATGTAAACCAAGATCTACCACTTGCAAAAAATATCAACAAACAAGTGGCTGAGCTGTAAAACCTTGTTTATACTCGACGCGTCCGCATGAGCGCGAAGGTAATAAAAAACTAATATCCGTCTGCTCGGGCAGATTCGGCTCAAAGTCGTGCATCTTCGGATGCGGAGGCGCGCGCGCAGCAAAATTACATCATTGTGACAGCGCGCGCGCCTCCGCATCCGAAGATGCACGACTTTGAGCCGAATCTGCCCGAGCAGACGGATATTAGTACATCTCATCACACCGGCACCCAGTTTGCGCGTCTAAATCAGTTGTATGGTCTGGTGTTCAGTCTAAAACAAAACAGTTGCGTCAAGTATAAATGCCTCGTCTGTTTGGGGAGGTGCGCGCGCAGTCAGCGGAGGCTCGCGCTCCGGTGCCAGGCGAAAGTATAAACAAGGTTTAAGTCAGCGGTTGTTTTACAGACATTAATATAAGGCGCCAGATCCATATATAAGGCGCTCTGGATTATAAGGTGCACTGTCGTTTTTTGAAAAAATTAAAGGCTTTTAAGTGCGCCTTATAGTGCGGAAAATACGGTAAATGAATAACATGAATGATAAAGGAATAAAGTGCATAAGATGCATCAAATACAAGTGATTAAGTTTGGTGTTGCTATGGCAGAGTTACGTTATCTTATGGAAAGATAAACTGTTGTTTCTCTAAAACTAATGAGGTGAAGAACCTCATTATACAGGGTGGGCCATTTATATGGATACACCGCAACAACATGGGAATGGCTGGTGACACCAAAGTCCCGTTTGTGGCACACCAGTACATGTGAGGGGGCAAACTCCTCAAGATGGGTGGTGACCATGACATATACTAATGTGCCACAAACAGGACCTCAATATCACCAACCACTCCCATGCCACCACGGTGTATCCATATAAATGGCCCACCCTGTACATCAAACAAACAAACAAATAAATAAATGAATGATTACTTGTTATTAATTGTCATCAGTTACATAACATCTAACGTAAATTTGAAAATCATATACTGTCTGATAATATACAACAATGCCAAGTTCTCTGGAAAGAGGGTTGGTTAAATAATACTGTAATAAATGAACTGTAATAAAGTGCGCGCTCTCACTTTCATTTCTCCCGTGATCACTGATCAGTAACGTTAGGCTTATCGTTTCAGAGACTGTAAGCTGGATCATGAACAGTTGGTACAGATCCTTCCTCGAGTAACAACGAGAGTAAATGACAACTGCTATGTTCTTTCTTACATCTTATAACAAAACACCTCAATCACTTAGAAGACATTCTTGTCTACAGCTGCTCCGGCATGGAAACAATGTTGGACTGTGTTTAGCTCACTCAGGGCGGGTCTATGCTAATACGGCAGTGTCCGTCAACAGTCGTGGGAGGGGCTTGTGCAAAAGTACGTCACATTGCCCCGAATCTGAGAACAGGTTGTTTTGAGACAGTGCTTATGCTTTATGGGGATTTAAAAAAAACTGTCATTTAATTTATTTATTTGTATCATTGTAGGGTGGTTGTGTACACACACTGCCAACACACATTTATGTTCAAACACATGTAAAAGTGAATTTTGCATAATAGGTGCCCTTTAAGCTTTGATTTGACAATGGAGAATGATGGCATCGATTGGATCGATAACTGTAGGCTATTCCAGAGTTTAGGGCCCGTTATCGTAAAAGCTCGGTTCCTACAACAGTTTTATATTCATCAAAGGTCAATAAACATTTTAATTATCTCATAATATACATTGCACATAACAACATTTTTGAATCAGTCTCTCTAAATCCCTCCTTTCCGTAAGCCTACTCTGCTCTGATTGGCCAGATGGCCCAATCTGTTGTGATTGGTCTACCGCTTAAAGCGCGTGTCGGAAACAAAATGCTCATTACCATAAACTTCAGCTCCGTCCGGTGGCTTCCTAAAGCTCAGTGATTGTACAAACTGTAAAGACAGTAACGATGACATTGATTTTACTATATCAATTTCAGTGCAAATCTGATCATGAAACATTGGAAGAACTAGTTATTCAACCCGAACCCGACGTGAGCAAGACATTTCTCAGTGATACGCTAGTCAGTTTGCGGTAGCCTACATTGTGAGATGTTGCAACTAATTCCTCACAAGCAATAACAAGTGTATGTCCATAAACACACCGATGTGTATATTTCTAATTTATTGCGGTGCACATGCGAGAACTGAATCAATAACAGCGCATACGTTAGCCAAGCTCTAATGTGAATGACGGATATTAACATAAACGTTTGTAAAAACAAATCTTGCTCCATCCTTTATCTTTAAAGTATTAGAAAGACAGACAATCTACATTAATAGACAGTTTTAGGCAATAGTGGCCCACAGCTATTAGAAAAGTATGTAAGACCGTAATAAGGTGAGTTTGCTGGTAAGCTGGAGACCTACACAATATAAAACACAAAACAATGTATTTTGAACACCAGGTAGAAAATATACACATCAGTAATTATTCATACTTACAGGTTGTGATTCTGAGGAGCAAGCTGGTCCAAATAAACTGGGTACTGACCCATCTTTCAAGAGCAAGCATTTTGCGAATCCCGCATTGAACTGCTTCTCAAAACTGAGATTTGAGAAGCAGTCGTCAGTAAAGTGATGTTTGAGGGCTGGTCAAGTTGTTCGCAGGCGGACTACGTACAACATAAGGCGGGGCATTATGCAAATGTCTTTTCTAGTGATGTAGAACCGTCACGCAGTAGGATTCGAAATACAAATGACTCATATATGCGGTTCTTTACCATATATGCGGTAAAGTGGTTTTTTTGGGGAGACAATAACTTTATTTATCGCGCACTTTCGACTTTAAAACTTTGCAGAACGTTAACATTCACACACAGCTAAATTACACTGCAGGAAATATTCGAAAAACAATAATAGGGGCTCTTAACGGTTTCCAAACATAGTTATGAATAGATTTGGATGGATTCTTGTTGCCTTTCTTTGTTTCGCCCACTGCTGCTGCATCCAAATGGTTCAACGGAATTTTTCTGCCGGTCCAGGTCTAAACCTTAGGAATTAGTCTCAAAATGGGTGAAGGGCAGAAACTGCTTGTAGACTTTGAGAAGACAATGAGAAGTCCTGTCCTGTCCTTCCCGGGCTTGGTACGAGGGGTCGTCTTCTTGCCTTCTGAAGCCCTATTCGGATGGGATTAACTTTACAAGGGTAGATGGAGTAATGTCATTTTACCACAGGATGTCTGTAATGTTAATAGCCAATTCGCACGGGATAAGATATCCCAGTAAAACTAGCAGAAGTGGGAGGAGTAACTCGATTTGTGCATCGCTGTCACCCTCCTGTTGTCATGTGTGTATTACGTTGCTTCCTGATATTATGTGTGCAAACACATATAACCTATATTTATTTATTTATAGAAAACAGTTTTGTCCGGTCGAACGATGTATTAATTAACTTCATATTGGATTATGTTGGTAATAGGCACTTACCTTATGCTAAAAGAAGTTTCGTGCCTCTAACAACTGCTTTCAATCTTATCTTATTTTTGATCTGAATGGTATGTGGAAAACACTTGAGTTTTGCCACAGATTTGTCCTAGCGTCTAGACTGAATGCTTTTTCAAGCGTCTCCATACTTGAAAACCCGTGGGAAACTACTTTTAAACAGGGAATGACGGAATATTTACGTACATATTTACAGCGGGTCTATTCACATGGGATTAGTATTACCTGAGGTCATTTTTCCGGACCTTTTACAGAAGGTAAAAGTCGCCGTAATCTTTACTGACATTGACCATAATGATTACTGGGATGGCACATTTGGACGGGACTAAAATCACTGAGAAGCTTTGGTAATTATTACTTTACCCCACCTCTCCATGTTAAACTAGTCCTGTCCGAATAGGGCTAAAGAGGTGTCTGTCAGTTGTCCTATTATCTTTATCTGATGGTGTTGGACAATTGTTTGTGCTAGTCCACCAAAATCCAATCAAAATATAGCCAACCTTTCCACTGTGGTCAGTCAGAGAGGGGCCCCGGAATGTGCTGTTTACTACATGTGTTATGATCTCTGATTTCAGGAATGATTTTTAACAAGCAGGATCAAGAGGTACGAGATATGGGATATCATAAGCACGCCTTCAATGTACTCATCAGTAACCGCCTCGGACACCACAGAAACGTCCCTGACACTAGGAATGACAAGTACGAGCATCTTTCTGTGTACTAACCACTTGCTTAATCATTATCTCTCTTGAATCATTCGCTAGAAGTCACCATGAAATCAGATTTGAAGTTTCTTAATTTTTATAGCATATTGCAGTGTTTATTATAGTCTTTTTGCCCTCGTAATGTTGAATTAAAAAACATTAACTTCCCCTCCCCTTCTTTTCTGATGATGTGTGAGCCGGCACGAGGGCTGAGCAATAATCCCACCTTTCCAGCAACCTGTCTCTCACAAGAGAGAGCAGTTAACAAATGACAACAATCCAATCAATGGACAATCAAGTCCCACTCTGAATTTTTGTCTAGTTTGAGAAGCCGTTTCACTTGGATATGTCACAGTAGGGAAGAAATATGATCTTAATTCCATTCCATGCTGACTTTTTAACTTGCTATAAACCTAAAACTTAATGTTCAGTTAAGGGAATAGTTCACCCAAAAGTTAAAAAAGAAAAAAAGGAATTATTTATTCACCCTTCATGTTGTTCTCTTTGAACACAAACTGACTAGTCATAGAATATTCATTCAGCCTTTTACACAACATATGTATTGACCATGTGAAAACATCATTATTTTCCAAGTCATACAATAGCTTTGTGAGGGAAACGGACCAAAATTTAAGTTATCCACTGAAAAGATGTATCTTTGAAATGTCATTAGGCATTGTTACTCCCAGTTGTTTACATACACAAAATGGACATTTGAGGGCACAATTTTCAGTTGATGACTTACATTTTGTATGAAGTTTGACAGATTTGGTCACTTCGATGTGTATGAAAAAGAGTCATGTAAATAAAAATATACTTCAAAAAGAATCGATTTGTGTTTCACAGAAGAAGAAGAAAATACTGTAGGTTTAGAACGATAGTGAGTAAATAATTACAGAATTTAAATGTTTGGGTGAACCATTGTTTATGGAACATTTTATGAGGTCAAGGTGCACATAAGGTTTGTAAGAAAACATGCCATGTTGTGTAAATGGAGGTCAAGGAGTGTGCTTTTTGGCATGATTCTGCTGTAAATCATCACTGTTCCCAACAGGTGCAGAGACAGGATCTATCCCGTGGCTTTGCCTGCGGCCAGCATAGTGATCTGTTTCTTCAATGAGGCATTATCTGCTCTCCTGAGGACTGTTCACAGTGTGCTGGATCGCACACCAAACTACCTGCTCCATGAGATCATACTGGTGGACGACCACAGTGAACTGGGCAAGCTGCCTTACTTCTCTAAACATGTTTAGTCTTCTTTAATCTTGTTTTGGTCCACTGAAGCAAGATAATGATTGACATACTAATTCTGTCCTGAACCATAGTGAGCTACCTTGCTGTCAAGAGACTCAACTAGCTCTAGTAATCTCCTCACATGATTAACTATCTCCTATCTCCTCTAATGACTAGGACTCATTGACGTTTAAATGTTGCAAAGCTAAAAACTTGATTGGATAATAAACGTAAATAAGCGTAAAAAAACACACACATATTCTCGTTCTAAGAATCAATATTCTAGTTAGATTTTTCATATGAATATTGTATTGGGAAAAATAGATGAACTACTGAAGGAGTATAGCAGTAGGCCAGTACTCAATTAACTGTCCAAGAAACAAGTATAACTGTGCAAAGCACTGGAGAGAAACAACTGAGTAAAATAACTTAATATATCACTGTTTGAATGCACTTTAAACATGACAAATCACAATATTGGCATATCATGAATCAGATATTAGGTCTGCGTGCATGTGAACTGAATCATTTGGTCAACAAATCCTCTTCTAGACATGTCATACTGTCTAAAACCCGTCAAAATTCTATAATTAGTCTTACGACAAGTGGAAATCTCCTGGATTTAACCATTAAAATATTGGATAGAAGACAGAGTGTTTGAGTGAAGGGTGAGAAAAGGAGTTGGCAAAACTGAGCTGGCTGTCTTACTCATCAGTTGTCACTGTATGTCTGACAGATGATCTTAAGGAAGATTTGGATTCTTACATTCAGCAGCACCTGCAGAAGAATGTGAAGCTGGTTCGTAATGAGCAAAGGGAGGGGCTGATCCGTGGGAGGATGATTGGTGCATCTCATGCTACAGGTTAGACTTTAAACCCCCATTCATTTACCCTAGGTTTAGTCCATAAACTATTTTTTTTGCATTGTAGGCTGTTCACACACTACACCAGAGGTGTCCAATCCTACTCCAGGAGGTCCAACGTCCAGCTGAGTTTAACCCCAACACACCTGCCTGGAAGATTTTAGCACTCCTTGATTAGCTGTTTCAGTTGGACATTAGCCCTCCAGGAGCAGGATTGGGCACCCCTGTATTACCCCTATACTACACTCAACTCATAACCATTCAACCATGAAGATGTCTATCTGTCTATCTGTCTAGATGACATCTGTCTATCTTTCTGTGTAATTACAATTTACAGCAGATCAAATCTTTGTTTAAAATTGGCACCCACCTCAGATTTGGTACTTTGTTGCTGTTTAGACTAGCTGCTTTTCATATTTGTGAACATAAGTGTGAACAAAGCTGTAGTTATCTTTTCAATCCTTCCGTAAGGCTGTCTTCATCTGTCTATCTTTCAGGTGAGGTGTTGGTGTTTCTGGACAGTCACTGTGAGGTGAATGAGGCATGGCTCCAGCCTCTGCTCACACCCATTAAAGAGAACAGAAAGACTGTGGTGTGTCCTGTCATCGACATCATCAGCGCAGACACACTGGTATACAGTCCCTCTCCTATCGTGCGAGGGGGATTCAACTGGGGCTTGCACTTTAAATGGGACCCAGTACCCATGTCTGAACTCAACAGCCCTGATGGAGCCATCAGGTATTATCAGTGTGTTACATTATGCTGGAATGCAAACTTGCATGCTCGCCTTTCGGAATATTTTATAATATCAAATATATACAGTAGTCAACATTTGAAGTGGATCAAAACCTTTCATCAAAGTTATGAATTTTGAACAATACCCGTTCTTGTCTTAGGACAACTTTGATTAACTTTTTTGATCCACTTCATATGTTGACCACTGTGTTTTATACCAAATAAAAGGAGAAAATAGACAAATGAGATGAAGTTATAATAATATAGTTTTATTTGTATGAAAATTGTATTAATAGGTTTATTAGTATTATTTGTAATAATTATTTGCATAATTGTGATACCGTTTTGTGACGTAAAATACTTTGAAATGGATGTAATTATGGTCACGCTGCGAACCCCTGTGTAATACTGCATGTCCTGTCCCTGAAGCAGCTGTTATGGATTGGGATGAGGGCTGACACTTTAACCTTCACAGACTGTCCTGTTTAAAATCAATCTCCCCAGACAGAGTTTGAACTACAGAGCTGTCTGTGTTTCTCTAAGCCCTTTTTCCACTTACATTCACATTTACCAGTGAAATGTTTGGACACATCTACTCATTCTTTTTTTTATTACTATTTTGCGAATTCTAGAATAATAGAGAAGTCAAATTAAAGAATTGGAAAATATGTAGTGACCAAAATATTATATAAATCAAATAAGTTAAGTTTTGTAAAAATAAACTTGTGCATAGGTCAAATTTATATTTGTCTTTAGATCAAAGGAGGTCATTGGAAACAAATGCAGTCCAGTTTGTCCACACTTTTGCTGGTAGTGCACACTGTGGTACACTGAGATTTGACCCCAGTCATGTTTCTACAGGTCTCCCACCATGGCAGGTGGACTGTTCGCCATGGACAGGAATTATTTTTATGAGCTTGGCCAGTATGACCGTGGCATGGACATATGGGGTGGAGAGAACTTAGAAATCTCTTTTCGGGTAAATGGTTTGTGTATACTTTAAGACCTTTTTTTTTTTTTTTTACAAACCCATGTGGACATACGACAGAACTGCAGGAGTTGATGAAAAGCTAATAATTAAATTTAATGTAATAATAATATAAACAAATTAGGCTGCACAATAAACAGAAATAGCGATACATCAAATCAAAGGCTGCAATTTAATTAGGGAAGTTTATAGTCTGCTGCACTGCGTGTTACAGAGTGAAGAGCGGCACTGTGTAACTTTTGACTGTGTTTTCTCAAAGCAGTTTGTTCACAGTAAATTGCTGTGAGTTTAACATGCATTTTGGAACGCAATGTGCAGTAGGTTCACTTTATTTACTTTCACCTAATTTCCAACATTTTTGTGAACATAAGTTTACAAGTTTAAGATTTTAAGACATACATACTTGGATTGTAACTTGTAGTTTTTGTTTGTTCTTGTAAAAAGTGAACCTATACAGTTGTAATAAAAATTATTCAACCCCCATTGCAAATCAGGTTTATTGGCAAAATGTAGTCTTTTCAGCTGTTTGTAATGAACAAATCAAACAAAAGTAATTGAAATAGCTCAACACAATTAATGTTTCAAATAGTTTCCCCAAATTCAACTCAAAATGCAACTTTTAATGACTTCTGCAGTCTCAAAATTCTCAAGCACACCTGATGCAACAAATTAAGGGCTGCATTAGTTGCACCAGGTGTGCTTGAGCTTTAACACATGAAATATCTAAACTGGCTAGGTTTATTGAGTGTCACGTTTGACTGCATGTTAGAAATTCAAAGTCAAAGAATGTCAAAAGAATGTTAGAAGTCAAAAGAATGTTCCAAAAAGTTGAGAAGATATCATCACCCTTCACAAACAAGGAACAGGATACAAAAAGATAGTGAAGGCACTAAATGTTCCTAGAGAAACAGTTGGAAGCATAGTCAATGGAAGCTATCAATGGCTGCAATCAGATTTCTGAGAAGGCAGGTAAAAAAAAAAAAACTAGAGTGATTGTAAAATACCTGCAGCAAGACTTGGTGGCACAGGCACTGAGGTTTCAGTTTGCACAATAAGGCGCACTAAACTCATGCCAAGACGTACACCATTAATATCAAGTCAAGTCACATTTATTTATATAGCGCTTTTTACAATACAGATTGTTTCAAAGCAGCTTTACAGAGATAACAGGAAAAGAATGCAAAAAAGTTTGTTTCCAGAAGTAAATAGCATCACAGTCCAGTTTAAGTAAGTTCAGTGATGTTTCATTTTTGTTTAAAAAAAAGTTATTAATTTAGTTATATTATTGTTGAATATTAAATTGTATGTCCCCAACTAAGCAAGCCAAGCCAATGGCAACAAAGGTGGAAAAAGGCGACAGTGGCAAGGAACCAAAAACCAATTATAGGTCAGAAGTCAGATTGGTTTGGAACAATCAGAATATTATCCAGTTCCATCTGGTTGAAGATCGGAGTCACGGCAGTATGGAGACGGGTTTGTTGAGGATCAGTCGTGTCGATGAGGCCTTCAAAGGGGAGAGTCTAGTTGATACAATCTCTGCTGACACTTCAGGGATGTGTTGTGGTCGTGTCTAGGTGCAGGTCCTCCATCTGGTCTGGATACAGCCCGGATCCGGCTCACTACAGATGTCACTCTACAGATCTTAGCTTGTTTGCAGCAGGTCATAACAGCAAAAGGGTGTTGAATAATTTTGAGACTGCAGAAGTCATTAAAAGTTGCACTTTCAGTTGAATTTGGGGAAACCACTTGAAACATTTGTTGTGTTGAGCTATTTCAATGACTTCTGTTTGTTATTTGTTCATTGCAAACAGCTCAAAGTCTGTATATTTTGCCGATAAACCTGATTTTCAATGGGGGTTGAATGATTTTGATTACAGCTGTTTGTGTATGTATGTATATATATATATATATATATATATATATGATGCATATTTTATCAGTTTAATTGCATATCATGTGATCATTAACCGATGTCAGAGATCTTTAAATTATTTAAAAATAATTCTGAGGGTGTTCGGAACCCCCTGGTTTAGACATTTTTATTTGATCTTGGGGACCAAAGATATACTTACTCGGTTGAAATTACTTTCTCTCATCAGATTTGGATGTGTGGAGGCCAGTTGCTAATCGTTCCCTGCTCCAGGGTGGGGCATATCTTCCGCAAGCGCCGGCCCTATGGGTCACCTGGAGGTCAGGATACAATGGCCCACAATTCTCTGCGTCTGGCTCATGTCTGGATGGATGACTATAAGGTGGAGATCAATAGCATAATACTATAATAATAAAATACTCTGTGTGATGGAAATAATACTCTAAACTATTCTAGCATTTGTAAAGAGAGATTGTGTTGTGAGAAACATGAAAGTGGCACCAGTATGTAGGAGATCAGTTTCCTTGGTTTGCCTGAGTTTCCTCACATTAATAAGTGGTCATTATTCAGAAATATGACTGCTGAATGCTGCGATTAACCAGTCAGAATCCAGTATTTCAGAGAGCTGTGTAATAAAGTTAGATGTACAGTGTTTTCTTTTTTTTCTTTTTTTTCTAATTGTAATGTGTTCATGTGCATTTGCAGAGGATTTATGAAGACCCTTCAACAAAAATGATTCAATCTAGAGTGAAATAGTTTCTGTTTTCTCAATATTGTAGTTTTATTTTATTCATCGAGGCATTCGAGGTCTCTTCTCTTGACAGTTTTTCCCTTTTTTTTTGTGCTGTTTTCCCGGGCATTTTGAGTCAAAGCTGACAGATTTCACAGAAAATCGCACAGTGCATGATGGGTACAGATTCTGTTTGTTTTTTTAAGCTTCACGATTCCATCCTATCGGAGAAAATCAAACATGTTTGATATTTTGAGCCTATTGTTGAACACGCATTGTTTTATTGTTTTCATTTGTCATGCATCTCCTATAGCAACATTTCTGCATGAATCGTTTAGTGTGTGATGCCCTTATCTTTGGTTTTCGCACATGATCTCTTTTAGAGGATAGAGTTTGACCTCTATAAGACAGATGAGAGCAGATATCACATGGTTTTTTGCTTTACAAAAAAGTTCAGCATGTCCACCCTGACCCTGATTCTTTAAGGTCACTCAATAAATGGATTGTTTTTTGTCGGGTTGGAAATCGACAGCTGTGGTGCTGAAAGTTGTTCATTGCTTTTGGCAACCTATAGTACGTACAGCATGGTTCATTACACTCCTGGTAAAAAAAAAAAATGGGCCAAGCCAAAAATGGCCAAATATGTAGTGGGTTTTTTAAATGGTCTTAACCATTAGGAAATTAGCAAGAATTGCACAAATACTGTAGATAGAGTAATTTAGCACTGAATAGCCTTCAAATGTGGCCGTGTGGGTAAACTTCCAGACAGATTTTTACAGGAAGAAAAGTCACTCTCCCACTCAATGTTGATGGCTTCAAGCAGTTCATGAGTAGTTGAAAAATGTTTCCCAGTTCATTTGAGTTTAATGTGAGACCAAATAAGCACTATAGGGTTCAAATCTGCCAAAATCTGCCTGATGGACTCGTTCTCAAGCCACTTCTTGTTTGTCTTTGCAATTTGGGCTGGAGAATTGTTGAAAAATAACATATGATCATTCCTCTTTAGATAATAACTTTTAATTTGTGGGAAGCAAGCCATTCTGCAATATTCTCATGCACTCCAAAGCATTAAATTACTTTTTACAGTGAAGTATCTCACCAATACCAGCAGCTAAAAGGCTCCCCACACAATGACACCTCTTCCTCCATGCTTCACTGTGTTAGAGATGCATTTATTATTATATTTTTCAGCAGATTTTCGAAGACACCGCTGTGATTCATCACTCCACACACAACTTCCCATATTCTGACAAAAACGTAATTCTGTCTTTGTTGGTTTTCTGAGATAGCAATGGATTTTTAAGCAGTGCATTTGCTTAGATTTGGTAATTTCCTGATCAATAATTTGTGGTTAAGAGAATTAAGAGCTTAGTGTTTAAGCATTTTGGGCTTGGCCCATTTTTTTTTTTTTTTTTGTCTTCAGGAGTGTACATGATGGAGATGTGTGAAATTCTTCATGTGTGTTAGAATTGCACAGCTGCGTCCATTGCGTAGATCTTCAAAGTCTCATCATAATTGTCTCCTCGTCTAAGAGATAATTGACCCAGTTAGAGGAGAATGTAATTACCTGTGTCAGACACATTAAAGCTGTGCTTCAGCCGGTTATTCTCAAGATCTAGCTTAACAGGGTCAGCTACATTCTCAGCAATATTTGTTTAGTCTTTTTGCAAAAAAAAAAAAAAAAAACTCGCTTCAGTAGTGTGTAAAAGTGTTGAATTATTTTCCAGCTAATGTGGGCTTTTTATTAATGCTGTTCTGATGTCCTTTTCGTAGGTGCTTGACTTTAATAACACACATTATGCCTTAAAATGTTTCCCTGAATTTGAAGTATTCATGTGATGGAGAGACAAACGTCAGTGATTTAGAACAGGATCTCTCAAACTGGGCTTTGTGAGAGAACAGCATGGGGTTTGTGAGTTGATGAAAAACGAATTAAATCATAAAAAATGCACAATTTAATGAATTAATTCATTAACATTTTAAATTGATGATTTTTTTTTTTTTAAGAGAGTTATTAAAGTGTTATTAAATTACTGAAATATTAAAGGGGAACTATTATGCTATTTTGAATATATATATATTTATTCATTTATTAAATATTTTAATTTTTTATAACCTTTCCTTTAGTGTGTAATATAACTGTTTTGTGCATGTACATTTCCAACACATGCCCCAATCAGTAGACCAATCACAACAGACTGGGGTGGGCTGACCAATCAGAGCAGACTGGGCTTTTCAGAAGGTGGGTTTTAAATAACTAAATTGGAGTGTTCAGACAGGGTGAACATTTTGTTTTTTGAACAGTAAATCATGTAAACCTATTCTAGTAGACCACTAAACAAAATTATAAATATGTAAATGAGCATAATAGGGGCCATTTAGCTTGAAATCTTAGAGGATACTTAATACATATTCACTGAACATTTCAGTAAATATTTTTCAAGGGGTCAGAGGGGTTCCCTGACCAAATAGGAGCTAGAAAAATAAGATGCATGTCTGGATTCATTCACAAACTTTAATACTGTGGCTTTCTAACATATTTTTAGGATAACTTGAATGGGGGTTCACCATAGCCTCTTGTATTTAAAAGTGATTGTCACTCTTAACTTTGCAGTGTGTACGTGGCCATTGTGATGTTTCCTCTCATGCCATTCTTATTTATTGACTGACTTTAAGTGGTGTGGCCATAAAACACCTCAAAATTTGATTCATTAATTTACAATAATTGCTTTCTCTTTGCATTGGTGTCTCAAGTCTTCAACAAATACGTAGGGGTACAATTTTGTCCTTTGCTCTTCACCCTCTCTGAAGTATACTGGGGCTTTAATACTTGCTTGAGTATGGAATTGACCACAACAGTCAATGTAAACGCACCTTTGCGAGAATGTTTTGCCTTGCAAATGCTTTTTCAGTAAATTTGATAATAGAGTATTTATATTGCAAATGTGTGTGTCCATCAGGAGCAGTACTTTGCCTTGCGCCCTGAGCTGAGGAACCGTGACTATGGGGACATCAGCGAGCGGGTCGCTATTCGGAAGCGGCTGCAGTGTCACTCTTTTAAATGGTACCTGGAAACTATCTACCCTGAAATGCAGGTTTCCTCCCCACGCAAGCCCCAGCAGCCTGTCTTCATCAACAAGGGTTTGAAGAGACCCAAAGTCCTGCAGCGGGGTCGGGTAAGACTCACGTTGACCCTTATGCTTACCTTATCTTGCATCAATAAATGACTGCATTAATGTGTCTGTTGTTTTTAAGTTTTACTCTCACAACACAGACTCTATTTTTCTATTGCTTGTCATTTTAATTAAACAAAACGTATTTTAAATATACACTGATGAGCTAAAACATTATGACTACTCACAGGTGAAGTTAAAAATATTAATAATTATTTCCTAACTAGGTCACATGTCAAGTTCGAGTAGATTAGATGATTAGTGAACAATCAGTTCTTGTAGTCAGTGTGTTGGATTGAAGCAGAAATGGGCAAGAGTAAAGACCTGAGAGATTTTGGCAATGGCCAAGGGGTCGATTTGGTCAAAGCATCTCTGAAAGGGCGAGCGTTGTGGGATCATCCTGGTCAGCATTGGTGAGAACCTACGGACAGTGGTCTGAGGAGCGACAAACCACAAACTGGCGACCACCCGGGGTGTTGGGCGTCCAAGGCTCATTGATGCACAAGGGCAATGAAGGCTAACCCATCTGGTCCGACTGCTAGAAGATCTATTGTGGCACAAGTCAAAGAACATTTTAACGTAGGTTGTGGGAGTAATGTGTAACATCTCACTCTGCTGCGTAGCCCATGCCCATGATGACCCTTGTCCACCATCAAAGCACCTACAATGGGAATGCAAGCATCAGAACTGGACCTTGGATCAGTGGAAGAAGGTCACCTGGTCCAGTCTACAAGTGTACATGTGCGCCATTTACCTGGGGAAGTGAAGGCACCAGGATGCACTGTGGGACGACAGCAGGTGGAGAGAGTGTGATTCTCTGGGCAGTGTTTTGCTGGGAATCTCTGGATTCTCTGGGAATCCATTCATGTGGACCTCAGTTTGACATGTGCCACCTACCTATATGTCGTAAACCAGGAACACTCCTTCTTTGCAATATGGTATTCCCTGATGGCACGCACCCTGCCAGACTGCACACATTGTTCAGGAATGGTTTGAGAAACATAATAAAGAGTTCAAGATGTTGCCCTAGCCTACAAATTCCTTATTTTCCAAATTTCTGATGGACCAACAATTCTGATCCATGGTGGCTCAACCTCGCAACTTATAGGACTTGAAGAATCTGCTCCTAACACCTTCAGGGGTCTTGTAGAGTCCATGCCTCGACAGGTCTGCGCTGTTTTGGCAACACGCGGAGGACCGACAGCATTTTAGTCAGGTGGTCATAATGTTTTGGCTTATTGGTGTCTGTTTTTAGGTTTGACTCTCACAACATAGATAGATACGCTATTTTTCTATTGAGTGTCATTACTATTACCTACTGTATTGTAAGTGAATAAAGTGCAGAGCCGTATGAAATGAACTGACAGCTCTCTGTATGAACAGCAGAGGGCAGTAGAGCAGCTCTTGAACAGCACAGGGTCGGACGACTAATTAAGTCCACTGATGTTTTGCATTATTTTTGCACTACATTAGTGTAATGTAAGAGAATATTTAGAATATCATTTGATTTTTGTTTTTTTCTAAGCCTAAGGTTTGTTCATTATCACCATGAACTGTTTTAATGTACTTCTTTAAAAAAAAAAAAAATTTCTGTTCTCTCTCAGCTGCGTAATCTGCTGGCTAACAAGTGTCTGGTGGCACAGGGACGTCCCAGTCAGAAGGGGGGCACTGTGGTGGTGAGAGACTGTGACCCACTGGACCCTGAGCAGGTCAGGTCATCAATCTGCTGTCATTCTGTGATCATAAGCAGCTATGAAGTGAATTTTGCGGATAATAACAATAATTTATGTTTTTAGCTCTGGTGAACATTTGGGCTGCTCATTTATGTCCTATATCAGTATTCATTGTTGACTCATACTGAACAAACTACTGTTCAAAAACGTAGATTTTTATAAATAATAAAAAATACTGTTCTTTCGTCCTTTTCCGTAATCTACAAAATTAAGCAGTGTAACTGTTTTCCACATTGATGATGATAAATGTTTCTTAAAGCCACACCGCGGAACTTTTGCGGGCGCTAGGGGCGCTAGACCTGTAACTTTCACGTCTAGCGCCCCTAGAGGCCACAAGCGCCGCAGCACTGTCGCAAAAGCCTAGAAGACATCCACTTAATAAATTAATTGCACAAAAAGTGAACAGAAAATAATGTCTGATCAGGTAAGTCGCATAGACCAAGGGTGCACAACCCTGCTCCTGCCGATCGTCTGTCCTGCACAGTTCATCTCCAATCAAACACACATGTCTTTAATTTTCAAGCGATCCTGAATACGTTAATTGGTTGCTTCAGGTGTGTTTGATTAGGGTTGGAGATAAACTGTGCAGGTCAGGACAGTCGATCGGCGGGAGCAGGTTATAGACGTTTTGTACCTAAAACTAAGTTGTTATTGTGCTTGTTTTGGAGTCATTTTATCTTTAGATCGGACTTGCATCGTTTTATTTGTGTTTTTCCTGTAGTAACCTATGAATTTGAATCTAAAATCATATAAGCCTCTAATAATACATACACGTTTGTATCTAAAATCATATAAGCCACTAATAATAATACACGCATATATGAATGTGTAAAAGGACAAAGAAACTGAAGCCTACAAATAACGGCAGTAGGCTATGTTGTGACTTATATCAGTTTTGTTACACGATTTCCAGACTTCGCAGTAAATATTACATTATATATCCACATTTATGCCGATGTTCGTTTTATTGTCAGTCATTTTCTTCACCGCTTGAAGAATCTTCAGAGTCCTCTCCCGAAATAGGGAGAGGACGAGGAGGACGCGGAGGACGATGAGGGAGAGCCGGGGGAAGACGGCCGTAAAGCGATACGTTCTCCAGGTCACATGACCTGGCCAACGACGGTCCGTCTTCTCCAAACTTACATAGGTGGTATTTCAAGAGGGCAGCCCCGATCGGAGCATTAATAGTGTCAAACGCTGTATATTGGCCTGAGGAATCATTTAAAATAACTCGTATGCGTCAACTCTTTAGGTCACAAAGTCCACGGTGTGGCTTTAAGAAATAATTTTAACATGATTTGGTGCTCAGATCATGTGGCACTGAAGACTGGAGTAATGGCTGCTGAAAATTCAGCTTTGCCATCACAGGAATAAATTACAGAAAATATGTTTATATAATATATATCTTTTATTCAAAACTCTTGTTTTTTGCCACAGTTAGATTACTGTTATATCTAAACATATCTGAAGCGCATACTTTAAGTTTTATGATTGGTGTCGTTTCTGTTGTGTAGATGTTTTGTAATTGTAACCTGTGTTGTTGTTTTACAGGAATGGGCTTATGATGAGGAACATGAGTTGATTCTAGCCGGGCTGCTGTGTTTGGACATGTCTGAGATTCGTTCCTCTGACCCGCCTCGCCTCATGAAGTGTCACGGCTCGGGTGGATCTCAACAGTGGACACTCGGGGTGAGGAATCTTCCCATTACACTCTTCTATCACCGGCACACTAGGGCTGCAACTGCCAGGTTTTTCATAACCAAGTAGTATATTAAATCTTTGATTAATTAGATTTTGAAAAAGTCACATTTTATTTTAAGCATTATGTTGAAATGTGCAAATGCGTTCAAACAATATGCAAATTAAAGGCTTTAAAAAGGTCACAATATGCAGTGACAGCAATTTAAAACAGTAATGGACACTACATTACTGTTTTAAATGGCTGTCACTGTATATTGTTTTCTTGTATATATGCCTCTCTTTTTTTAATGTTTAAACAATGTTGTTGTTTTTTTTGTCCTCACAGAAGAATAGCTGGCTGTACCAGGTGTCAGTGGGCCAGTGTTTGGCTGTTGCCGACCCGCTCAGCATCAAAGGATATGTTGCTATGGCGATCTGTGATGATTCCCGGTCCCAGCAGTGGCAGTTGGAGGGTTGAAGTTGCTGGCAATGTGAGGAACAGCTAGAATAGAGCGCCCCCTCTGGCTGGGGATTGAACTGCACCGCCGCAGTGCCGTCAGATCAGAAATGGACATCATACCCTTGCTGGTCCAGACCACTGTAACAGAATGTTGTGAGGGCCTGCAGTGAGGACCACAATTTGAGCTCAACTTTGAGTTTCAGCCTTGGTCTGAAGCTTTCTCGACCCATATTCTTTACTCAGAAACCAACTATTTTTAGAGTATTTAAAAAATTGTGTTTCTTCGAGTATTTGTACGTTTTAATAATTTTAATTTGCTCTTTGAAATGTAAACGATTTGCACAGAGAAATTCTATTTTCATTTTATTACAGATGTTAGATGTTTAATATAACCATAGTCTTTAATCATCATTTTTAACTATGAATGCAGCATTTCTTAGCATTAAATTTGTATTTGTATTTTTCTTTCTTTTTTGTCAAATTAACATAAGCCTGTCGTTTTGATTTCCTTTATGTAATTTTATTTGATTTAATGATCACTGGATTTACCTTGACCTTAATAAAATGTAAATTAATTGGGTCGTTCTGTAATGGGTTAGTATTTCTTGTGATTGCTGGCATTAAACTATGGAGGACTTCAGTGAAATAGCTTAATGAATAAAATCCATCAGTATTGGTAAGCTACTTTACTACAGCTAGTATTAAGACAAGTGGTTTGGAAAATGGGTAGAGGGACAGTATTTTTCATCTCTTAATCATTTTGGACTGATACTTAAAGCTTTAAATGTACTTTTTCACGTGAACAGTCTTTTCGTGGATTAAAGTACACATATTTGAAAGTCCGATATGAATGTAAACTGCACTTCCTGTCATTTTGTACATGTAATTGTAAATACAGTGACATAAGAATATAACATTCAATGGTGTTTTTTTGTTTTGTTTTAAGGTGCATTCAATAGTTAAAAATTTAATTTAAAATGTTTTACGCATTAGGAAATAAAGTGTGTTTTTGTGAAGAGTCATCTGAATGGTGTACATTCACTTGAGAAAAGACAGATCATAATAGTGTTCTATAAAAAGTATTTTAATCATATTGACGTCACATGACCCACGGTAGGGAGAGTCTTCATGCTCTGGCTGTAGCCTTTGAACCAGTGGCAAGGCCACTGGACCTATGTCTACTCTCAAATTACATCATTTTACAATACATGGGATACAAATAATTTGACAATTAAAATTTGTTAAATGTGTTTTTCATGAAAAAACTTGAGACAAAAAAAAAAGTCATTCTTGAGACAAAGGCTGCCACCGAAATCGCATACTCTGTTGAGGAGCCTAGGTTATTCTGAATAAGTAGGGGAAAGTGGGGTGAGTTGTGCCAGTTTTTAGTCAAAGTGACTTTAAAGTGAGGCCATGGCAGTAATGCCTTCAACTTAAGGATGTACATATATTTCAGGATGTGGTGCATCCCTGAGAACAATAACTTTGGATCTGAAATAAATTGTTTCAGAAATATAGCTCTTGGGGAAAAAAGTGGTCTCATGGCACAACTTGCCCCTGGTGCGGGGGAAGTTGTGCCTTTGGGGGAATACATTGGGGGTAAATTGTGCCAGTGATTTCTGAAGTAAAACAGAACATTTTAATGTTATGAACCATAATGCTATATGAAAGCAAGATAAATTCAATACAAAATTACTCATTTAAGGTTTATTTAGATATTGTCACCCTGGAATACCATAGCATGCGTTTTTCCTTCTATGGTCAATTGCATAGGGATTTTGTATTGAACATAACTCTGGATCACAGTGTCATAGAGACAAGGGGGAGGGCTCATTTTACTCAGACGACCAATCAGTCTCTCAGGATCATTGTGAAGCTATCAAGCTACGCCCTAGCAACCATTTAGAGCGCCATAGCAACACAACACAATATATGATATTTGTGAAACATTTCAGGCAAAAAGGCTTTGGCAATAGATGCCTGTTGACATAGCACTGTCTGTCAATTATGTAACATATAAGAATAAAGTGACTAGGCTAATTTCTAAACATCCTATTGTGACATAGGCCACTTAAAAACGGAATAAAACTTCTCTTTAGTAACATAGTGCAATCTCAAAACTGAAATCAGTGTTAGCTAAATTAAACAAATAACAGGCAGGCCTCTCACTTCTCAAGATTATCCCCTGTGAGTATGTAGGTCTAGGTGGTCTGGATCTGGCACAACTTAACCCAGGCCCTTTGGCACAAATCACCCCAGACCCACAAGTTTGAAAAACTAGCATGATCCAGCAGTAAAGAGCTAACATCATGCTAACTGTATAGACTCATTGTGTAGCCTACTAAAGCACTAAAACATGTGTGAAATGTTTTCAAACTTGTCTATAATTGTTCAGACACTACAATAAAAAAACCTTAATCATAGAAATGTTACTTTGAAAGGGAAAAAACCCTTTTTTGCACTAAAATGTGCTTAACTCTCATGCCATGTGTCTCTCTTCTTTGGAGGACGAGTAAAAGTGATTCCTTTTCAAAATTATGTGGTCACATGACCAATTTCTTCTATGGTTTTCCAGAAACAAGGGTGGAACTACTTCCCCCCCTGGCACAAATCACCCCACTCTCCCCTAATTACTTCACGACGCTAAAAATTACGTTCTATATAAAATGTGTGCAGTAACAACACAAATCCTCTCCCGTGGCCTCATGGGATAAAGGGACACATGCATCTAATGAATTATTCATTCAAACAACGGAACTGCAAACTTCACATACTTTTGAAAATTACGTTTTTAGTTGATCCCATAGACTGTAAACAACAACAACAAAAAACATTGATCAGGTTGATCCTGGTAAGTGCTCATTGTCACAGTTGTAAACACGACGGCTTAATTCTTCCACGAGGGGGTTTGGCGTCATGACGGCCATTTTCTGTGACGGCTTTGTTTCTAGGTGGACCATTAGGGCCTGCAGCCATATCTAGGTGGGCCTAGATATAGATTTGTTTCTAGGTGGGCCTGCAGCCATATCACCCTGTAGCCCAAGACCGGTTGCCCACTGAAGCTAAGCAGGGCTGAGCCTGGTCAGTACCTGGATGGGAGACCTCCTGAGAAAACCAGGTTGCTGCTGGAAGAGGTGTTAGTGAGGCCAGCAGGGGGTGCTCACCCTGTGGTCTGTGTGGGTCCTAATGCCCCAGTATAGTGACGGGGACACTGTACTGCCAAAAGAGCACCGTCCTTCGGATGAGACATAAAACCGAGGTCCTGACTCTCTGTGGTCATTAAAAATCCCAGGATGTCCTTCGAAAAAAGAGTAGGGGTGTAACCCCGGCATCCTGGCCAAATTTGCCCCTTGGCCTCTGTCCATCATGGCCTCCTAATCATCCTCATATACTGATTGGCTTCATCGCTCTGTCTCCTCTCCACCAGTAAGCTGGTGTGTGGTGAGCGTTCTGGCGCAGTATGGCTGCCGTTGCATCATCCAAGTGGATGCTGCACATTGGTGATGGTTGAGGAGATTTCCCCCCTTCCATGTAAAGCGCTTTGAGGTCTCAGAAAAAGCGCTATATAAATGTAACGAATTATTATTATTATTATTACCATTAAAGATAACAACACACACATCCAATCCTGTAGAATTCAACCAATCAAATGACGACTTAAAATCCTGAAGTGTCCACGTTGAATCCAAAGATGTTAACTTTCAAGGTAAAGTTGCCAGAAACAGTCAAGAAACGTACGTAGTCTCAGAAAAGATTTGAGTGAAGATGTGCCTGATCAGAGAACTCTTAAAGCCTTATCAGTTCACACCCATTTCTGGCACAAAGTCAAAGACCATAAGAGATGACCGGGAGAAAGTCTTTGTTCTTGTGTTTGAACAAACTCTATATGTTTATTTAGGGGTGAGCGATAAGCCGGAAGAAATGTGTCAACCAGTAGAGATAGGCTAATCGTCTTCATCTCTATCACGGTTACCCACACGGGATGTTGTTGCGTTGTGCCAGCTTATTATTTGAAGGCTTTTTTAAGCTTTGCGGTGATTTTTGAATCGCTCAAGCGCAAAAAGCAGCTGAGGAGAACTCCTTTGGTAAATGATCATGCATACGGTTTTTGAGCCCAAAAGCAGCAGCTCACAAAGAGTCTGACTGAACTGAGATCTTTATCTCACCTTGTTCAAATACACACATGCCATCTTTGCAAGCATCCCCGTATACACAGCCGTTTGTGTCTTAAGAGAACATTAATAGTTGAGCAAGAAATCGCAATGTATCAGGATGAGATCTGTGCTTAATGTCTTAAAGTGACAGCAGCCTAATATACCTAGCTGCTACATCTGTGACATTAATATTAATCCAACAACAACAATAAGGAAAATTCCATGGTATCAACCATTTAGATATTATAAAAATCTTATTTAAAGCAAAAATAACTATATTGTGATGTATATCGTTATAGTGAAATAAAATCACTCACATCATGATAGAAGCCATGTGACAGGTTAACGTTAATCTAACAGCTAATGTGTCACATTTTTGCATGCTTATCCTGGCCAGAACACCATAAAGATTTACTGCTGCTGGAGGTAATGAGACTAAGCAAGGAGGTAATGTTTTGGTCGAGGTTGATGTTAATAATAATGAACTGGGACAACCTTAAAATATCAGCTGATGGCACAAGGTGGAAAGATTTGGTGATGGACAAAATCCTGAGTTCTCTTTTTATGGAGGGCAGGTAAGGGAAAAGTAATTATTTTGAAGACCGCTCTCTAAAGCTTACTAGTGCGGGGGTAATTTACATAAAAGTAATCTGTATGCTGTCTTGTGGTTTCAATCAGTGCCGATGGCTGTCGTGTCGATGAGGCCTTCAGTAAACCTTGGAAATAAACAGAAAGACTAACATTAGCGTAGATGCCATTCTTCTTATGCTGTAACGAGTACATCAGGTGTTATAGGAAGTGTCCCCGGTTCCGGCTGACCTAATCTATGCAGTCTAATAATCAATTAACTGATTTGAATAATAGAAATGTAATGTTCTATATGAATGCCAGGTAAAAGAGATGTGTTTTTAGTCTAGATTTAAACTGACAGAGTGTGTCTGCTTCCCGGACAATGTTAGGAAGACTATTCCAAAGTTTTGGTGCTAAATAGGAGAAGGATTTACCGCCAGCAGTCGATTTTGATATTCAAGGTATTATCAGCAGGAGAATATTGCAGAATGGCTTGCTTCCCACAAATGAAACATTTTTATATAAAGAGAAATGATCAGATGCCCAAGTTGCAAAGACAACCAAGAAGTGGCTTGAGAACAAGTCCATCAGGCTCATGTTTTGGTCAGAGTCCAGATTTGAACCCTAGTGAATATTTGGTCTCATATTAAACTTAAACTAACTGGGAAACATTTTTTAACTACTCATGAACTGTTTGAAGCCATCAACATTGAGTGAAACAACACAGACTCTTCTTCCTGTAAAAAGCTGTCTGTAAGTTTATCCACAAGGCAAACTTTTAAAGAAAACAAAAGGGAAGGCTATTCCATGCTAAGTTATTTTATCTACAGTATTTGTGCAATTTTTGCTAATTTCCTGAGTGATTTCTGATTTAAATGGTTAAACCCAGGTACCATTCCAAGGCTATGGTGGGCACCTGCTGAAAACTATACAGATGTTCCCTGGTATGATCTTCCACACACAATGAGTTTGAACCCAAATGGCATCTAGACTTCAATCCAACAAGTAATTTTGGGATGTTTCGAAACAGATCTGATACAAATGATGCCATCATGTCAACATGGTCATGAATGTTTCTAGCCCTTGTTAACGTCATGACACAGAAAGTTGATGCATGCTTAAGTGGATATCAATAAGGTGCACATTGATGATACATTTTGCATTAGCCTCTCCCACACAAACACGCACAATAATATGTTCACACAGTTTGAAAATATATTCATTTGAATCCATGTTTAACATGGGTGGGTCGACTGAAACACGGGAGGCGTAGTTTGCAAAGAAATACGAGACTGTCAAAGAAGTTGAGTTTGGATTTAAAGAGATGTTGCAGTCTGTCCCACATAGGGGAACCGAGTCTCCTCGGCACATTTATGATTGTTAAATAGCATTTATGAGCATGCTTACAGATGCTTTGGGATCTATGGATGAAAATTCACAAAACACTACTGTCTCAAGACAAGCAGTTCTCAGTAGCCTGCTGAAACTTACAGCAAGTCTGCAGAAAAGCTGGGTGATCGTTAATTTGCTGGATACAGTAACTCAGGTAATCAGCATAAAAAAATAAATAAAAAAAATCTCGAAAACACTTGGTTCAAAGTCGAATTAATGATTGCTTTATTACTGTTCTCTGACAGTGTCAAATCTTATCAAAGACTATAAATACATAATACTTAATTTATTTTATCCAGCAGCAAAAGATTTTATTCTTTTATATTTTGCAAAGCCTTAATAATGTTTTGTGTAGTCTTATAATGTATGTTTTTGCATTATGTTGCTATTTTAATTGTTGTTTAATTTTGTATTTTAAAATAATTATATCTGAATATTAGTTTTGCTTTGTCATTTGAAAATGTGTTTGACTTTGTTTCATTACAAACATAACTATATTTCAGATTTTATTGACCTTTTTTTAAAATAATTGTTTGTAGTTTTTTGGCAATCTAGGGTGTGGCGTGTGTCCCACCCACCACAACCTTACAGGACACACATTTACATTTATGCATTTACACGCTTTTATCCAAAGCGACTTACATTGCGTTATCCTATACATTTATACATAGGTATGTGCAATCCCCTGGGATCGAACCCACAACCTTACGTTGTAAACGTAATGCTCTTACCACTGAGCTACAGGAAAGCAGTAGTCCTAGTCCTTCTCCCTACACTCCCTAACAGTCCTAACTCCCAAGTATTTACTTGGGGTGAACTGCCAGCTTCGCCTATATATCCAACTGGCCATGGTATGCAATGCGCAGAGTGTGCTCTTGGTCCATTGTGTTTGACTGCGTTTCATCACAAACATAACTATAATTCTGATTTGATGTACCTTTTCTTTGAAAAATAGTTGTTTGTCATTTTTGGCAACCCAGGGTGTGGCCTGTGTCCCACCCCACCACAACCATACAGGACACACCCTAGTCCTAACTCCAAGTGTTTAGTTGGGGTGAACTGCCAGCTTCACCTATATATCCAACTGGCCAATATGGCAAAGCGTAGAGTGTGCTCTTGTTTGACTGCGTTTATTACAAACGTAACTATATTTCGGATTTTATTTACTTTTTTTAATCAAATTTTTGTTCGCCGTTTGTTGGCAATCTAGGGTGTGGCCTGTATCCCACCCACCACAACCTTACAGGACATACCCTAGTCCTAACTGCAAGTGTTTACTTGGGGTTAAATGCCATCTTTGCCAAAGTTTCCAACTTGAACGCATGCAATGTGCAGTGCGCTCTTTGTCCATTGCTAATTGTCCGGCACATAGTTCAGCACCACAACGTCCATACTTCCCTGACCTGAAATGGCAGCTTTTCCCTAATTGTGAAGACGGATACAGGTTTCCTGGATGCAGACTACAACAGACTGTGCCATGGGCACATAACTGCTCAGTCCCACACAGAGTGCTGCACCAGAGCTAGGAACCTTTGCGACAAAAAGGCCAATTAACCATAGATGTTGTACTTTTAAAATAATTATATCTGGGTATTAGTTGTGCTTTGTCATTTGAAAATGTGGTTGACTTTGTTTAATTACAAACGTAACTATAATTTGGGATTTATTTACGTTTTTCTTTTTTATAATTGTTCGGCGTTTATTGGCAATCTAGGGTGTGGCCTGTGTCCCACCCACCACAACCTTACAGGACACACCCTAGTCCTAATTGCAAGTGTTTACTAGGGGTGAACTGCCAGCTTCGCCTAAATATCCAACTGGCCAGAATGGCAAAGCGTAGAGTGTGTTCTTGTTTGACTGCGTTTTATTACAAACGTAACTATATTTCGGATTTTATTGACCTTTTTTAATAAAAAAAATTTGTTCGTCGTTTGTTGGCAATCTAGGGTGTGGCCTGTATCCCACCCACCACAACCTTAGAGGACACACCCTAGTCCTAACTGCAAGTGTTTACTTGGGGTGAACTGCCAGCTTTGCCGAAGTTTCGAACTTGCCAAGGTATGCAATGCGCAGTGCGCTCTTTGTCCATTGCTAATTGTCCCGCACATAGTTCAGCACCACAACGTCCTTACTTCCCTGACCTGAAATGGCAGCTTTTCCCTAATTGTGAAGACGGATACAGGTTTCCTGGATGCAGACTACGACAGACTGTGGCATGGGCGCATAACTGCTCAGTCCCACCCAGAGTGCTGCACCAGAGCTAGGAACCTTTGCGACAAAAGTGTGAGTGTGAGCATAAACAGTGCGCAGAACGCTCACTGCCATAGGAAAACAATTGAAAAAAGACGCCTATCACTGCAAAAAACGTGTTAGGTGTGATCGGGCCCAAGTCTGCAGCCAGACGCTATTCATGGATTTCATCAGGTTCCTTTCCACAGGTGTATTAATCAAGCACAATGCAGTCTCCATTCATAATCTAGGTGCTTGATTTTATACACCTGTGGAAAGGGACCTGATGAAACCCATGAATAGAGGGTTTGCACCTACGCCACGGTTTGGTCAGTTACCCGGATGCACGGCCATATTGGAGATACTCGGATGTAAACAACAGCATGGATTGCACCATTTATGTACTACTGAACACATTGTTACACAAATTTATGATGGCTAAACCACGGAAAAAATACATGGAAGCTGCTAAATCATATAGAGAAAGACTTAGTAAGCAGGAAATAGCAGGAAATTTTGACAAACTAAAGTTAATATGCGGTAAAGATCCGAATGAGCTAGCTTCTTTGCCGTGGACTGACGACTCGACAATTCTTCTTTCTATTTCTTAATCCGACATAGGCTACGTTCAGATTGTCAACCAAATCCGATTTTTGTTCATATCCGATTGAAATCTGATTAGAATTAGCTAACGTGAACAGCAAAAAAATCACTTGAAATCCGTTACAAGCTACATCCATATGTGGTTATACACGGTTATACATGAGCTGATACACAGAGGTAACGTGAATCTTGTCTGGATGTTACAGGGACAGATGAACACGTGTGTTTATTGAGCTCATAAATCACAGAGGTAACGCGAATCTCGTCTGTTACAGGTAAAGTGAACACGTGTGTTTATTGAGCTCATAAATCACAGAGGTAACAGAAAAAAAAGAAAGAAAAAAAAACATAATTTTGTTACTTGTAATACAGAAATCAGATGACATTGTGCTGTTAACATGTCTGTTTTTTAT
Source organism: Leuciscus leuciscus (assembly GCF_965113295.1). NCBI lineage: Eukaryota > Metazoa > Chordata > Actinopteri > Cypriniformes > Leuciscidae > Leuciscus > Leuciscus leuciscus. The sequence goes on along the minus strand of NC_138735.1, from coordinate 10,590,602 downwards.
TTTGTTTTGTGCATTTTTGTAGGATTCTTAAATTTCTTCAGACTGGTATATCATCATCACTGAGGATGAGGAGGCCAGAGCTGAATCCTGGAAATGGTGCCATGGATGAGACCCTCCATCACTCCACCATCCCTTATTGCCTCAGATTGTGAAGCACAGCGCAGCAAGCAACAACCTCAGGCACAAAGGCATGGCTCACCTCTGGCCATGAAGAAAATACAGCACCAGCTTGTTAAAGGCTCGCTCTACTATGCTTCTCTCACATGAGTGTTTGCTGTTGAGACGAGTCTCAACAGGTTCTGTACAGGCTCTCTGTATGAGGTGATGAGGGAGATGGAGATAGCCTCGATGTCCCTTTCCCATCCATGATCAGATTCCAGTATGACAGCAGCAATGAGGGACATGATGGATGGCAGAGACAGGTGAAGGTTCTGATTCATAAGAATAAAGCTGAAGATTGAGAACCGCTGTGTTGAGATGGCAGTAAAATGTGGGGTTCACCACCTGTAAAAATGTGATTGTTAGAACAATAAATATGAATAAAGCTTTGTTTCATGACTTGTGTGTGTATATATATATTTATTGTGATGGTTACTTGGTTTAATCTTTTACTCATTTATTCATGTTTCTTATTGTTGTCAGTAAATAAAAATTAATTTCAGTAAATAATGCATTAATTCATTGCTTGACTGAAAACTGAGATGTGTTCGCTGCAATTATCTAGTGTAGTCATGCATAGCTATGTCATACCTAGGATGACTCGAGGGTGAGTAAATCATGGGCTAATTTTCATTTTTGGGTGAACTATCCCTTTAAGAAAATGTCAAAATGAACAAAGGGTTCAAAAACATTATCCTTGAGTCTGTTGTAAGGAACCTTTAATTTTTCACGATGACAAAATGTTGTAGTGTTGATTTATGTCATTCTCATAACCACTTGTGATGATGTACGTATCTGGTTCCACTTGTGGTGCACATATCAAGGAACCGATGGGCCACCTTTTCACAGTAAAGGGGTTCATCTTTTCTCCTACTGCATTGACAAAAGTATTTGCCCGTTTTCTTAGGGGAAATCAAACAAAGGCAGCTCACATACTCTGAAAATATGGCTTATAATTCAGTGGACACCGTGATGTAAATGCATTTCTATCCTTATCCATCTGTAATGAGGGTGTATGGATTCTCTCTCATTAGCATTACCAGTGTGGTTTTGAAATGCTTGATTTACAGGTGGTCTTGGTTCTTGCACATTTTGTGCTCTCTCTGCAGCTTTATCCTCAGAACATGAACATGCCAATGAACACAGGTGGTAGCCATTAACCTATCATCAGGCAAGCAAACACAGGAAAAGAGAGAAAGAGAGAGAGAGAGAGAGAGAGAGAGAGAGAGAGAGAGAAATACAAACTCCAATAACACTCCTTGCATAAATAACAGAAACAAAATATTAGTATGTACAGTACTTGGACGCATCACATCTAAAAAGCCAAAACTATTATTAGGAACCACTGGATAGTGCAATTGACCAATCAGAATCAAGTATTCAACAGAGCAGTGTAAAAACTACTAACAACTAACAAGATTAATCAATTAGTAAGTAATAGCACTCAGTTGAATGCGGTAGTTCAATCAGTAATTCCCAGAGGACTACTAAGAACTATACCGGTTCAAAATGAATGACAGTAATGCACATGTATAATTAATTCTGAAGTGAAGATCATGGTGACCCATTAGTAATGACTTAAGTGCTACTGCATCCTTCTAAAGGAACTATACTAATTATTTGGGATCAGTATTCTAAAGTGAAGATCATGGTAACCCACTAGTAATGACTCAAGTGTTACCAAAATCTGTCAGTAGTATGGCAAGCCATATTTGTAGCCATTACTATCCAAAACCTTACAAAAACCTCAAAAGCTTATAATGACTTCAGAATAGACACCCCTAACGTGCACAGCCAACAATATATGAATTAAAGTGTCCAGCATACGGGAAGCCCTTCAATATTACTAAGGGTGCACCATATGAATGAGAGATAAGAGAACACCTAATAGCAACATAATAGTTTGTCCTAATGTTATGTGACACCACTGTGCACCAGTTGTGTAATGTGTCAGTTAATAAAAAAGCTAACAGCTACATGTAGAGGTGCCAGTGTTCAGAGATGATACAACAGGACTGATGCATGCTTAACTTTCTTCTTTGCTTGTTATGAAGACTCCAGGACTTACATTCATCTTAAAGTGCATTTGAATATAGTCATGAACTTCGATGCCTTTTTGATTAAACTTCAATGAACAATGCACACAGAAAAAGGAATATGATGTAAAATATTTTATTTTATTTTTGTAAATGTTTCTAAATCTGATTCCACAAACTCCAAAACCCACACGCTGTATATTCCAAAAAAAAAAACAAAAAAAAAAAAGCTCAGTTTTAACATTGGATACTACTATACAGGACAAAGAAAAAGACAAATACTGTTAAATGTCCGAATATTGTACAAGGGGAAAAAATATCCAAGAAACAAATTTTATTACAGCCAGTCATTGAGAAATTATGTACAATTGATTTATCTGAAAATTGAAAAAATACATCATGCCATGTATATTACAAGCTCAGGACTGTTTAAGAATACCAACAATTGCAGCAGTCCACATTAGCTGTGCACATGAAAAACTTCATTTCAAACAGGTCAGCAAAGTGCCACTACCAGGTTTAAATTATCTCATTAATTTCAGTGAGTTTGTGACATCATATCATGAATTTGACTTTTCCACAAATCAAAACCAAAAATAAATCTTATTTTATTCTTTAAATGTAAACAAGAAAGAAGCATACTTTACATTTCATTAAATGTCTACGCATTGAGTTTTCTGAATGTGAAAGGCATTGAACTTCATCTCTAAAGTTCTAAACGTGACTCTATGCTGTGGAGCGTTAAGAACAGCTCGTGCTCGACATGGGGAACTATCAAATGCATTATGGGTGACTTCAAATGGAAATTCACAGCACACACTAATCTGATCAGCAGAGTTAAGATGTCACAATCACCTCAGCATGATTGGTGCTCGTTTTGACTGCGGAAATATATAAAAATGGCAACAGAAAAAAAGCAAAAGTAAGAAAACAGTTCTTCAAGTGGTCAGATCATTTTAGACAATATTGATTCTACATTCTAAATACAACAAAAATACTCTGATTCTTTCATTTTTACAGATTCTGTACAATTTTATACAATACATATACTCTCAAAATGATATCTTGACATCCTTCTTAAATACTTTAATTTTTTTATTTTATTTTTTATTTTTTTGAAAACAAACAAAAGGTCACCCAGACAGCTATGATAAAGTTAAGGTAACATTTGGTCGAGTATTTAAAAATTGTCATTTATAGATGGATATTTACACATCGTACAAAGTAACGTTCTGTCCAATCGGCAGGCTTTCCCAGCAGCTCGACTCTCTGCGTTTCCACATCTTTAAAAAATAGCTTCAATCAATAATAAATACAAAAGCTGTCTCTTATTTTACAGAAATCAAAACAAAGGAAAAAATAAACTGACTCATGGAATCAAGTATTTAAACGGTATCTTTCTGTTTTAGTGCAAGTTAATAAGTCCCTTAGCTTTATCCCTAAGGAAGTCTTCTCAGTACATTCCTTGTTCAGTGGTGTCTACATTTCTGTAACTATGTGTGTATATATTTGTGTATATATATTTCTTTACCCAGAGGACCTGCCTCTTTATATCTAAATAAGGCTGTGGCCAGCACTTTCAAGCCTAAGCCCACCTGAAAATCCTGTTTACCACTCGCCTCGCTCGCCATTGTCTCATCTCTCATGCAGGAAAAAAAAAATACATTTACATTGTCTTTGCAATTCAGAGTTACCAGTGTGCAGCCTGTTTATATTTAAGGTGAAGGTGCTCAATCATAAACTACATCATCTCATCCGCCACTGAACCAAAACAGATGTTTGAACTTTCTTACAGTTCTGCGGTCTAAATCGTGCCCTAACATTTTCGTTTATCAGAATTGAAGTAAAAAATTGTTTTCTGGGCCTAAACAAATAAAAAGGAATGCATATGTTTTGCTGACATCTTTCAATTCATCCATTTCCTGCAGTTAACTGCACCACAGTGACAAGGGATTTTATGCTGATCGTCTTCCAGATCAAACTTGTAGTCGTAACACAACTGAAATAAAAACAGAATGTTAGACATCAATTTAATTGATTCAAAGGCCACATTTTATTGATAGTATGTGGGGAACGAATCCCTTTCAGACTGGTGGGATAAACTAGGTTTACCTCTTCGCCTCTCTGGATTCTGCGGTTGGAAGTGATGATGATTTTGTGATCTCTCTCAAAGGTTACAACCTCAGCAATGCAGTTGGGTGCACAGGAGTGGTTGATATACCTAGTGGATTAAAGGATTGTTAGATTAAATTTAAACTGGATTAAGCAGATAAGGGCCGAAACATGCTACGCAAACTATGCAAGCTTGATTTTGTGCTATGTTGCTTTCTGATGTGTGTTAGAAAGCAATTCATAGCATAAACCAAGTATGCACTGCATTCTCAGTGTTGTCGCAACACAATCTTCTACAATGTTTTTTCTCTTTCAGGTCAACTACTGTACTGAGCAAGTTAAAGTTGGTTGATATTAAAAGCTACATGAATGCTCTCACACACGCAAAGGCATGGCTAAGCATTTGTAACTGTGTTTGCGTACTTGTGTAGACTATGTTTCTGGCCTTAATATCTAAGCTAACAGTGTTGGCATTTTAAGAAATTCAAGTTAATTTTCCACCTTGCAGGTCCTCCTGTAATAGTCGCATCAATTACATGCTCACTATCAATGCGAAACATGTAGACTCCACGATTCTGCAAAAAAATAAAGAAAAATAAATAAATACAATTGACAAGCACTTGGACAGAACAAGTGCTTGTTCAGCATGACTTTTGATTATTTCAAATTCAATTTTATAATAATGCATACCTGTGCCTCGTACATCTTCTCTTTCCTGTTTGCCACCTCGTTGCGAATGATGGTACCAATGTATTCCATAACCATGGTGTATTTTTCAATGTCCCTAGCAGCATACAGCCCTAAACCCTGGATTAAAATAATGCAAACATTTAAATTATTACAGGTTGGAGTCATTTTTAAACAATTAAGATAAAGTTTATCTTCAGATTGGAATACTAGCTTACTTCTTTCTATATACTGCATGGTACTAACTTTATACTGCTTAGTGTAATCGGAAAATATTAAGTGAAACAGTGGGCATTACATCTTTATCATGTAATGCCTACTGTTTCACTTAATATTTTCCAAAATAATTTTAAATAGTAGCATGCTATGGCATTGTACCGTGACCTCTTTATGTAGCATATGAGTGGCGGTCCAGTTATACTGGAAATAAAAATGGTTTGTATTTTTTATTTAATTTAGTGTAACTAGCATTTTAACACTAAATTTAGCCTGGCAGTCTAAAAGTAAAAATGCAACAAAAATACCCCTCCCCCACAGAAAGATAGAAGGTATAGTTAAGTGCATTGCATTATGGGAAACAGCATCTCACATTGCGTACTGGCACATTTATGGCACATTTTGTCAAATGCAAGGTTATCTGGGTAGTCTATGCCAGGGGTTGGCAACCTATGGCACGGGTGTTAACATTGGCAAGCTGAGGGATAATCACTGGCACGTGATAATAGCTAAACAGGTGTTTGTATTTAATTGAAAAATTCCCTCGAACTTGCATACAGATCTATATTTTGAGGTAGTCATTCCTTATTGTCACATATAAATAATATTAAAGTAACCTGCACTAGCGTGCAGATCCAAAAAACTATTTGCGTGACCGTGTGCCACAGGCTACAGACCCCTGGACTATGCTTAGAGAACATTTGCATGCTGTGAACAGCATATATACAATGTATACTGCAGAAATATTACGAGTAGATGTTAGCATAATATTCCAAACATTGAGCCATAATTATAATATTTATACCTGTATACGTGAACGAGCTAGGTAGACGTTAGACTTCCACTCAGCCTTCATACGACGGTACTGAAAGGACTTGGAATGGACAAATTGCTTGCTGTATGGTGCGACACCCATCTCAGCCGGGTTCCCAGAGCTCGGCAGGGCCTTAGAGCAGCTACTGCTGGTCAGGGTGTGAGGCCTGCATGACAAACACAAGCATATGTGCTTTATTTAAAAAACAAACGAGCATGACTGGCTCATATTCAGAAACTTTTTTATTTTTTTATATCAGAAAGATGTTTATGCTGTTCAGATCTGTTAACTAATTTTGCATTGCATTCTTCCGCTAAAGCGGACCAAGCGTCTTGTCTAGTCCTATAATGAATCTACAGTGCTACAGCAAAAGAAATTAAGATTTGTGTGAACAGTCTGATTTCATTGTGATGAGAGAAATTATACAAAGACAAAAAATAGACAACATGTGTACCCAAACACACAGCATGAACAATGCATGATTCACAAACAAATGACTAAATGGTTTTCAAGTCTTTTTGACTGATATATAAAATAAAAAAAGCTGACTCATAACCAGAGTTATCGGATTGGTTTGAATCACTGAATCAGTTGGAGCTGTTCTTGACTTCACTGCATAGCTTTACTGTACATAGTCTTATCATATAAAAATGGATGCAAAATGATTGATAAATCGGCAACATTGACTAACAGTAAACTGAACTCATGGATGGATGTTTAACTCACAGACCACAGGGAAAGCAGGAAATCCAAAACAAACATGGACGAAAAAAGGTTAATTTATACAGAATACCTTAACACAAACCTCTTGACATGTGTGCAAGCTTTAGGTTCAGAGCGGGCACATCCAGAGGGGTTGATGGCCAAAGGCAACTGCATCAGAGGGTTACGGCCATAACGGAACGTGTATTGCTCACATGCCTCCACTCCAGGAAGCTAAACAATCCGAAAAGATTAATGTTACAACACCAGGAACATTTACACAAAATAAGAGATAGTATAATTGTCTCGGGTAAAAACAAAATTTGTTTCAGCGTATGACATTTTATCACATCAAATAAGACATGTAAACAAAGAAATTATTTGCACGATGGTATTTCTTTATGCTTTGGCAATTGCAAAGATTTAGAGAGTCTGCCTAGCCAACGAAAGTTAAATAGTAGACGTCCATTCACTAATTTCAGAGATGAATGTCCATGTGCTTTCAGAAATCGAATTTTCAGTGTTTCTGTTCTGTTTTAAACTGATCAGCCTCTTTCCATTCCCACAAACACATATTAAACATTCCTATCTGTCAAATGCAACATCAGAGCATTCTTTACTTGATAAGCTCTTAAAAGCAAGATTTGGCTTTCACTTACAGATTCCACAATCCTGGTAACAGCAGAAACAGTCAGTCCAAATAGGTCCTCTCCCTTCAGGTAAACAGGGAAGAGCTTCAGAGATCCTGCCTCGTTCCTTCTCTCCGCCACAGGCTCCAGAACCTTATCCCACACACCTGCACCACAACACGAGGACATTATTATATAATTACTCCCCTGAGTGACAGCGCTATCAAAACTAATGCTTACCTTTTGGTGAGGATCCAGTAAGAACCAAGTCATCATAACCCTGCTCCACCACACGGATGATAAACTCAGGGTCACAGTCTTTCTCGTCGATGGAACACACGTAGTGGCAACGGCGGTTGCCATGACGCATGCTCCAGTAGATCCGGCTGGCCTTGTAGCCCACAGGGAAAATGGCAGACATCGAGTGGAAAGCCTGCATCTGGTGAGGAAGCAGCTGACCAACTGAGTGAAACACCAAGCTGCCCACACGGAAGGTGTGTTCTCGCTCACCCCTCTGGATGATGCTGGCGATCTGCCGTGCCTCATCCCTCTGCACGTAGACCCTACGGAACACGGCAAAGCAGCGAAGTTCATGCTCGGTTCCTGCCAGCCCACCTCCTATTGAGCCGGTTCCTCTGGGTCTGTGCAGGTGGCACAGCATAGTCTTATCTTTGAAGAATGTGCACTGTGCTTTAAGGGCACAAGTAAAATGGTATGCATTAGTGCAACGCAAACGGTGGCAGCCACTCGTTGCACCAATTTGCTGACAGTATGTACAGCGCACCGATAGGCCTCTCCTCAGGGCCAGTTCTACGTTAATGAGAGCTCCAGCCTGGGTCTCATAGACTTCAGTAGACCACAGGGCACAGTTGAGGTGCACCCATAAATCCAGATCAAGGTTTAGTAGACGGGCCGGCCCGTCAGTGAGCCCGTCACCTTCTTCGTGGCAGAAGCAGCAGCGGCGCAAGTCTTTGGGCATGGGCTCAGGCCTAAGAGACGTCCCCAGTTTCTTCAGTAGTTCATCAACCTCTTCCTCCCCGGGCAGGTGGTAGTTACCCTTAGGCACCACAATTTGAACACTCCACTTTCTCCAACGTAAAGCTTTCCAGCGCTTCCCAAATAAACATCGAGGGTCATCCACACCGTTGTGTACCGCTCGTGGCCGAGGCTTGAGCTTCACTGTGACCTTTAGAGTATCAGACTGGCTATCTCCTCGGAGTGTCTCAGAAGTGATGGAGGGGAAGGATATCATCGGAGTTGGGGGTGGAGACTGCTTGGGCTGCAGCTGAGCCAAACAGCGCACGTCAAGATCGGATATATTGTTACTGTATTGATGAAACACCTTAGTGGGATTATGCTTATCCTCAGAGTCAGATGGTGGAAGCAAGTTTGGCTGTGAGAGCAGGAGAAATCAAAAACACTCTTAAACACTGAAGTAAAGGAAATTTGAGTTTATATTCTTTGGCCAATAAGGCAATTGTTTTCTTCAAAGAAAATAGCATCAGCAGTTTTAGTTATATTTAAAATAGTGATGAGGCCATTTAAAGCACTTCATAGTAAATCTTGATTCAAGAGATTTTTTATAGTTTATTTATAGCCGTCATTAAAACTATTACACTCTATCAGTAGGTAACATAACTTGGCTTTCTACATATAGCAGTAGATCCCACACTGTCAGCTAGTGACTCAAACATTTTTGTGGTTTATACTTACTTTGCCATCTACCAATTTGTTCTGCATGGAGGCTGAATAGAGAACAAAGCAGTTATGGCTGCAGAAGACAAGGCTACCCTCAGATCCTCCATGGCCCTGCAGAAAGAACATCTGTAAGATCAGGCTCACCCTAGGCAGGAAACAGGGCGTGCCATTTTCCATCTACAGCTGCAAATTATCATTAGATCGAAGTGCCTCACTGGCAAGAGATCAAAGCTTGCATATGTTGCAAACCTATGCTGATGACATAGGAAATTAGATTTGCATACTATAAAAAGAAAAGAGGGGGTAAGGGTGGGAGACATCAAAGGTGCCCCATGATTTAAATGACCTGAAATGGGCTTAACTGTTTTTGAACTTGGGCATCTTACACCCTTAAACAAAACGTGCCTCGGTACACATGTTCCCTTGAGTAATGTCAGTTAACTCAGTGACTGCAGCGGGGCAGATTTTCACTTCCCATCAGGGGCTGGATTAGCATAATTGAAGCTCTATTCTGTGCCTCCTTGAGGGGCTTTGAGGGGGTTGCACATTTTCAAGAGCTTTATGGCCCTTGGCTTCAGCCTTCTTCAGTGCTGTGTCAGAGGATGTAGCCTAGACCCACACCAACTAGTTGAACAAATAATTTCACAGCCCTTAGGGGGTGATATGAGGTCTAAGGACTCAAGGCATCCAGGAGACATTAAAATACATATCCTATAAATGACAGTCATCTGGCAAGGGCAATTTGGGAGTTTCAATCACATGTGTGTTGAATACCTGTTTATTTATTGGCAGGTCTTTGGTGGACTTTCGAACTCCATTTCCAAGAATCACCACCCTGCAATGGGAGCACCACTGTGGTTTAGGCCCTGGACTGCTTCCACCCATCTGATAGTCTGGTCTGACCACAACTGAACCTGTCATATAAGAAACATATCAATCAAACCTACAAATCATGCAGTTGCCAGGAAACTTCTGACAAATTACATGACTAAGCTTGTATGTTTTGACAATTTTTGTAGTCCTTTTAAGTGAGTTGCATGTACTGTTTTACAAATAGGTTGAAATAAATTCAACTTGCAATGAGGTAAACAAAGATGTGTAGTTGTTAACCATTACTGTCTGTTAAGATGTTTAAAAGACCTTTGTTATTCTTACATTGCTTTTTAAAAAACTTGATCTAAACATCAGAAAAAGTGTTATATGTGTGTGTGAAGTGCATTTTATATTTTTTACTGCTTAAATTTTTATCTAAGCACAAACATGATGTTTTAAGTACATCTGAAAGAAAAAATGCTGCACGTTTTGTTAGTGATGCACGTAGTCATGAAATCTCTAAGACCCCAAACAGAACATAAGTATTAAGCAAATGAATTGCATTTATAATTCACTTCTGTCATTAAAATATGAAAATGTATTTGAAATCAAAAAAGAGAAAATGTATTTGAAACTAAATGAATTGAGCACTTCAAGCAACCACGTTAAAAAAAAAATAAAAAAAATTAAAAAAAAATCGATGTTGGTTTTGTGCTCTGATTTAAAAATACATATGAACATTATTTTGAAAACGGCCAATAAACTCAACAGATAGTACCTCACAATTGGGGGTCTGTCACTAAACCAGTTGAGAGAAACATTAAGTACTTTAAGTTTCTGCAAAATGCAGCCATGCGATATTGACAAGCAAAATCAATAACTGCATTTGTTTGCTCCTAGTAGTCTGTTGATGTGGGTGAAATGAGTGCTTGTCTTGTTTCACATATACTTACCTTCAATGAATGTTTGGTGTGATAGTGGGGCTCCTGGTGGTCTGAGGAGCCTCATACCAGGCTGTTGGTGGTACAGAGCAGTTTGAGGGGGGACCCTAAGTTCACTAAACATGTCCATTGAGCTGCGGTGCTCTTGGCCTGGTGAGCGAATCACCTCATAGTTCCTGGGTATGGACACACAAAGCATGTTCGCCAGTGCTGACACCACTCCTGGTATATTCTGGGAAACAAACGGACACATGGTCAGAGGTGAGATGTAATCATTCTTGCTTTAAACAAGTCTTTACTGATATAGAATGGATAATATAACTGCAGGCACTCACATGTGTTGCCAATGGGTTCAGAGTAAGAGATACAGACACCAGGTCAGTTCTTAAGCATGTAGAGTGCTGTCCAAATTGCGAAGCAAAGAAATTGCTTGGTGGCTCTGTCTTGACTTCCCACTGCCTGGCTTCAGAACCTATAGGGAAAAAAGCAAGGTTTTGTTAGTTGACAGTATCCAGCTGTGCTCCAAAACCTTATGCTGCCCTGTTGCATACTACTACCTAATTAGGCAGCAACCTTTTATGGCAGGCTACACAAATATTGCTGCTCATGTAAAGTACACAGAAGACTTGACTCAAAACTGATTTTAATATAATTTTTTTACAGAATTTTTTAACAGCATGTTGAAATGATGAGACAGCATATTGCTGAGACGGGAACACTGGTATTACAAGGAATTGGAGAAAATGAAATGTTTGTTTCCAAGATGCAAACTGAACTGACTTGTTTTGAAAGGGACTTTGGTAAAACTCTAATAAGCACAAAAACCAATATTACACACCAGTATTAAACCATGGTCAATAGAGAGCGCAATTGTAAAAGTGGACTTCAAAGATTTTTTGTCCTCTCTATTTCCAACAGTTAAAATGACAAATAAATGCATACTCCGCTCCACAAGATATGTTTGTTTATACCATCTGGATGCTCAAAATTGATCGGGTGAATGCACATTTTAAACAGCTTATTGTACACTTAAGTTAATCGCCGTTCTAAACGAATGCGCTGCTGCATTGTAACGCACACACATACAGCTCGCAGATCACGTGCGGATTGCGCGCACAGAAACATAAGCAGAAATGTATTGCCAACACTGTTGTGTGATTAACAATAAAATAGCTTAGAAACTGTTATAGCATATATTTCTTAGAAACTAAAACCCACAGCTGCACTATTAGTAGAGATATGCTGCCAGGTAGAATGAATTCACACGCAATGGCTCTCTCACTAAATATAAATCTCTCTCACTATATAAATGTAATCTTTACTGTGCTACTTTATCTGAATCTGATTTAGAACGAGCAGAAATCTGTGAGAAATATAACGACCCAAAGACAAAAGAACTGATAAAAAGAAGCTGTTATGTAGGAGCAATAGCCTTGTGGGCAGCGCTGTGTCATATGCCATAGCTATGCACAAGGCAACCTGTGTTCGAACTCAGCTCGAGGTTCAGGCTTACTTGTTCATTAATGATATCATCAGCGGATTTAATCGTATAAATGTCAACTTAAAAAAAATCGTTCAACCCCTAGTATTTAATGAATTATATTTAGCAGTTTTATACATGCAGTTGTGCTGTTGTACTAAACAACAGCATGACATATGAGTGTTGTATTTCTTATCCAATGAGATTTGTGTAATGCATTGCAGGATTTCCTTTTCAGTGAAGCATACATCCAATATTGCTTTATAAATTGACCAAAATTAGGATGCAGAATTAGTTACGTCTACCTTCTGTGGCGGAATGGATGCCTCCCTATTATATAAGCATCACCTTGCCATCGGTCTTCTTCACTCACCCCGCCACATCTCTAAAACAGCTTTCGCATCAACTGTGTGCCCATGATGTCTTAAAATGTTTTCTCAGCTGGTGGCTTACTAGTTTTATTTGCCTTTCTCATTATTATTATTATTTTTTTTATTACCGTTACTATCCAGTATAGGAATGACTGGAGAGACAGCAGGGGATGGTGGCTCCTCTTTAACTCTAGACAGATCTGGATAACGGCTGATCTCCATGCCAACCACACTCTCAGGAGAAGATGATGGGACAAAACTGTCTGGAGTGTCCCTGTCCACACAATGCTCTTGACCCCTATTAAAAGACACACAGAACCATTATGTACACATTGACATAAAACCAAAACTTTATGGTCAACAATGGGAAGTCTCAGTGTCAGACAGCTGACCTATGGATCTGATGCATATTGCACACAAAAATGTGTCAAGAGCAGTCTGAAAAGTCAAAAAGACATTACAATGAAAGCTTTTGAAGAACTATTTTTTTGTAAGTTTCATTGCATCAAATCTAAAAACAAAAAACACACACACAAAAAACATTTGTAGTTAAACTAGATATCTTTGGCACAAATATTGATTTTGCTTGGTGTCAGACATTTAAGATGCACCCGCTTTATAATGAAATTGTTTTCTGGTCATTGAACACATCATTCATCCTTGTCTAAGTAGGCCAGAATAAACTATGTTATAGGCTAGGATTTTTATTCATGGCCAAAAGATTGGCTACATGAGACTAAAATAATGTGTAAAAGCCCTGAAAACCTACCTAAGTTCTTCCTGGTTGTTGTGGGGTGGAGTGGGAAGCGAAGCAGGAACATCAACAGTCTTTGGGCCCTGAGTGATGGTGTGTCCCAGCAGGTCATCTTCAGCTTTGAATGGAGCAGTGAGCTGCTTCTGACCCAAACTTTTAGAAACTAAAGAGATATAATCACAAAAAAAGAATGTTAACCAAAGAGTATTTTTTGGTTGTATAGCTAATGTATAATTATAAAAAAAAAAAAACTACACTACATGACATCTATATGAAATATTTAATATTTTCTTGTCTATTATGAACTATAATAAGTATTTTACAGGTAAGTTATTAGCCAAGATTTAGTATGTTCATTAACTATTTGAGTTGTCAATGTTGTTCCCTAATGTGTGTATGGGTTTACATCTTTTTTTTCTCCAGTAAAAGGATGTGCTAAACCTTTAGAAAAGGTCAAACCAATGTCATCTAATCCGACTAATCGCACGTTTATATTAATTTAATTACTTAAATATATGGGGGGTGGAGTATATAGCCTATTCAGTACTCAAGTGCGCATAAAGCTGGCCGCAAAGCACCGTAATGATTATGAATGTGTCTGAAAGAATAGAAAGGAGGCATTTTAATTGTTTATTAATAAACTAGTGTTTTCTGAGTCAGTGCCGGCTGCAAAGATGAAGTTGACAATGCTGAATCGCCATCTCCGCAGTATAGTGGACGTGCCTTTAGAAAGAAATGCAACTTTCATATGGATTACATAATCAGAGAATATTTGTTTTAGATTTTTTTTATCTTAAAAGTAGACATTTCAAGCTTACTATAGATATATTTCTCATGTCTGTGAGGCAAGTAGAATACACGCTGAGTTTCGGTTTATTTTTGTGACGCGCTCCAGTTCACAGAGACCAAGACAGCAGAAAGCGTATACCATTTATTTTTTTACAAAAAAAGCACATGTGAGTTTATACAAATAAAAGTAGTTTAAAATCATGCATTGGTCTTCTCTGTATGACCAAAACTGACGGAGTGTTTCCGCTGTTACCAGGAAAAAAATACAAGTGATCACGTCGGCGCCTCCATGTCATGCAGTAAGCGCGCTTATACTTTAGCTGCCACACTCCGCATGAACACTTGGATATTGCCCTATAATAGCACACATTTATCTACATTAATGTTAGAGCGGGCAGCCAAGTTACTTACATGTTTCAAATGATAAGCCATATTTGAGGTTGATGGATGATAGGCAAACATTTGGATTTCTTGCTCGACATACTGTAATTATAAGAACCCGCTGTTAACGATCTGTCCCTCATGGGCGTGACTTCCACTTCCTGCAGAGTTTTTTTTCTGCAACTAACCGACTAATAAAAGTTTGGTTGACTAAGCCTCTTCGTGTCGACTATTAGGGGGCAGCCCAACTAAATATAAATCTTATCTCTGAATGCTGTACTTAGTAAACTTTTTATCTAAATGATTTAAAACGATTTATACTCTCATGCTTACCCATCATTTCTGCCTTCTTGGCCAGTTCCTCTGCGGTGGCAAAGCCGTTCAACAGCTTCTGCCTGGCAACAGGTGGCGGTGTGGGGGGCAGTGAGGCAGGAGGTGTTGGAGGATTGCTAAGATTGTTTTGCTACAAGCACAAACAAACAAAACACTTTTTTTTCTTTCTTTTTTCCTTTTTTTTTTTCCTTTTTACATAACTACAGTATAGCAAAAGAAGCAGAGGACGTAAAAGCCAAACCTTATAGATGAGTTGCGAGTAGTAATCAGGTACTCCATCCAATGACGCACTTCCAAAAGATCCAGAGAGCCTGTTCTCACCGTTCAACTCCCCACTGCCATACAGGGGGAAATGTGCAAAGTTTACCCTGATCAAAGGCTCCATCAGTGGCAGCATAGAAAGCTGCTGTAAGGATGAGAGTGAAAGAAACATGAGTTGAGTGAAACAGTACAATACATGCACATGATGTCCACAACATAAGCCTCACTAAAGTTTTAAATGGGTTCTACAGCAAATACCACAAGTGATGTCAGCACTGTAGGTAAGCTACAATTAAATCACTTCTAGAGATGACTATAATAATAGGTAAAGTCTACACATCAGGTGTATACATCAATTATAATTGTACACGGTACCCTTCACTATAGATTATAGGTCAACAAAAGTGCAGTACATAACGATTATTATCATAATGATGTACTGTATATTTTAGGGTATATACTGTAGTAGTGGGTGTTTACCTGCTTGAGCTGAGTCATCAGCGTGTCTGTGTTGGTGTACACTGCTTGTCTCTCTTCGTCGTCCTTCTTCCTCTTTTTCCAGCGTGATGGCGGTTTCTCAGCCCCATTCTTTGGTGTCCGCTTGTTGCGTTGTTTTCTCTTGCTTTGCTCTGGCACTGAAGGCTCTAGATCTGGATTCCCTGTCTGGCTGTTCATGCCACTCTATAGACAATAAACAACTCTTTCAGCTCCAAATATAAAAAAAAAACAGGACTAGCTAATAAACAAACATCTACCTTCAACAATTTGATAATTCTGTATTTTGCAAATGCTACTTTTTTTACATCTGACATATAAAAAAAAATGCATTCTTAAAAATTAAGAGCTGAATGTTAAATTCAAAGCTGGACAGATTATTCTTTAGATCTTTAACATATTTAAACATCCCATCATTTCATGCCATTTCATCTATCTACACTCACAATTTTTCACATGTTCAAAATTATGATTCTTCACTCTGGTTGTTTAGGGAGGTAGCCATAGAGCTCTTACCAAATAATCTGTGCTGTCCAGTCTTAAAGAGCCTTTGCTGTCATTCAGGCCCTCTTCCTCTGATTGAATACTGTCATTGGACATCTGATGTATGAGAGGAGCTGAGGAAGGGGGAGGGGTGCTCTTGTTCTTCAGAAGGTGTTTGAGCAACTCATTCCCAGTGTCCCCTTTAGTGCTCTGAACTGGACTCTTGGATGCTGGGCTGGGGGAGATGATCTCATTGCCCTCTTCTGTCTTTACTATACCAGTTCCTCCTGCACTATGGCCAATCATTGCTTCTCCTTCAGCCTTCTGGCACACACTGGCTTCTAACTTTTCCAGCTTGATATCACAGAGAAGGCCTCGCTCTGCCTCCGAGCCCACGCTGGACTGTCGCCCTAGTGGAGTACCTCCAGAAAGTGGGTCTTGGTCTAAAGCGTCTTGGTCTCCCATGATGGCAACACTGCGTGTTGGTGTGGATGAGGTGTCTGATACACATGGTGTAAGTGGGGCAGTGATATCAGAGTGAGGTGTGGAAGGAGTTTTGACCGAATCTGCATCATCATCCCGTTTCTTCTTTCGACTCCTTTTCTTTTTGCCCTTCTCCTCAGGGATAATGTTGGAGTAGAGCTGAATAAGCGACTGTCCTGCCCCAGGGAAATTAGGAGGTAAAGGAGTTGTGGAATCCATACCAAATGAGGAAGTTTCACCTCCACCATGGGGTGGCATTCCAAGCCCTCCAAACCCAGGTGGACGTGGCTGACCTGGGGTGAAACCATGCATCATGGGGTTCTTAGGCTGAAAATTAGAACTTATATCTGGGCCAAAGGAACCATTACCGGGCATAGGCCTGCGCTCGCCACCTTGCAAAAAGGCTGGACCTGGACTCACAAAATCTAATGCCATATTTCCTTGCTGAGGGAACATTGTGCCAATTTGCTGTGGTTGTTGTTGAGTCCTGGGTGTCTGCATGAATTCCTGTGACAGGTCAGAATTATAGAAGGGCATCTGGGTAAGACCATCCCCGCTGTTGTTGGGGCCAAGCCCCAAGCCCTGCTGCTCCAGCTCTAGCCTCTGCAATGCCCTTTGTCTCTCCACTTCCTGCATGAGCTGCACCCGCTGTTTCTCCTGCTGCTCTCGAAGGCGCTCTCGACGCTCCCGCTCCTGGAAGCCTTCGCTAAATGGATTATTATCATCAAACTTCACGTGAGGGGCACTACTACTGGCTCCTCCACCTTTACCTCCAGCTACAGTGCCAGGCTGCCCAGGTTTACCTCCTGGAACCATAGGGGAAGGTGGCTGTGCCTGGAGAGGCTGGGCAGGGTTAGGTAGTGGCATCTGAGGGGGCAGGTGAGGTGGCATCCTGGGTCCAGTCATTGGTCCAGTAGCACCGGGATGCCAACTTGGCACGTTGGGCATGCGAGTAGGCTTACCAAAGTGGGGTTGTTGCATGGGCAGCATAGGACCCATCATAGGCTGGCCCATAGGGGGTCCACCAGGCATCACTGGAGGGGGCTGTCCTTGCATTCCTGGCATGGCCTTTATTGGACCCATCACAGCAGGTTGGAGGCGCTGTTGCTGTTGTTGCTGCTTAACACGGTATTCCTCGATGAGCTCACCATGTTCTTTCTGTTGCTTCCGTATCTAAAGAAATAATAGAGGGACGGATATGTGAGAACACAAGATATAATCCTGTTTATATAAATAAAATAAAATAAAAAGTTTACTGTATAACAGTAGGTTAGTGATAATATCAGAGAATAAATCAGGAACTGAGCTCCACTGAGGCCCTAGATGCACTGACGTGCGTAAAGGTTACAACAGTTAAAAAATAATTAGAGGGCAAACCATCTAAGACACAGGTCTCATAGGTCTAGAACGAGGTTCTTTAACCCCCTGAGGTCGACGGTATCGCCGGCGATACCAGCTCGCTTTTTTTTTATCAGTGTAAAAGAAACTCATAAATACTCTGTTGACTTTGATTTTTCATAGGAGTTTCGTACATCAATCGATTCTGTTAAATGTGTATTATTTGTGTGTATACTCATAATAAAAACAAAGTGTTGAGCTTTTCGCCAAATAAAGAAAAATAAATACGAAGCGAGTTCTGCCTTCTCTCTGTCAGTGTAGTCCATTCTGAAACGCGTCCGAAAATGAACTGTAACTCACCGAATACTTCTCACACAGACACGTGAGATATGTCTTTATGAAGCTTGAAATCTCTTCTTTTAAATGAAGTAATTTATATAAAAAACAAATGTTTTCAACTCATGTAATCCGTTTGAAAGCAAGGAGAGGTACCGTTTTTCCTTCTGCCTCATTATCTCTATAATGAGTTGAGGCCGCCCCGCCCCCGGCGCTATTCAAATGGTAAATAGTTTAGGTGATCTAGTATGCATCGCATCAATGCCATAAAAACACAGTTTCTTCATCAGACTTACTGATAGTTCATCGCGTTTTGAGTATGGCACGCTTCTCCAGTAAAGACGCCAATCAGATGATTCTGGACAGCGAGGAAGAATGCATGATACCGGGTTGTTTCCTCAGAGGAAGATTGTAACTCAGACTACGAACGGCAGCATTTTGAAGAGCGAATTCCGCCGAGGACACAATTTCGGAGTAAGTTTTACTTAAAAGTCTTTTGTCTTTTATTTTTCGTGTTCGCATTTATGAGGAAAAAACAATATTACGTGACAGTTCTCCATTATGGACGCGAGCGCTCTGAAAGCGCACTAAAAGACTTTCAAACTTTCACAGAGACCTCAAAACAGAAACTACAAATCCTTTAAAACGAATTTCGTTTTGTATCAATTGTATCTTAATTTTAATAATTTTTTCATTAAAAAATTTCCTGGATTTAAAGTAAATATAGGCTAGCAATCACAACATAAGGTGCTTGAACTGGAGATCATCATTAACATGGGGTTCATGACGTCTAGGGGATTGAATCTGAGATTGTTTTCAGAATATTGATGTTATTTACACAGACTTTAAAAAAAATTCTAATTCTCATTTTTTATAACTGCTTTAGTTCAACTGTTTATCCTTTGTTTTATGTTTTAGAGATTAATTAGGTAATTTTTTTCCAATAATTGCTCCCTATTACAGACAAACATTTGACCAAAAGTTGTTCGCCTATTCGGCACCTCACAGTCCTCTTTACTGATAGACCTAGTACAAAGCCACAAACAAAAAATTATATTAAAATTAGAAGCTATAGTAAAGGAATCCTTTACTTTAAAAGTTCAAAACTTTTATCCATGTTCTTTTGTTTTCAAACTAATTTATTAATAGATTGCCAATCCGTAACCGTGTAAGCGGGATAATGTACATCCAGCCGGTTGTTCTCTCGGGGGTTATTCTGAGAGAACAACCGGCTAGATGTACATTATCCCTTACATAATCTATTTATTAAGAATTAGTCTATAGTTAATTTATAGAATGAAAACCTTTTTCTTTTTTCAGCTACAGTAGGTCTATTTAACAGTAGCATTCAAAAAATAAATGAAACACTGTTTATTTTATTTGTCTATTATGGTATTTGTCATTGTTTGTAATTAGCTTTTTTGCTTATTTAAAAAATAAAATAAAATAAAATATCGATATTGTAATTATAAAATTGCAGTTAAAAAAAAAAATTAAATGACTATATCAGGTCATCCCAACCTGTTCAGAATTGCAAAAGGTTAGCGAAAGTTAACATGATTGATACTAATAGTGTCAATGTCGCAAACATCTCTGTAAGGACATCCACACTGGCATGCAATTATTATTATTTTATTTAATAAAGGGGAGGGAATGGTCAAAAAGCAGGGCAGGAACATACTGGTCAAGTGAGTTTTAAGTTTTTTATTCATTTATAAAACAATGAATTGTAAGTGTTCTGTCATATTTATAAATTACATTTACTGTTTTAGTTTATTTTTTTTCCTGTGGTATCAATTCAGAATTGGTATTGAGGTATTTTAGTCTGGTATCGTATTGAAGTCATAATTTTGGTATTGTGCCAACACTAGTATAGGCTTATGTTGAACTTTATTCTTGTTCAAACAGATGCTGTATTAAGAAGTAAATAAAGTGTTAAATGAAAATGTCTCTGAAACATCTGTGTATTTGGCAAATATTGCATTTATTTCACTTCAGCTGTGGTAAAGTATGCAAACACAGCGTGAGCGTCACTACGGGAACCAGAAAGTGTGTGACTTCACATCTCTGTTTTCAGCTCCTCCCCGCCTGCACGAGGCAACTCTCGCCGATCGGTTACATCCAGCCGCAGCCGATGTCGAACACACCTATTGACTGAGTCATTAAATCATTCATTCAACTTATTCATACGAAAGGACCAATTCATTCAGCAACAAAACAGCTGTGTTACTCAGAGATGCAAAACAGTTCTGTGACTTTACAGTGTCTAAAATAGAAGTCCCTTAATATTGAATTCTTTATTGAACTGTTGTTTAAAATCAATATCACATTTGTAACTGTGCTGATATTCGGGGGAACAAACAGCACTCTTCATGTGATATTGCTTAACTATATCATATGATATAAACATAAAAGACAAAAACTCATACAGGGGCATCTTTTGCCCAAATATCTTAAATTTGGAGGCATTCTAACTGCATATTTATAGACTATATCAGACAGTGAAAGCATGCACCCTGAATGTGCACACGCAGTAGTCTAACCTACTAGGCTCTCTCGTAGTGTATGCATGGACTCTCTAGGTGTGTTTTTGTTTGGTTTTTGCAGAGAGGGACATAATATTTTAATGTCATCTTGAAACTAATTCCTAAGGTTTAGGCCGGACTGCCATAATTCCTTTTGTATGCAGCAGTGGTGGCTGAAACATTCCACAAGAATCCATCCAAATCCATTCATGACTATGTTTGGAAACCATAAACTGACGTAAACTACAACAAATCCATTTCATAATTATTCTGAGAAATAGGATTTCAGTGACGACTATTTGTAGTGCAGCATCTTACACAAATTCGTCTGTTAACGTACAAATGAATGCATGAATGACATTTCAAACTTGTTTCCTGAACATTGCCAAAGGTATTCTGGTGGTGGTCTGGAAAGTGAGTAATGCACTGGTAAAACTTTAAAGATACTGTTTTACTATGTGCTTTAGATTAGGCAAATGAGTTCCACAAGGGGAACGAAGGGTGGGCCACATTGTGTGTGCCATCTCTGATGCAGCACCCAATCATAGGACTGGAACGGAGAAGGGCCAAATTGCAATCTCCTCGTCATCAGAATAGGATAAATGTACCTTTTAAACAGACACTCCTTGTTCTGATTCTCAGGCCATCAAGTGAGACATTGACAGATACAAAGTTCTGAATCTCCTGCCTGAGTGGTGGGAGGCAATAGCAGATACAATGTTCTGAGTCTCCAGTCTGTCAAGAGAGACCTTAACAGATACAAACAAGTTCTGTGTCTCTGGCCTGTGAAGGAAGAGACAGCAACAGATTTCATGCTATAATTGTACAGCTTGTGAGACAGCAAGAGACACAACCATATTCTGAGGCTGTGGGGAAAGAGACACACAACATCCAGAATCTTCATCCAGCGAGACAATAACAAATACAGCAGCATGTCTCGAGTCTCCATGCCAGAGAAACAAAAGCGGATTGACAAACCTTCGCTGCAAGGTACTTTTGTTCCAGACGGTTAGGGAACTTCTGAACAATACTTCAAGGCCACATCTGTGTGTTCCAGATTTTAGAACCTTTTTACTGTTCCAGGAGATCCACATACCATTATTCAAGGTTGTTAAAATGGATTCCCGCTTCTTTCCCCACAACATTGTTACCCAGCACAACCGGTGGAAGAAGTCACCCCCACCGGACTGCATGGAATGTAAATATCACTTAACCAAATCTCTTTCCAGAGACCCTGAAACTGTTGTATATTATCAGTATATGGTTTTCTAAATTACATTACATGTTATATAGCTGATGCCAGTTCATAGCAAATAATGTTTCATTTATTTGTTTGATGCATAATAAGGTTATTAAC
This sequence comes from Leuciscus leuciscus, assembly GCF_965113295.1. Taxonomy (NCBI): domain Eukaryota; kingdom Metazoa; phylum Chordata; class Actinopteri; order Cypriniformes; family Leuciscidae; genus Leuciscus; species Leuciscus leuciscus. The sequence continues at coordinate 10,568,409 of NC_138735.1, read as the reverse complement.
CTTCAGAGAAACAACAGTTTATATTTACATAAGATAATGCAACTCTGCGGCAGTAACATTCAATGTAATCACTTACATTTTATGCATCTTATGCACTATTTTATTGTTCATGGTATTAATTTAGTAGTTGTGTTAGTTATTTATCTTTTTGTTGTTAAAATCTGTTTTACTAGACTTTTGCATTCCTTGTGAAAATAATACAGTAAAATGCTCTACAAGTTATCCAATATCTCACAAATCCAGATTGATTAGCTGACAAACTCCCTCTAATTTACATAATTGTTATTTGTTCAACAATATTTGATTGTTCTTTAATGTCAAGGTGAGACTCATTAGCAGATGCCCCACATTTAAAGGAGGAAAGAGTCATAGGACACTTTTTCACTCACCTTAGGTGACGTGTGGCTAAAACGTAAAACATATTTTGGAATCTCTACGACTGAGAACCTCTACAACACTGTCTCATCTTTTCTGCTTAAATGTGTAATGAAAATCTACAATAAGGAAACTTCCTGATTTAATATAGGCTTGGTCTGTACAATAACAGTTTGTCTTGCATCCACTTTGAGTGGTATGTGGGTGAGGGGGAGGGGGAGGGGGAGGGGGTGGCTCTTAAATTGAGTCGAAAGTTGATTGGTAGGCCCAATGTGTGAACTGCCCAATGTTATTTTTTAACTCAATTGACAAATGGAGAAAGAGTAGCATTTGGCAAAATGACAAAGTAAGCAATTGGCAAAAGGACAACAAAAAAACAAAAAAAACAATTAAGATTTACCACATATTAAAACATGACTTAAGATGGCTTAAACTATTTGGGTGGATGATTTTATAGTTATCCTCCTTTAAATAACTATATTACCTGTTCTAGTTGCTTTTGAACCACACTTTGCTGTTCAGTCACATGTTTCAGCTGTTCTGCATCCTCCTCTGGGAACTCCCGTCCAGCTTTTTTTGCAGTGCGCTGTTTTGCAGAGAGAGCCTTTTTAGATTTCCTATGGGCCCCAATCTGGTCCTCTAAAAACTTCTGCTGCATTTGAAGAAGCTGTTGAGTTTCCTGAAGCCACTCCTCATATTGTTTTCTCTGAGAATCATCTGAAAAATAAAAATACATGTAAGATTTATGGGATGTCCAGCCTCAATTGATTTACTTTTACAGTGATTACAATGATAAAATAACACTTACTAGTCAACTCATTGGTAACTACTGACAAGAGAGAGTGAGAGAAAACAACTTACTGACAAAACCTGGTCCAAAGTTAGGGGGATTGGGTCTCGCAATCTGTGGTGGTAACTTTCCATCCTAAAAGGAAATCATTGTATATGCCATTAGAACAGGTTTAATGCTGGTAAGAAGAGGAAATAAGACTAAAACCTTTGGACATACCAAAAAATGTTGTGAAAAACTGGCTGTATCTGGGGCATGTGATCCTGGAATCTGTTGCACTCTGCCACTAAGGAAATTCAAGTAGTATTCAACACAAGGAAATGCATCACTGACCATTACAAATAAACCACTGAAAACTGAAAAATGTGGTCAATTTTTAGTTCAAAGTAAATAATTAGTTCAATCAAGTTAATAAGCTTTTTGTAATAGTGCAGTAATTGTTTAGAGGAGGCAATTTACATAGTAAAGTCAAGTGTTTACCTGTTCATAACTATGGGTGTCATACCCATACTGTTCTGTACCATCACTTTGTTGATCCCTTTTAGAGCTACCATCTTTGCCTTCATGATTGGATCAGTAATTGCATCAAAGTCTACAAAGTAATGTAAATCACCACATAAATTACAGGATCTTGATTTGTATATCACAATTATATTCACATTTCAAGTATTCAAGTTACAAAAAAAAAAAAAAAAGAAGTATAATATACATATAGGCCTACATTCTAAATATTTAACATTCAAGATAAGCTTATATTCAACAACTGTACAATAACTACACATATAGGACTGCAAGATAAGAGCTGCTGACAGTATAGAATCAAATCAAGATTAAACCACATTATTAACAATGTACAGGTACAACAGCCTCAATTAGACTATCAATTAGTCTAAGTGGAGCATAGGCTTACCGATGTTAGGGAAAAAAGGGTCATTTGACCGTTGCCGAATCATGGCCTGCATCTGCCTTTGTTGTTGTTGCTCCTGCCTCTCTTGATCCAGCAGATCTTGAAGAAGAAGGGGCTGCTCATCTAACAGAAGAGGTCTGTTCTGTTGACTTTGTTGAGACCCCTGTTGTCCTGTGGCCCCTGGATTGAACATGCCCTGTTGAGTTTGTAGGTTTAGGGAATGGGGAACAGGCTGCTGACCACTAACTATAGGCAGGTTCATATCCACTTGCTGTCCTTGTGAAGCTCCAAACCCTTGAATTGGTACCTGCGGGTTCCCAGACTGCATCAAATTTGGGTTACCTAATATTGGCCCTTGGGTTAGAGGTGGATCTACTCTGTGCCCCATTGTTACTCCAGGGTTTATCCCGTGATCTTCAGGTTGTCCTCGCAGCATCACCATACTCATGTTTGAGTCAAGATTTGTCTGGGCATCAGGGTCACCAGAGATGGGAGAAATGATGGATTCACTCCTAGTTTCACCTAGCTTTTCCTTGATCAACAGGCCTGACAACACTGGAGCAGATCCAGGATGTACATCTGCACAAGACTCCTCAAAAAGAACAGAGACATCATCTTGACCACTTTTACTACTCATGGGCTGATGGTCATCCACTGAGGTTCCAAAACCTTGGCTCTCAGTTTTGATAGTTCTTTCAGACTGAGAATCCAGAAACTCTTTTGACAGACTTTTTTCTAGTTTGACATTACTAGGACCTTGTATGGCCTCTGATTTAGGTTGAGCTGAGGAAATACCTTCACATCTGGAATTTCTTTTTTCAGACAAGGCCTTCTGAAGATCAGAGGTATCCCCATGGTCATCTTCTATGTGATCACTCAGATCAAGTTCTTCATTAAACATGTCTTTTTTGTCCCCAAGGTTCTCAGGATCTGCATAAGCAATAAGATCAAACTTTCCAGATTCCAGAAGATCATCAAGATGAAGGTCATTTGTTTCCAGGTCTAAATCTTTGCCATCATCTGCATCAAGGTTCAGGTTGTCCAGGTCCTCATCAACCAAGTCTTTGACTTCCACATCATCAAGGTCCTTCACAGCAGAGTCATCCGTTTCTAGCTTCTCAACACCATCACTACATGGCAATGGGATTTCCTCTGTTGGTACAGATGTTGTGACAGGGAGTAGTGCAGATTCGCTGGGAGTAACTGAATCCCTACTGACCAAATGGCGAAGTGGTACTGCCAGTGTATTCTGTTGTGTATTTGTATGGTGATGCAGATTATCCATATTAGCTGAAGTCTGCATGTGACTGACTGATCCTTGACGTGAAAGGCCCAACATCGGATCCATTATTCTGGGACCTTGATTTCCTGTAAAGGCCATATTTTGGCCTCCCATGAAGCCATGAGGGGGTCTCTGGGGATGATTAGGATGATCCAAAGCATTAGGTGGCCCAAATGGTAGTCTGACTCTGTTCTCTGGAGCCCTGTGACAAAGTTCAATAAATGGTTGACCCATTATATTATGTTGTTGCATTGAGAGGCCACGTGGTGGAAAATGCTGGGGAAGGCCCATCTGATGATTACTGCCTATTTGCCTAGCAATGTCAACAGAAAGAGGTCGTTTCATATGTGGTGGGATATTGTCAACCATTGGTCCACCTTGTATCTGGTGAGGGGGCCTGATGAACTGTTCTTGGTTTGGAGCTCCAGGAGGAAATCCAAATCTGGAAGGAATTAGGTTTCAAGATAACTTGAACATTAAATGAATTACTCGTTTGACAGCACAATTGATAGAGGAAAAGCACTTACCTTTGTCCTTGCAGTCTCATGCCCATGTTGTTCAGGTCTCTGGGTAATGGCGGCCGGGAGCACTGGGGTTCATCAGACATGGACCCATGTTGATCGGCAAGGAAAGTTCCAGGAAATCTTTGTCCTGCATTAATTGCTGATGATCTCATAGTACCTGGATATGGAGGTGGGGGTCTACCAAAAATATCCTTCTGAGGTCCAGAATCGCCCTGTGACCAATGCCTTGGAGTCCCAGGTGCAGCAGTAGCAGTTACCTCCAGGAGTCCTTTTTCTAGTCTGATTGCACTTTTCTGCTGCTGCTGTTTGAGAATTAACTGCCGTAGTCTTTGGCGCTAAAAAAAGAGCAATAAGAGTAAACAATCAATATTACATCATTAAAAAAAACAGAAAAAGGGATAAGGAAATATTATCTAATGGAAACCATACTTAATGTTTTCAGACCTGTTTAATTTTCTCTTCAGTCTCTCCAAGTGGTGGTTGCATTGTGTTCTGTGAATCCGATGGGTTGCCTTTGTTTACTGAAACATCATGTGACAATCTTTCCCCAGTTTGTGAACATGGGGTTAGTGAAGCTTGTTCAAAAGGATCATGAATAGGTGTCTGGTTAGGATTTGTCTGTTGTAGGGAGAGACTTTCATCTGAAATCACAGGATGTTTGGGGGTTTGAGAATCAAGGGCACAGGGACGAGCAAATGGGTCCTGCATCCTACTTTGTGCTTGATGGCCAAGTGGATCTGTTTGATGGGCCACAAAGTTTAATCTAGGATTTGATCTGGAGAAGGCTTCTGGGCCAGCTCCTGGATGTGGGGTACCAGGGGGTTGAGAATATGGGTCAGGAAGAACTGGCCTTGGTGTTCCTGGTGATTGATCATAAGTTTCATTTTTGACTGGCCTAGGAGTTCCAGGAGGCTGTAAGAAGGGATCTGAGGATCTCTGACTAACTGGTGATTTAGGGTATCTCTCTCCCGGAAAAGGCCTTGGAGTACCTGGCATCTGAGCATATGGATCAATAGCATGAGACGGAGATTGTCTGCGACTATTAGGTTGTGACTGAGAAAACGGATCAATTGTTACAGTTCTAGTTGTGGATGGATATGGATCAGAGTGTGGTCTTGGGGTACCAGGCATCTGGGCATATGGATCATGAGGTCTTGGAGTACCAGGAGGCTGAGAATATGGATCAGGCATTTGCTGAGGGTAGTCTGGTCTAGGTGTAGATGGTGCCTGTGAATATGGATCTCGTTGAGGGTGTCTGCTCATGGGCAATGGTTGGGCAAAAGGACCTCCTTGTCCTGGATGCATCATTCTGCCCTCATTACTGAAACCATCTCCCATTGATGGATGGGGTGTTAGAGGCTGATGTGAATAAGGGTCAGAGTGTTGAATTTGAGAGAAAGCGTCAGACGAGCCCCTTCTCATGCCTTGCTGCCCTGCGCTGAATGTGTCTTGCTGAAACTGGGAAGGAGGCATGGGTGTTTTGAACACTGGCACAGATCCAGACTCATTACTCCCTGGAATAGGTGTTAACAGCGGCCTAGAGTAGGGGTCAGAGAGAACCATGCGGCTATGGGCCATGCGCTGGTACACTTCCGATCTTTGCCCTGGCCTAGAAAAATTGTCTCCAGGTATGACACTACTAATGAAGTTTCGTCCTTGCTGCTCAGATAATGGTCCTGGTCTGGGTGGACACATAGGTTTCACAAACGGGTCTGATGGTCGAGGTGTGTCTGGAGGCTTTGCATAAGGGTCTGTGCTGGTGGATGTTGGAGACCCAAAGGATTCATGAGCTGGTGAGGGCCTATTCCTTTCTTGAACGTCAGACAAAGAACCTCTTCGAGGCGTGCTTGACCCAGATGGTGGTGGCCTGGGGGTTCCCACCATTTTACCATATGGATCCCATGGAGAAGAAGGACGGGATCCAGATGGTTCTGGTGAAAACATTTGAGGAGACTGAGGCTGAGATGAGGGTCCCTGCATGTACTGAGTGTCCTGGGTAGGGGTCTTTGCTGTGGTTGAAGGGGGTGGAGGTTGGGGACGCAGAAATACATCATCTGTTGATGTACCCGATGTTACAGTTTCAAGCATCTGGAAGCTATCTTTGGAGGCCAATTCTTGAAAAGGAGAAGTGTTACCACTGCTGCTTTGAGTTGTCACTGGACTCTGACTACCAGATTCTGAGGTGTCTCCACTGAATTGCTGTTGTTGCTGCTGTTTCTGAAGTTGCTGCTGCTCATTTTTAACCTGTTCTAACTTTTGTGTGGCTTCAATTTTTGCCTGTTGTTTGCTCTTTTGTCTCATTTGCTGTCATGAAAAAAAGAAAAAAAAAAGGTACCAGTTAGTTAAGTCAATGCACTTAAAAGACTGCATTATTGATTTTATATATTTTTTGCCAAAATGTATACATACACACACACACACACATATACATATATATATATATATATATATATATATATATATATATATATATATATATATATATACATATATACACACACATACATACATACATACATACATACATACATATATATATATATATATATATATATATACACACACACACATATGTGTGTAGGTATGTATGTATATATGTGTGTGTTTGTGTATGTATGTATGTATGTGTGTGTGTGTGTGTGTGCGTGTGTGTATGTATGTATGTATGTATGTATGTATGTATATATATATATAGTGCTGCCAACGTTAACGCGTTAATGCATGTAATTATACGAGTTTAACGAGTTAAACTTATTTAACGCAATTAACGCAGCATCTGTTTTTTCTGCCATCATTTGGCTAGCGTTACATTATATGATCACACTTTTATCCATGCAAATGCTTTTAAATCATTCAAGTGCGACAAGACAAAAAAGATAAACACGCTGTCTGTGAATGTCCTGACACGCACAACGCACAGAAAGACGTGTGCCAGTATTGAGTTCTCCTTCGTATTTGAACGAACAATAACACACATAATTATGCCAAAATGTCTGTTTTATCGAGTATTCTCATAAGAGCAGTCTTAAATGAGTTAAATAACGTCTTAAATTAATGTAAAGAGTGTGAGGCATGTGATATCCATGTCATGTGCAGCAAGTCTTAAAGTGACAGCTTTAATAAAGATTCATCTATATTTAATTTATAATTTATGCAGTGCAGACTCTTTGATAACTTTATTCCATTTCTGTAGGCTATATATCCTACCTGTTAGATAGGAAGGGCACAGGTAAATATGACATTTATGTGAGGATTTTTTGAAGACTAATAAAATGTAAAACAATTATAGCTTTCAATTACACTGTAATGTTGAATGGCTATAATGTTTAAAATGGGGGAAAACATTTTCATCGAGACATCAGTAGCAGTATTAGTAATAGTGATACTGGCCTTCATTCATAAAAAATAGGCCATTAAACGATTAAAGTATTTAAAACATACTGTCTTTATGTTGTTTCTACATTAATTTGGAGTTTAACTGTGAAATGATTACATTATAAAATACAGTAGTCAACATTTGAAGTGGATCAAAAAAGTTAATCAAAATTGCCCTAAGACAAGAACGGGTATTGTTCAAAATTGACTACTGTATATTAAAGGCACACTATGCAGTTTCCGCTTTTCTCAAACAGCGACCCCTAGAGGCGCTGTGGAGTACTTGTATTTAACGTTACTGTTGTAAATACCGCTCACGCAGAGCCGTCTCTGCACTAGTCCGACCTGGTGTACATTTTTTTTAATCGACTGACAGCACTGATATATTTTTGTCTTCCTTTTTTTCTTCTTCTAGTAAACACTTTATCAGACCATATTTGTTACTGAGTGTTGGCAGATGTATGCCAGAACTGTACCTCAACCTGGGATCCTAACAATGTTGAATGTAAAGTCTAAAAAGTATTAACTTATATGAAGACTTAAGATAACGGGAAATAATGCTACAATGACCACTGACATGCACACGCATAATAAAATATTAACATTATACTTATTTACATTTTACTTTTAAAACAGCACTGACTAACACTGTTATTTCCACTTATAATGTCTCAAAGACTAAGATGCAAAGCTTTGTCATATGTCCAGACATACTGCGTTTCATTCTGAGAAATGAGCAAAACTATAGCATTTGCTGATCACATCAAGTTGATTTCACATCCTATAAAATAGGCCTAGACTCAACTTAATTCAAAATGGCTATAAAACAACATTCTGATTAAAGATTATATTGTACTGATCAGCCCAAGGTGAAAGCATTTATCAGAGGTTGAGACACCCTGTTTTACATCAAATGCAGATTTTGCATCAATCTAGCATTTACAATGAAACATCCGTTGAGATGTCAATCACCTGTCTGAACTTCCACTCTTGTTCATGCTCAGATTCTTTGTGCTTGAGCGGATCCTTGAAGAGCAGCTCTGTGTCCATGGGAATGCTGGGATCAAAGGGATCAACTGGCTGCTGCTGCTGTTGCTGTCTTTTCATTGTGTCATTAGACATCTGAACTTTGTTTATACGAAGGGCTGCTCGGTTGTCTCTTGCCTTTTGCTAGTGGGGTAGAGCCAAGTGAAAAAGTCAAAACTTTTGATGTACATACAAAACTATATATATTAGGATTTATGATGCCTAATAAAAGAGCATCTTACCACATAAGGTGCCCTTTCCTGAGAACTAGCTTTCCTCCATAACTTTGCAATTTGCTTCACTCTAGTCGCCCAATCTGTGAAAAAAATCAGATGGTTGGTCTCTAATTTGACTCCATTTCAAGTTTGCAGTTCTACTTGAGGTGTATTAGGAAAATCCATTCACCTGGAAATTCATCTTGAAGGTTAGGGAAGTTCATATTGGTGTATAGAACTGGAGCCACAGTGGCCATTTCACCAAGCGTTTCCTCTTTCTCCCACTTTAACGTGCTCCTCTGAGCATTGGACATGGTGTCAGTCTCCACCTCTGGTGGAGGGACAGATCCAGGCACGGGGCCAGGAGAAGCCCAGGGACCAATCACATCACCCCCAATCTGGCTGAATTTCTTCTCCCTGTAGTGACATATCAAGCAATTAAGTGTCTTTTTCATAAGCCACTGAAACTATACAGATTTTTAAACGGAAATGCCAGTACCAATCTGTGTTACTCAAAATCAGAATTCACTCACGTCACATTTTCTGGAAAAGGCATGCGGTGGATGGAAGAGAATGTGCCAGACACTCCAGCTTCAGCAATCATGGGGTTCGGAATAATGTGTGTGTTTGGCCCCATCATGCCATTCATCATGGGCATGCGTGGGAACATTCCACCAGCATCTCCTGAAAATGAGACCATGGAGAAACATGCACTCACATAATGAGCTGTGTAGTTTACATGTGATACTCAAAAACAGTACAACATTACATCTGTGTGGTTTACTTGACTGTTCATATGAGGAGATGGACAACTTGATACCTGGGTTCTGGAGAGACATTGATGTGGCTGAGGCATTGGGGGCAGTGTTGGGTGGATGAGTAAGTTGAGGTGGCTGGTTGGCGCTTGGACTGAGCACTGCTGTGAATAAGTCTTCCACGTCCTTACCCTCCAGTTCTAAACAGAATGAATAGAATGTAGAACATACATATTCATAACCAAAATACTTTTTGGTTACACTTTATTTTAAGGTGTCATTGTTACAGTGTAAATATATATTTAAGTACTGAGTAATAATAATTAACCACATGTACTTACTATTGTGTTAGGGTAGGATTAGGGTTTGGTTTAGGGTCAATTGCATGTAATTATGCATAATTTACTGTTATTACTATGGTAAGTACATGTAACATATGTAACAAGGACACTGTAAAATAAAGTGTTTAACGACTTTTTATTTGGTTGATTTTACCAACCTGAAAATAAGAGATTTGGCAAATAATACATTGAATACTGTTAAAAGTTTAAATTGATGAATTTTTGTTGTTAGAGCATGACGCATCATGAATCATCAATGCATTTTTACATCTCTAGTTAACACTGCATGAATACAAACTGGTGCAAGACATTTTACACACCTTTCTAAACAGGAGAAATTTTCAGAAAATGAGTAAATAACATTTAAAACACCTGCTCTTTTGCAGAATGTTGTGAAAATATTTCAGGAAGCAACAAACCTGGAATTTTGTAGAACTTGCTCAGAATGGCCCCTGTAAACAAGGAAATATATTTATAAGTAGGCCAATAATACAAAACCCAACCTCTAGTGAAATATAAAGATGACTCAATAAATCACAGCATAAACAGAGTTAAAGCCATAAAGATGTAATCAAATACCATTTTTCATTTGCCAAAATCCCCTTTTCAGTTATTACATATCAGTTTGCAAACAATAATCACAATTGACAAGGGAGAAAAGCTGCTAGGAAAAACACTTGCTGGCTAAGGAAGGAACAATTGGAGGAAGGAATTGCCAGATACCAATATCAATTTTATGGGAAAATCAATCTGTGATAAAAAAAAAAAAGTTATGTAAATGTAACATGCTATAAAAGCAAGGATAACATGTAATTCATCTCTGGTGTATTGAAAAGCAGCACAAAAAAGAGAATAACTGTTTTAAGAAAAAATGCATGACTCTTACCATCAGAAACCATCTTGTCCAGCTCAGGACTTAGGATTACATCCAGAGGTTCCTCCTGTAGTGTCCTAGACCCTCGAGAAGAGCCAGGATGAGGGGAAGTTGACTGATCATTCGGTAGGGTGCCAATGTCCAAACCAGCTGGGAAGAAAGTTAAACAGCTATTCTCAAACTTAGTTTCTTAGCACTACAACTTATCACAACAATAACTCAATATCTGCCAAAAAACAGAGCTGTCATTCTGTAAGCGCCTAAATCAGAGTTGATACGCAACCTATTTTCTATTTTCTTAGAGTCTTTGCTAAGATAAGAAAGTAAAAAAAACAAAAAGAAGAGACTGAGGACTGACATTTCATGTCATGATAAAATGAGGAAAAGCTTTTCTCTCTCTCTTTCATCCTCTCAACTAACTCAGTTTTCCAAGAAACAGTAACCTAATTAGTGTTGCCAGCCCAACTGTGTGAAAGTGTCCCTTAAAAATTGACATTTTCATCGTTGCATATTTCCCATTCGAATAGAGCTTACTCAAAAGCAAGCAATTGCAATTATTAATCATAATAAATGTTGTCATCAACATCAAAGAGTCAGCCGTTGTGCTTTGGAAAGCTTGGCAGTGTCGCTGTATTTAGACCAATGACAATTAAGTAGGTTTCACTTAAAGTTCTTGTTCCTGGTTCAAAACAATTTAGGCTCTATCAACAGAATATGTGGCATCAGTTATGTTTACACTACATTAATGCACTTACAATTTAAGTCTATAGGGGCAACGTTACAGGGTTTAAAGGCTGAGATGTACAGCTTGTATTTTTGTTTAATCACTTATCTGAATTCTTTCTTGCTGTTAGCAATGGGACAACTGTGCTCGGCAAATGAACTTGGTTATTAGGTACCATACAATATGTGGATTTTGCTCAATGTAAACAGTAGTTTGAAGATAGTTGCGTCACATCACCTACTGGAATTATTATAAAGCTACTGCATTTATAGGGGTTGCATTAGGGCCGTAACCACCATAGACATTGAGGGGGACAAGTCACTCCCCCCAATATTTGATATTATGAATGCTGTTCTGCTTTACTCCATTACACACTGCTCTGTTTGTTGTTAGGATGACAAAAAGTTTTAAATATTACATGTTTAGGTTGGTCTGCCTCAGCGGTCTAAGAGTGTTCTTATTTATTTTTCTTTATTCCATTAAATCTCTTTTAATCATTTAATTCCTTTAAATAGACCAATCTTTAATCACACTAAATAATAATAAAAAAAGGGGAAACAAAGAGAAAGATTTCACAGATTTGAATATATTGGAATCTGCTTAACATATTTGAAATGAAATAACTAAAATACATTGAGTAAGTTCAACTAAAAATGTATAAAATGAAGATAAACACATTTTGTGTAACCACTTGCCTCAGAAAAATGTTTTCAGTGTATAATGTTTAAGTCTCACAAATATAATTATGAAATAGTCCAGGTTTTAACGTTTATTCTGATGCAATGTCTGATTGCCAGTATTGCCATATAAAATTAATTTTTGAAGTTGAAGGATAAGTTGAAATTCAGCATGGAGTTTATATAGCTTAAGTTGTGTTGCACACGCAAACATTCCTCTAAACAAAGCACCTTGGTATTTATTACCAAGCAGGTAAGCAAAGCCTTATATATTTACATATATATTGCACACAGAGGTTACGCTACGAATAATAATTGTGTGTCACTTTGACAAATTGGGTTGTAAATTTTCTGTCATGTTCTGTTTATCCATCTGTAAAATATTGTAACATTTTGTATTTTAAACAAGAGACCACAAAACCTTCAGTGTTAAGGGTAGTCCTATCAAGCGCTGTGTTCAGTTTCTTTTTATTCTACTCTCAATTTCTTTGCTCAACACAAACAATTAGCTGTCAATGTTAACATTTTGTAAATTAATTAGTTTTTTCTTTAGTTAATACAACCTCTAATTATAGGTTTATACATTATATGTTAAGGAAAACTAGAAGCAGCGAAAACTCTCAAACCCTTTAGAGCTGGCTTTCACACTGAAGAAGTTACATCACTCGCAAACCACTAATTTCACCACAGCAAGGCCATTCCACAGAGAGAAGGGAATGTGTCCTTGCCAACTAAAAAGCTGGCAATTGTGAAGAAATAAAATGATCAACTAAATTAGACCCCGGAGAAAAGAAATAGGACTAAACACAGCATTTTTTTTAGCACATTTCAGTAAAATGTCACAGATTGCAAACAATCACAGTTGCCAACTAAGGTACAGTAGCAGCCAAACCCAACGTCCATCTAAGGACAGTTTAGTTCTCACCTCAGTGTCACAACAGGGTCATGTGCAAGAAAACATGTGGTTTGTTTGTTTGTGGTTAGTAAAAACATAGAAGCAGAAAGCTCAAATAAAATGCATGTGTGTGTGTGTGTGTGTGTTTGTCAGGAAAGGGATCATGCAGAAACTGGCACAACAAATAATCTGAGGGCCAGTTTAGGGGCTGAGAGGCCAGGAGAGGAGGGCTGCTCTACTTCTACAGCCAGAAAGGCTGTGCCAACAGGGCTCTTACCGAATGGAGAGGGGGAACGGTCCACCTGGAAAGGGCATAAATCAAGACCTACAAGAACCCAAACCAGATAAAACCAAATAATTATAAAACAGAAATGCAGAGAAAAAAAAAAGTAAAATAAAAAAGGAGTATGCTTAGACGACAACAAATAAAGACAAACAGAGCAAACCAGGTAAAATGTGAAATGCAAGTGTGAAAATGTGAAAGAAAAGAGGAGATGCAATTGTGAAGGCACACGATTACAGGTGATTTCTGGGATTGTTAGAGCATCTGCAGAGTGAAGAGAGAAGAGAGACTATTCATCGGCCAGATCTCAGGACTCAGTCTACCTGATTCAGGGCCTGGCTTGACCAGGTCATCGGACAGCATTCCCAGGAGATCATCATCTGAATGTAGAACCAGCTCAGCTAAGGGATCCTCCACATTGGCTAGAGATCAAGAAGACAAGTGTTTCTGAGCACGAGTATCCATACTAATCACCAAGTGTTCCTTGATTAAATGTTACCAAAGGCTGGGCGGTAAGACCTATATACTGTGGCGGATGGACGACTTTATAATAGGGGTGTGACTTCTGTCAGTTGGACATGGTTTGGATTATAAAAACACAATGAACAAAACTATAAACCATGTCATGAGAAGCTCTGATCCAAAACCTAATAAGCTGCCTACGAAATGTTTTAAAGTCACCATAAAATCGGATTTTTTTTCCTTTTCTTTTTTCGGAATACTTCAGTTTATTATAAATGAATTTTCTGTGCACATAATAATAATAAAAACTTGTGCCCTCATTATCTATAATTAAAAACATTAACTTTTCCTCGCAACATCTGCACACTTCGGTGCGCACTTCTCGGATGAAGTGTGCACCGACGCGAGAACAGGACAACAACCTCTCCATTCCAGCAACCTGCCTCTCACATGAGATCGCAGTTATTAGCAAATAACAACGATTCAATCAATTCCCCATGGACAAAATCAGGTTCTGCCCTAAAAAAAAATGTCTCATTCGAGAATCCATTTCATTCAGATCTACATCACAATATGCAAGACAAGCAAACTCCGTTTAATGCCAAATTTTAAATGCAAAAGGACAACTAATTTCGTCAACTTTTAAGGCAGAATTGCATTTGCGGTAAGGACAAAGCGGCTCAGTAAAAAAAAAAAAAAAAAATCAATCCAAGATGGCAAATGATGTGGAAGAAATAATGGCTATAAATATAATTATTTCCATTTAATATAAAATATTATAAATATAAAACAGTTTACCCAGTATTTGTGTGCGCTGTGCAATTTATAACTTATCAGACAAATGCGTTGATAGCTTAGCAACATGCCAAGTAAAAACTCTATTGAAATCAATTTTGAGTTGATTGCCTCCTCAAAGCCTCCTTTATGTGTTCCAGTGCTATTTGTGTAGTAGAGCATTCAACCATATGAGGTTGCATTTCAGAAAAGAAGCTGACTTAGAGGTAGCTGTAAAACACGAGGCAGCTCACTAAATTTTGGAACCGGGCCACACTATTACATCTAAACAAAATTGCTCATGTTTCTGTATCGACCTTAAACATTGAGGGTGACATGTCCAACAAAATAAAAAGGGTTTTTCAATGACATTCGCATCCGCCTGTTCCTCATCTTTAATATTTTTGTTATATCCTTGCAGTGGTACAATATTTTGGTCATACCGCCCACCCCTAATGTTAACTGAAATATTCTTTATAATTTTGCTACAATCAAGATTTCAGTAGCATTAAATGTATAATTAAAACATTAACTTAACATAAACATGCATAATAAGATTCCAAAATCAAACACTTGCTTCAAGATTAAAACTCCATGAAAGGGTTAAATACGAGAATCTGCAGAGCAGAGAAAGGGGCTTTGCTCTATGGGAGATGAAAATCTCTAAGGACAAGCAAGCGGCCCTGAAAGCCTTCAAATAGCTTTGCGATTGCTCTCCAAACGAATACGCACAAGCCTTCTAAACACTGAACTGTTACTGCCAGCTTTCTATCCTCCCAGAGAGCTACGACGGGGAATTCAGAAAAGTGCTGGCAAATTGGGTTTTAAAAACATTTTAGTTTGGCTGTGAGCAGAGGTCTGCTGACTTGGGTGTAAATGAGGGTTGACAGAACTGAGGATAAGGAGAAATGGTGAAGAATGAGGCATTTGAACAAGCTCTTCAGCCTATAAGAGTATGCAAATAAGGGCTGAAGAGGACACAAAATGAGCACAAGGGGGTTAAAAAAAGTTCATTTGTACAGTGCATCTTCTGTAGGCCCTGTGGCAAAAATATGAACCCAGACTGTAATGCAATCCACTGTAGGATTCTGCAGTGCTGCTGGGTTGAGTGATGCATTCAGTGTGTGTAGAGGAGAAAGCGGGAGGTACGGTGCTAATGTGCATTACTTCCCTACAGAATTCACTGCAGTCTAGAGCAGTAAAATGTGTCAAAGCAACAAAAAAACTCAAAAAAACTCAACACAAAGGCAATTCACAGTAGATATAAGAACTTCTAAGGTGTTTGGGAAGCACTCTGTTTAGCTCTACTTCAGCTCTATTGGTATTTTTAAATATGAAGACAGAGCTGAACATACGCAGTTGCCCCGCTTTAGACGAGACTGGAGTGGAAGTGGTACTGAGAAGTGGGTCAGATAATGGGTCCAGGAAGCTTCTGCTTTGTGATTTGCTGTCTGCATGATTGGCTTCTTCCTCCACAAGCCCTGTTTCGAGAGTCGACTTGGTCTTCTTGCTTTTAACCAGAAGTTCTTTCCCAAAAAATGCCTCCTGTAACATACATGTTCACAAGTTAATAAAGCAGCCTCTGGTAATACACCATGCACAAGTACACTAAATAATAACTAGATTTCCACATTCTGTGCAACAAAAAAACTACTTTAAAAACAATAATAATCTAATTTGTAAATAAAACAGATTATTGGATTAGGTTTACAATTTTTGTTTTTCTTCTTCAAAATGTCATGTTTAATTCAATGTTTTACTTGCCATTTCTTTGTAATTATCTGTGAATTTTACAAGCAATTTCTGAGTGAAAATTGTTTCAATTTCTTTCAGTATGGGTGTCTTCTAGTTTTCTAGGGTTTTCTGGGTAATTACTAGTTGATTTCTAGGGTGATCTGAGTGGTAACTCCAAGACTCTTCAATATTGTGTTGTCTGGATATGGCATTTTTTTCTGCTTATTTTGTCGTCCACCAGGTGAAAGTCGCAATTTTTTCTTTGCAGCACTTACTGTAATTTTTGGTTGGAAGTGTCAAAAGGCTGCCACAGTGCTACATGGTAAAACAAGTTTGTAGCATTTCAGAATATCTAACAGTACCAAATTATCAATGTGATGACTCCCTGCTGTGTTAAAACATTAAAGGCCTAATGTGCTTCAATTTAAATCATTGATTCAAGACATCCCTCTGGTGACGACCTTTAAGTCTGATTTAAGGTTTGACAAACAGGAACGCCTAAAGTGACAGCTGTTACAGTTAATGCATCACTGCATCTCCATGCTGAGCATGATGGTCTTTAAGAGCAGTGTGTCAACCCTACACATGCTCACAAAATCCCTGCCCACAACATTCATTCTTCAGATCAACCACATTCAGCTTTGACATGGATACAGGGCTGCTTATCTTTACTGAGAGAACTAGTAATTAGTTACAAGATACTTGTATCTAAAGTGACTTATGTAGTACACTTTATTCCCCTGGAGTGGCTTGTGGTTTAAATAATATTCCAGATTCAACACAAGTTAAGCTCTATTGACACCATCTGTGGTCTGTTCTCAATTACCAAAGAAAATAATTTAGAGTCCAGATTGAAAAAACAAGCAAAATTTATTTTTTTCTAAAACTTTTTCACATGAACCAGACTGCTACTTTTAGCTAACTGGGCCAACGGCTCGCTAGCTAAGAAGTTGGATTAAATATGTTTATTGTTTTTTAACTGAGACTACAGAAACACTTTGACAATTAACACAATTATTTAATCAATTGTTGATTCATTAGTTGATTTATTCTATGTTGGTGCTTTCTGTCAATTATAATTATTATAATTTTTTTTTTTTTTTTTAAATTCAGCTAGTTGACCCGTTGGATTTCTTCACTAACGACAAGTGATCGGTGCACTACGGTTTAAGAAACATTTTATATAAATATTTGTGGGTTTGACCTGTAGGTACGAGGGGAAGACCTCTTCGAGTTTGGTTTTCTTCTTCCTGTATCTCTTCTTGACTTTCTCCAGAGGCTCACTAACAATGGGAGTCCCACCCACAGGAGTATCTGGTTCATTCCAACCTGGTGAGAAGATAAACTTGATGCAACATCTAAGAGTACCGACCAAAATAAATAAGCATCAAAAACAGAGATGTCTATACCATACCTTGTTCCTTTCCTGTGAGGTTCTCTGTAAGCGAGCTTGTAGAGTCTTTCTGACTGAGAGACCGCTTGCCTTTTCCCTGTCCTGCTTTGCTCCTCTGACGCACCATAAACCCACCGATACCTAAAGAGGGAAGAAGGGGAACAAAAATCTAATTTAACTTAAAACAGTAGGTAAAAAAAAGAGAAGCTGCAGTACCCCTAAACTGGGTGATGGACGCAATCAGGAATTAATAACATGGGACCCTGGACAGTGACGTCTTGACATTCATCTCCATAATTCAGGAAGACGTATGAACTTTAGACCAGAAGAGGGTGATTCATCTTGGCTACGCTCCTAGAGGAACCATTTCAGGTAAGTCTATTTCTGGTTGTGCCATATTGGCTGTGACCCAACAACCCCCACCTCAGCACAGTCCACTGCATGGACACAGAGTCAGGACAGACTCTTGGATTGGTTTATGTAGTGTAAAATAGTGGAAACATTTCTATTGTAGGATACAGGTATGAAAACTAAATGTAATAAAATGTAATACTAACAAATCAAAGAGCACTTAAACAAGGCTTCACTAATACACATTTCTGAAGTCTTCATGTATTCACTTCAATATAAAAAAAAGAAAAGAAAAAAGTATGGCACATGCGGGGGTAGGGGAACTTTGAAAAACAAAAACTAGATTTGTTCAACACTAAAGGCCCCGATATACTTCAAGCGAAATCGAAGGTGAACTGGTGTGGTGTCATTTCAAACAAAATCAGGCCAAAATGAAGCTTGTTTGGTGTTTGAAACCGCTTGCCAAAGCTAACTTTCTGGAAAAGTGCTCTCTGGCTGGTAAACATCTTCGAACTTCCATTGGTCATTAGAAATGATGCAATTATAGGTAGGTGTGCTCTGGGGATCCTCCTTCTTTGACATAGAAATCTAAATTTATTCTGTTGAGTCCGTCATGGTCAAATGCGAGTAAAAACATGAACACACTGAATAGATGCTTTACGGTAGAAATTTAAGTTGTAATTGAAAGCGACACTGACACTTTTTTCATGTTTAATACTGTAAAGCTGCTTGCTTTAAAGAAATGTATTGTGTAAAATGCTATATAACAGAGGTCTCCAACCCTGCTCCTGGGGACCCACTGTCCTGCAGAGTTCAGCTTCAACCCTCACCAAACACACCTGAAGCAGCTAAACAAGCTCTTCAGGATTGCTTGAAAATCACAAGCTGAACCAGGTTGAATAAAAACTTTGCAGGGCAGTGGGTCTCCAGGAGCAGGGTTGAAGACATCTGCTATATAAATAAACTTGCCTTAAACTACACCACTAAATAGTAATTGAGTATTTCAAAAAATAAACACTGAACTCAGATGCAACTGGGGTGACGTGAGGATAAAACCGTGCAGATACACGTCTATACAGCATGCGTAAAAAAAAAAAAAAAAAAAAAAAAAAAAAAACGAAATGGAAGGCAGTGCTTAAAAAGGACACTACATTAAAGAGATTACTTCTTTAGTCAGAAAAAAAAAAGCTCAGAGAGAACATTCTTTCCAGAGTTCTCCCCGGCTAGGAGCTTTAAAGAGCAAAGCACTGTGGGATGCTATTTAAGGTCCAGAATTTGCAGCCGCACTATTTCACAGTCCAGTGGAGCTGTCCTTTCCGATAAGTGCACCTTTCTCTCTCTCTCACTCTCTCTCACCCGGTCTGTACGGCTTCCTTTTCCTCTTCTTGTTGCCGTCGGCCCCTTTCAGGTGGTCATCACAGGGCTCACGCTCAGGGCTGGAGTCAGATTTCCCATCACAGTCCATCGGATCGCCCTCTGCAATGCGGCCAAACAACACAGAGCACTGTAGATGCTGACAGAATATTCTCTAAACCACACAAAGATACATGCATAGACAGTGTGGTTCAGTAGTTGATATTAAAAACCACCACTAATAAAAACAAAACACATATTTGTGTTCAATGCAATCTGAGTTGTATAAAGATTACAAAAAACAAAGGAATGTGGAAAGACTGGTGCACTAAAATGACAGAATTCCACAAATAGGGTACAAAATAGGGCTTGAAAAAGTCACATTTTAATTCCCTTTCCTTTTTAACAAAGAGAGAAAAGTGGGATCTAATATTTCTTCTTTTATATGAGGTTCATTCTGAATACCAATTAAAAACCTTCTTTATAAGATAATTACATTCTCGCAATAAAGAAAATACTATTTTACAAAAAAAAAAAATCTCCAGCATTCCCTAAATAGGACAAGCGGTTTAGAGAATGGATGGACAGCATCTTCAAAAAATAGAAACACTACAAACAATGAAACAATTTGTGCAATTATATCTTATAATTCTTTATAATTTGCATCATAACTTGGGTGTTACATTTTTACGCCATAATTTGTTTCATGGGGTGGAAATCATGTGGTAACAGAATCATGTGGTGAAGTCTTAACATAAACCAAGGAGACGGAGTTATTATTTAAAGTTGCAAATTGCAATTTTATATAGTATGCTCTGGCAGTGAGGGGGTTAAAGTGCTGGCCCCATTCCTCATCATTACCCCCCGCCTGTTCTCTCATACTGGTGCTCTGATGGAGGGGTTGGCCATTAATTCAGTTAAAGCCGTCCAGCCTCTGATCACTGGAATGCAAAGGCAGGTATCAATTGCTGACTGCTGTTTTCAAAGGCTCTCTTCTCTCTCCAAGTCAAATTCATTACACGGCTCACCTTCCTGTCGATTTCTCTCTCGCTCTCTCCAATCACTCCACTCGTTTTCTTTTTTTTTTCAACAAATCTTTTCTTTTTTAAATCTATTTTCTAGATTATTCTTGTCTTTCTCTGTTATGTTCAGCTGTGTGATGGCTGTCACCACCAATTCACAATCACCGTCAAAGTCAAGTGGCACAATAAACAAAGCCAGATATTTTATTATGATTCCTTTTTTTTTATTTTTTTTTTATGAAAACTAAAGCTATAAAAACACATTTTCATTATTTGAAATAAAATAAATGAGATCTTAAATTAGCTCAATACAATCAATAAATCAATCAGTCAATCAATCAATCTTTCAGCTAGTTGCCAAGACAACATTTCTCATTCTCTTTTAGTTTAACCCTTTGAGCTCTGAAGGCATTGTTAGAGTTGTTTTTTGAGACAAACAAAAGTAAAGACTTATAACTCCAAAACTAGCAGGAAGAATCAAAAAGGTAGGTCTCGTTTCATAGAAAACTCTACTTTTTTTTTTTTTTTTTTTTTACATTTGGACATTCTCATGCTGAGAAACTGCTGATAAAAGACAAAAGAAAAAAAAAAGAAAAAAGAAAAAAGAAAAAAAGAAGAAAAAAAAGTGTGCTCAAGGGAAATTTTGCATATCTTTCTTATTTGACATACAGTAACCCCGGAAGGAAATAAGGTAGGTGGTCAATTCTTTTTTGGTAACAGCATTTGGAACCAAGGTAGCCTTTTTTCTTAGCCCTTAAAAAACTCTATAGACATTTTAATAAAAATGACAAAACAATAAAATTACTAAAACTTTAACTACAATGAAAAATGAAAAGACTCAATCTAATTTAAAATATTATCAAAAACTGTAATGGTATATTAATGATATTAAAATAGCACTAGTTGGATTCGGGACTGGTCCCTGAAAACAAAATCTAGTGGTAAAGTAGTAATTGATCAAATATGATCAATAAAATGATCACCTTTAAGCACAAACACATTCTTTACCTCTACTGTCATCCATGTCTCCGTCCCTGAAGAGTTCAGACTGAGGGTCAGGGGGCGTCTGCAGCACAGCAACACTGTTCTGATTGATGATCTTCAGCTTTAGCTTAGGTTTGGGTCGTCTGCGGCGGGCAGCTGGGACACATAAACTCTGGAGCTGGCACAAGCCTGACTCAGTCAGACACACGCCGTCCTGAGTATATGTCCGCTGGAATTCTGGCACAGAACAGAACACAGCAATATTGATTGCAAAAGTGCTCCGAGAATGTCCCTTTGACAGCAACATAATTTTTACACAGCAAATATGTTGAAGCAGAGTGCAATGATCAAAATAGTATTTATAAATACCATTTTCCTTGACTTTTGTAAGAATCTGTGTCACTAAAGGAGGCTCGCTGATGTCCATGAGCTTTGCCACTGTGCCACCTGTAACAACATAAGAGGAAGATGGAAGCTTGACTCATTCCAGGGTTAACACTGCATATTCACAGTCATTTGTTTAGTTATTTATTGATAACGGGACAGTCTGGAGCCATTAAAGGCAGATTACATTAACTGCTGCTTCATTCAAACGAACAGGTTGCAGCTTGATTTAAAATTCAGGCCATCTGCTTTTTTTTAATGAACCACATTTTTCTAGAAAAAAGTTTCATTGACCAAAACACTCTTTCTATCTGTTAATGAAGAATCAAGCATCAACGTGCACATCATACAGACATAAACAAGAGAGAATACCTGAAGCGTCTTCACCTGAGGTTACGATTAGCGCATTTTTGTTCAGACATGCAGCAAAATCAGATTTTTAGGCATATCCAACTCAAATCTGTTTAGTTCTTTGTAGTTTGAACAACCAAAACAAGCCATGAAATCAATTTACAAACTCAATCCAAAATCTTACAATCACATGCCGATTAAACGTGACATTCGGAAATGTAAAAACTCCAGGGGCAGGATTCATGGAAATCTTATTAGAAAAAGAAAATGCTTAAGATAAATTTCAAGAACTTTGTAAGAATATTCCTTAGTGCAATTCTTGATAGGGTTGTGCCGATGGACGATATCATCGTCCATCGTGATGGCTGACCGACATCACGATGGTGAGCCACCATCGTGATGCCACGCCCCCACCCTGTGAGACCAGCCCAGTCTCACGGCAGTTCGTGTTCGTGTGTACACCAGTGGTTGGGAACCTGGCTCGCGAGCCACACCTGGCTCTTAGGCAAAAATCATGTGGCTCGCAAGGTCTCTCACCCTTTACCAACGAACGATAAAAAAATTAAGACGTGCGTGTTCAGTGCTGTTCGCGAGTGTCACGAGTCACCACAGCAATCAACTAACCGCTTACGTTTCTGTGGTAACCTAACAGTTACAGCTCCTGCACTGGGATTCAAGCAGCTGCTGCTTGTTTAAGGTGATGGCGAAAATCATTTTAGAACAGCAGCGAAAATGTAAAAGTAGGCTATATAAACTTTAATATATCCTTTTATTGAAACGGGTGCTTTACTGTTCAAAGAGACATTTCGAAACATCTCACCCGCTGGCCGCTGGTACTTTCACTTTTGCCGCAGAGACCCTTTATGTCCTATAAATGTGTCATATTGTTGATAATCCGCGCAGATTTCAGTTGACGATTCTGTTTAAAGTTATTAATAATAAAACATGAATGAATGAGAAAGAAAAGAGCAGGATGTGCTTTATATTGAAAAGAAATATTAAAAGCACGATAAGTCGCGAAAGAGACCTGAATTGTACTGACAGGATGCTGTGCAAGCGCTCCGAGCGCAACACGGACAAGCATAGTCTTTGTCTTCGGTTGCGAGCCTAAACGGCCAAATAATAAACATATAAATATTTCAAAATGCCAAGCCGAGTATTCCCGTGGCGTAAACACAGTAGAAGTAGCTACTTTCTCTCTCTCTTCGTGATGGTCAGCGCGATTCCGTAGCACCCCCCCCGACGATATCATCGTCCATCGCGATGTTTTACTGTAAACATTGTCAACTGCCAATTTAGGGGACATCGTCCAACCCTAATTCTTGAAAATTTCTTAAGAAGCTCTCAAACATTTTCTCAATAATTAGATTATCAAGATTATCTGATCATTGAGAATCATTATCTGATTGTATGGCAGTAACAGTTGCAAGGCAGTATGCCGAGCACAAAAACAAGCATGCAGGGCTGGGAGCATCCAACGAACTGCAACAATGAGTAATTAAAGACCTTTTTAGATTATTTAAGGCAAAATGGTTGAAAAATTATAATTACAATCATTAGAAAAATTTCTGAACATTTTTGAGGACCTTTAGGGCAAGGTGCCGATGACCCATTACAATACAATAATGCAAAATTCCAAATGGCTGACCCCCAAAAATGGCCGAAATGGAAAAATTGGGTGTCCTTCCGACTCGGTATGCTGCATTGAATAAAAAGAGACCAGTTTTACGGCAAACCGTTTAGAAGTTATAAGCAAAAAGTGCCATTTTCAAATATAGCCTTGCATCCATTTTGATTTGCTCTTCATAAAATTTGTTTGCACATTATTCAAGAACGCTTTTAATAACTTTTTGCCAGGGCGGTCTGAAGATGTTGTGAGCCAATTTTGGTAAAAATTGGACAAACTGCCTGGGTCAGAAAAACTTAAATGGCGGACAAGTTTCCATGATGGAAAATGAAATCAAAGGGTGCAATCAAGGAATCAGTGGAATTTTTTATTTCTAGCCCATACGGTTCAAATGTTATTAGCATAAACATGAGTGCAAATTTGGACAGTTGGTGGCGCTACAGGGATTGAGTTAGAGACTCCAAAATTGCTTTGGTTAATGTTGAGGATGTCCTGTGTGCCAAATTTCATCATTTTCCCACAAGTGCTTCTATGGGCTGCCTGTCATACACTTAATAGTGGAAGAAGAAGAAGAAGAAGAAGAAACAGGAATATACATTCTTGAGAATGTTTCACATATCTGGCCCCAGAGGTTTGTAGCTCTTACCAGATGTTGGCATGGTGTGCATTCTACATAGAGAGCAGTCAAAGCCCTCATCCGCTGCATTCTCCACCTCTTCATCAGAGTTCAGCCCTTGACATGAGGCATGAACCCACCTGAAGACCATACATCATGATTAGGCCACATTCATAATAACCAGTCAGCCATTAAGGAGAAGTCACAAAAGGATGTAAATATCACAGGCTCAATGCAATGAATATATTTCTCCATCAACACCTGCATTTATTCATATACTAATCTACTCCTGAGCCATTTCCAATGATACTCTTTTATTCTGCCGTTATGACATTTGGCATGATAGAGTGCCACCCACCTGTCACATTGCCGGCACTGTAGGATGAGCTCTTCCTCTCTGTAGTTGCGCGCGCACACGGGACACACAGTGAGACTCGCACATGGGCCGCATTGCGTGTAGTTGTTCTGCCAGTCACACCGCAGGCCGGGGGACGTGGCTCCACACTGAGTACACAACACGCACCTGATGGAGAACAATGTATTTACACACATATATAACATAGATTAGTGTGCAAAGACGCGTTATCCCAGATAAACACACTTTTAATCATAAACGTCTAAACCCATCCTTTCACGCTCATTTTGTAGCCTTTCTGTGAATGGACACACCTCTTGTTTGCACATGGCTTAGCATCGACTACGCTGCCCTAAAAATAAATATTTAAATGGCTTCAACCCAAGTAAAGCTCTGACCGAATGCTGCACAATGTAATGCAAACCCAGTCTGTTTGAACGAGGATTACACGTGACATTACAGCAAATATGTATGAAATCCCCTTCGGTCTTGTTTGAAAACAGCTGCTAAAGATCAAGAGAGTGTTAGATGGGTAGAAAAAAAACAAAAAAAAACAATAGAGGGGGACACAAAGAGATTTGAGGCTAACAAAGAGATAAAGCTAAAGTGTTGAGAGCAGGAGAGAAATTTAAATTGAAGAAATTGAGAGAGAATATCACAGACTCGTGAATCCATGGCACCTGTAAAGAAAATGCATGGGTATTTCACCTCAAAATCAAAAGGAAGAAAGAAGAAACTATATTTTAGAAAATTAAGCTTTTGGAAAAGAAACTGAAGCCCATTTTAGGATCATTAGGACTTTGCATTTTGACATTATGAAATAACTTCAAGACCATTAAGCACATTTTTCTGCCAAATTAGTCCACACAACTAATGCACTATACATACCAAGGGTTCTGAAGCCATATGATAGCTTTGTTTGAGGAACAGTCCAAAATTCAGCTCGTTATTCATGGAAACGATCCCCTCTACTGTAGCTCAAAATCCACATTGCAAACTCACAACCAAATTTATATTCACAAAATAAGTTTCACAAATGAAAAACAAGTTTACACACTTGACATTTCAACCGTGATTGCTGAATCTGCATTTGCAAATTGTCATGTGTTTATGAAACTGTGTCTATTTTAAGACTTTCCTGCCAGGCACAGATTTAAAATTATTATTATTATTATTATTATTAATTTATTTTTTTATGTTATTGAGTCAAAGCATCTGTGAATCATATCCTTCATATTCAAACTGGTGCGTCACATTCAGTTACAACAAATGCAAGACAGAAGAAAATATATATTTCTGCAATTCTGTTACAAATTAATGCAAGTAATGTATTTTATTTTTCACTTTCTTTGACTGTAATTTTGATAATTCTGACAATATTTGTGCAACTCTCTCCCTCTGCTCTGCAAGTCATATCTTTCCAGAGAGACCTTTCCCCATCTTCCATTAATATACATTAATTTGGGGATTCAATGTGTCAATGTATTCATAATTACAAATTTGAATCTTAGGAGCGATTATTCGCAAATTATCACTGAAACCTGGACCGATTAATTAGCTAAAAGTTTATATTGATTGTTTAAAATACAGACTATATAGAAAGGATATCACAGAGAGATTCGTGTCTCATACAGTGCACAAACACTGAATTGTGTTCTCTTTTGTGCATTCTTGCCCTAAAACGGACACACACACAATTGTGTCACACAAAATCACACACACTGTTTTTTATTATTTTTTTTATTATATTTATTTGTGCTATTGCTTGTAATTTGTCTTCAATAATGTTTGAACTTTATATTAGTTCGGCTAGTAGTTTTTTGTGTGGTTTCAAAATTATAATCAAAAGCTGTGAAATTGTACTGGTATCTAAAATTTTGGTGGCTTATATATTAAAATACATTGGACAAAAAAAAAAAAAAAACACTATTCTTATTTATTTATTTATTTTGTGGCAGGGCAAGTAAACATTTTAACTACTGGCCTGACCGTGTCAGCAGAAACAATCTTTTTTTACAGTATATTGTTAGTCATTGGTATACTGCATGATCTCATTAGACATCTTCCTCTCTTTCATGTTACCTTTATCAAGCCAAAGTTGTTTTTGCTTTTGCTAATTTCATTTTGCTTTTTGAATATCTGTCATGGATGAAAACAATGTATATGTATGTATGTGTATGTATATATCTCAGAGCTCAGCGCTAAAGATTTTTTCGGCTGGCTCGGTCAGGCCAGTAGTTAAAATGTAGGCTATATATATATAGCCTAAAGACTGACAGACAAAGATGAAGACAGAACTACTAAAAAGTACAAAACTGGGCTGTGATCCAAAGCTGCTTCTAATTTTAGAGAAGACTTCTCTCTGTATGTGTGTGTGTGAGTGAGTGAGAGAGTGTACATACCACTTGCACTTCCAGCTGCCTTTGGGTACATTCTGCAGTGGTGGGTCCAGACAGTATGTGTGGTAGCTAATGTCACAGTCATCACAGAGCAGTAAGCGCCCGGGGTCACTGGCCTGCCCACATGCCTCACACACTGTGCACTCCAGACAGCGCCAGCCTTTACTCAACACCACTTTTGTGATCTAAAATGGGCACACACGCACACCTGAGGTCAGAGGTCACAGGTCAAGCACTAGTCTAAAGGGCAATGGAGGGTTATATATTTAGCAGGCAATTATCTGGATGGATATAAAAAACACAAAGAACACAGCTGTTAGATGTCTCTAGGGTCAGAGGTATTTGTCAGAAGGATTTGCTGGTATTTACAGATCAATTTATGTGGGTGGTGATAATTCAATCCAACCACATCGTCCTGTACTAACAAGCATGTCCAAGTCAGCCTGCTGTTCACCGGCACCTATGGGTTTGTATTCCACTGGGGAAAGGGATCATTTTATCCATATTAATAAAAGAAAATTTACATATATAGGCTCGACATGACAGCTATTTTGAGATGCAATGTTTCAGTAAACAGAATAGTTTAAATAACATTTTTAATTATGTCATTTTCTCTGCTTCATGTCATTCCAAACCATATGACTTTGTTTTCCCCCATGAATCACAGAGTTGTTCATGCTAATCTTTTCCATACAGAATGACCATGGGCTGCCAAACTCAAAAAGAGCACCAAAAAAAAAAAAGTCCACATAACCCTATAATGAGCCCTCATTATAGAGTTAGTTCACACACACACACACACACACACACACACACACACACACACACACAATTGCCATCGCTTACTATCACCCTCATTCCGGTCCAAACCAACAAGATTTCCATTCATCTTCGAAACAAATGAAGATATACATTTTAAAAATGTTTATTTTTTGCCGTTTTTGCCTTTATCATGACAGGACAGTTAGCAGACAGGAAGCAAAGTGGGACAGGATCGGGACAGGTCCGCGGGGCGGGACTCGAACTCGGGTCGCCCGAAATGAAACGGCGCTATATGTCGGCACGCTGCCCACGAGGCTATCGGCACAGACACAAATGAAGATATTTTAATGAAACCTGTTAGATTTCTGCCCCTCCAAAGTCCAGGCAACCAAAAACTCTGAGCTTCAAAAAGTTTGTACATAAACCATTGTAAAAGTACTATGCAAAGTACATACGATTTAGGCTGTTTATTCCAAGTCTTCTAAGAGAGACACAGTTGCTTTATGGAATGAACAGGAAGCTCAACTGTACTTGCTTGACGTGCAAGAACAAAATGAAATGGTGTGTGTGTTGATCAATGTTTATATGTGAATAAAAGCCTAAATTAAATCTGTTCATCATATAAAGCAACTGTCTCTTCAGAAGACTTGGATAAAACAGCTGGATTCATATGGATTACTTTTATGATGTCTTTATGAAATTTTGAAGCTTGACAATTTTGGTGTAATGTAGATTCAACAAAGGGACAGAAATCTCTCAGGTTTAATTAAAAAGATCTTTGTGTTTCAAATAGAAACAAAAGTATCATGGGTTTGGAATGACATGAGACTGAGTAAATTATGACCGAATTCATATTTTTGGGTAAACCAGCCCTTTAAGTCATTATTTAATAAAATTTCCTCTCTGCTGCAGCTCTCATATTTCATTCAAACTTGTCCACATTCCATCATGGCACCTCAATATGTGTCGCGCCTGTTTCGACACTAAAAAAGATCAGTCATGACTGATGACCAATGATGTTTGATGATTTACAATTCCAGTTTGTTCGTCATACAAAGCTATCGAATGGTTTTAGAAGACTTTAGAAGGAATATGGCACACAATTTGTACAGCCTACTTTTATAATACGGTGCTTTTTTATATTTGACAGTATAAATCATCATCCACTTTCCATGTATGTAAAAGATTAGCTTGCATTTCTATTGCATTAACTAGCATTTCTCGTTTTTCAAATTTAAAAGGTTTGGAACAGCGTGAGGGTGAGTAAATAGCAGAATTTTCATCAATTATCTTTAAATAAATATCCTTGTTCTGTTATCTGGGATAAGAGCAATTATCTTCAGCAGCTGTGATTAGTCAGCTGCTTGCACAGACCAATGGATAAATGAATGAGAGGTAGACAGCTCTTTCACAGAAGCTGGACTCGCTCAGAATGGAAGACACCTGGCCATGATATCTGCCAATTAGATACTGAATAAAAAAATTAAAAAAGTGCACATTTATGGAATGGATAATACCAAGTTCTACATTTTGATGGGATAAGCCATATTTGAAGCTGTGGTAAAATAGCTGATAAACGTTCACCTGCACACACAGAACAGCTGAATTCTACATTAATGTACTGATCTGCAACAAAAGGATGAAGTGTATGTTGCTTGGCAACCTTAATCAGCCTGCAGATAAGCTAATGAATTACATTAGGGATTCACAACAAGGGGTATGTGTTCCCTCAGGTGGTCCTTAAGCAAATACCAGGGGGTAAAGATTAGCATTTTAAATTGCTTGAAAAACCCTGAAATTGCAATTGATAATAAAATATCAGGGCTGTCAAAAATCACAATAGTTAATTATTTAATCTTATTACTTTTCTGGTAGCAAACATCTTAAGTATAATATGAGAT
This sequence comes from Leuciscus leuciscus, assembly GCF_965113295.1. Classification (NCBI taxonomy): domain Eukaryota; kingdom Metazoa; phylum Chordata; class Actinopteri; order Cypriniformes; family Leuciscidae; genus Leuciscus; species Leuciscus leuciscus. The sequence continues at coordinate 10,538,898 of NC_138735.1, read as the reverse complement.
ATAAGAAAACATGTTTGGTTTGGTGTTGTTGAAGGAGCACTTCAGTCATACTGATGGGGTTTGCAGGGGTACATATTAAGACAATAAATGTTGGGACACACTACACTATATTACTGTGGTAATTATTAATAATACATTTATAGAACACTAGTGTTTTCATCATATTGCTGGTGCTGCCATTTTAAACACTTAATAAGCCACTCTCCACCACCAACAGTCTCTTTAATGCACAGCCTCTTGAGATTTATTACTTTAATTGTTCTTAATCAGGTCCAGAATCCACACTGGGAAAGTGAAAAAAATCAGCAGAATCCATCTGGGCCTCTTTTATTAAATGAAGATCAGGAGGTTTCTCTACTTGGCATATCTGAAAGCGCTGAGAGATACTGAAAGCACCCTGATGTATTCTTCTGCTGTCTTCACATGATAAAGATCTCTGCTTTAGTCTATCAACATAAGACACGTCTATAGTGTGCTTCATAATCCTCTTAACATATTACGCATTACCCTCAGGCTGCTTTCATCCAGGTCCTCTCACACACTGACCTGTCACACTTATCTAACGCACCATTAACCTTCACTCCAGATAAAAGCAGCTCATAATTTAAACCATTACGTCTCATGAACGGTGCTCGTGAACGGGGTTAGTTGTGATTGATGGAGGCGGGGTACTTACCTTAATATTGACGCAGAAGGGGTGGTAGCACTGGCCGCATTGGGAGCAGGCCAACAGTCTGCCCTCAGCACCCTGACCAAAGCTCCCACACACCACACACATGTCCTGGAGACACAAAAGAGATCAGAGACCCAGCCGCGAAGTGCTCATGCTATTTTTTAAGAGCAGGATTATGTGCCCTAAAAAAGGTCTAAGATAAAACCGGAGATGTTTTTACTATGCTAGCTAAATTTCAAATGTTGCCTTTGTGCATGTTGATGACATAACTTTGGTATTTTGTGTTTTTATCTAATGCAATGCCATTCAGTCAAAGTGTGAAAATACAGGGCCACTGTACGTGATTAATAAATACAACATGAAACCTGCATGAAACAAGCTTCCTCAAATACTTACTTGTTTAAGTGTGAAGGAGTCAGAGGTGGAGAACATGACCACAGTGTTGTGCATGGAGTTCTCCTCCTCTTCTTTTACAACATATGGAGAATCCATAAAGCTCACCTGTAACAGGGCACATGACACCAGTTTAGACAACAGATCCCATCCACCGGTTTCTAAAACATTACTATACTGTCTAATGATATCATGGTTGTTTCTGGACATTTTTTCAATGTAATCATGCAACTGAAAAGGTCAAATGTGGTCAATCTCTCTCTTTTTTTTAAATAGATAACCAAATACCATATGGTCTACTTTCACATTAAAATCAGCTATGGATAGTTCTAGTTTTTGGCAACTGTCAAAAACTAGCATTTTAGAGAGCTTTTGGGCTAGAAATCGTCAACCCAATCTAGCAACACTGCCACAGGAATGGATCGTTTATATTTAAAGGCCTGTCGTGGTAAAAAGTTACGTGACAATTTAGTATGCCACTGGATTATAATGAGACTGGTTGACAAAGTTAAGACAAGATGTTCATTATGTGTGTAAACTACAGAACGGCTGCTGAGAATAAAATTGCCTATTTTATCATATTGGCAGCCAAGTACATGCTGGCTCAGTCTCCCCATCACAAGTCGTTCGTGTTGGGGAAAATGTCAGCATTTGCTATTTTGAAAAGGCCATTTGGGTTGGGAACTGCTGCTGAAGCTCTGCTGAGCGTGAGTGCATTTCTCAGGCTTTAATGTGAACATTAAGCACATCTGAGTGCTGTTTTATTTATGCTTGTAGAGGTGGGGGCTTCATACCCCAGGGGTCACCACGGGGCTGCTCTCCATCTTTAGCCTGGAGCGTCCCCTGCCACCTCTCCCAGACAGGTTAGTTCCCCTGGGTCGCCGCCTTCCAGGAAAGCCAGATCCACGACCCTAGCAGACAGAGACAGGGAAAGAAGATATTATTTAATTTCTTTGAAGGCACACTTTGTGAAAATTTAGTGTGAATATATAATACAAAAGGGCAAATACTCATTGCTAACAGGGCTAGATGATATATCAAATATTGTTTTGTTGGTGATGAGAATATCATGTTGAATTTAATGTGGTTTATTAAGCCATTAAGTTCCCTAAAGACAGCGACAGTAGGCCAATTGTCTCTGGTCATTGTATTATAATAGCATCTCTGATTTAAACCTTGAAAAAAATGATAATTGAGTTGGGAAGTTCGATCCATTTCCACAAATTAGTTATTTTGAAATTTACCGGTATGTTGCAAACACGGATTTCCGTTTTGTATGATCACTATTTCCTAAAGAAAGATATTATAATAAAATATCTCCCTTCCACGCATTCATGTAAACTATTTAGTTATGATGGCTTGACAAAGCCAACATTCTTATCTACTATGAGATGCTGCTTCTTGCATCTTTGCTTTCAAGATATGACCATTAAACTCAGCACAGACCTTCAGGATGTTCTGACTTGGTATGCCATCTTTCTTTTCTTACTGATCAAACTTCAGGTTTTTGTAAAACGGATGTTCAAAACTATAAAAAAAAACTTTTATTGATGAGGTCCTAACTTTTATTGAATAACTCGAGAGTATTTAGGGTGTGTTCCATTTGTCCTTGGAAGTGAAAAATACTTCATTCCCAGTAGGAACTTTTAACTGGAACGCCCACTCGAGTTGGAGCAGCTGGGGAAACTCAGGGGAACCGCAACAACCCAGACTTCAGAATCCAACATGGCTGCCCAGAGCATCAACGTAGTGAAACAGTAGTATAATATCGTTTATTAGAACTTCTGTTTGTCTGTGTCTCAAACCCAGTGGTGCACTTTTATTTTGCGTATGCCTTGAGTGGGAATTATTTAAATAAGGAATATTGTGACTTGTTCGTTCCCGGAAGAAAACTCAAGACTACAACCGAGGTGTTTCAGGGGTTTTAGAAACAATGGACTTTATGCTTTGTAACTTTGAAGACTTTTTTCATGATCAAACTGCAACATTACACATGAAAGAATATTGAAAATGTAAAGAAAAGAAAAAAAACAAGAACAAATAAATAAATAAACATAATAGGTCCTCTTTAACAGGATTCTAGAATTTAAAAATAACACTTAAGGCCCGTTCACACCAAGCACGATAACTATAAAGATAACGACAAAGATATAATTCTAAAAATCGTTCTCCATATTAAAGAATAACAGAGTTCACACCACAACTATAACAATAAAGATATGAGGAACGATATCGTTGGGATCACTTTCAGAAAGATTTTTTTTTCCAGCTGTCCAACGATAAAACACTGACAGCCAATCAGAATCCATTCTAATTTAAAGGTCTCGCGCATTTAAAATGGCAGATGACATTGCAGAGAAGTTAATCGTCGAGGTACAAAAAAATCCTCCACTGTTTGACAAGTCAAACCCCCTTTTCAAGGATACGTTAAAAAAAGATGGATATATGGAAAGCAATCGGTCGTATCCTGGGAATAAATGGTGAGAAGTATTAACGATGAGATATTATGCAGTTTAGCATAGTGTAACAAAATTACCTCAGGTAGGCTATCCAGCGCTAGTTTTGACAACATTGCTGAAGTTGCAGTGAAAAAGGCGTTGTATACATAAAGGTGTTGACTAGGCGTTGTTTTTATCCCATCATTGACAGCGCGGGCACGCGCGTGCTTAGAATAAAAAGACCATTATCGGTCGTTGGTGTGGACGCATATATAGTTATCTTTATCGTTATCTTTATAGTTATCGTGCTTGGTGTGAACGGGCCTTTACTCTTGAGTTTTATAACATTCTACAAGAAGATTTTTTTTCCCTTTTTCATTGCACTGAATTGCATTTCAGAGAAATGCACACAAATGATCCTCTAACAGCACATGGTGCTTTTGCTAGACTGATTTGGTTAAACAATGCTTTTGCTGTTGAGATGAAATAATTATCCACCTATAACCTAGCTTGACACGGTGGAAAACTTTCGAGAAGGCACCAAACTAGTTGCATCTGTGTTTGTGATAGAAACTCATCCATCCATCCCAAGACCTGGCCCTCTGGGGTTCAGCTCAACTCCCTGAACACTGCACTGACTTACAGATCACATTTCAGGCCAGGCTTCCGCCAACTTGCCCTGCTTCTGAAGGTGTCACGTTGCGTTTGCATCGAGGCTGAAGCTCTGGCCCAATTCCCACTTCCTCCCAGGTAATTACCTCACTGTAGCCAAGAAGCACTACTCAGACAGGAGACGTCAACTTCATTTAGAGAGATTGCCTAAGGAAGCTTGGCGCACTCCATCGCCTTTACAGTCTAATTTGTGCAGAAATGAATTATGGAGTGGGAAAAAATAGACTAGGGTTAAGGAAGGCACTTCTTTAAATCTGCCTGAGTGCAGCCACACAGTAGAACAGCAACTCTGATGAGATACAGCTGCAATAGGAAGGGTGCAACTCTGGTGTTTCATGCACATGCATTGGTAAAGATATGCAGAGTTGGTTATATGAAGGCTTAGATTTGTCTATCAGGACTTGACTGAATCATGAAACACTATGATATTACTGTTTTCCTGGTCACACGGCCTTGCTTATGTCAACATATGATTTTACAGTAACAGGCACTGATGAATTGTGACCAGGGACATTTATGGTCAATTGGGTTATGTTTGATTTCATGTTGTGTTTAAAAAGCATGAGTAGAGATTATGACAACCCTCTTTCAATGTATCCCTGACAAATAACAGCCACTTGGTCCATGTGCATCATTTTCTGTTCACATATAATATGTGACCCTGGACCACAAAACCAGTCACATGGGTCAATTTTTTTGAAATTGAGATTTATACATAATCTGAAAGTTGAACAAATAAGCTTTCCATTGATGTATGGTTTGTTAGGATAGGACAATATTTTGCCGAGATACAACTATTTGAAAATCTGGATTCTGAGGGTGCAAAAAAAAATGAAACATTGAGAAAATCGCCTTTAAACTTGTCCATTTATGTTCGTGATTGTGCTGCATTCACTCACAAAAATAAATGTTTTATATATTTACGGTAGGAAATTTACAAAGTATCTTCATGAAACATGATATTTGCTTAATATCCTAATGATTTTTGACATAAAAGAAAAATCGATAATTTTGACCCATACTGTTTGACCCATACTCATATTGTTGGCTATTGCCACAAATATACCCGTGCTACTTATGACTGGTTTTGTGATCCAGGGTCACATATGTATCAGATCGAAGCCTTTGGCTAGTGTGCTGTGTCTCATTGGTTTTAAGAATCTCACGTATGGGTGTGCCGGTTTCAGAATTGGTGATGACGGTTATGACGTGAGTCAAATGTGACTGTTCGTAACATAACCGTCACCGTCGTCGGGGGGTTGCGACGTTCGTCTGTTATAGGACAACTTAGTTTGAATAAACGAGCAGACACTGATTAGCTACTTGATCGCCTAAATTAAAAAAATTAAATTCATATTTGTGTAGTGTTCAATGTTGTTATCGATAGAGATACGCGGATGGGGTATTATTTAATCCGCAACCGCATCACAAAACTCATCATCCGCACCAATGTTTTTGGACCAAATTTCAAAGCCGCACCCGCCCGCCGGGTTGATTGCTGATTGCTTTGCGGTCTATGGACGATGCAATGCTCTGCTGATGCGAGCCGCAAGAAAGCCCTTGTCTGTTCTAGAAAGGATGCAGCAAAGATATTGAATGGTAATGTATGAGGCATAGGCCTACGCTGAGTTTCATTCATTTACGATGAGATGCGCTCTAGTTTACAATGCAATGCAAGTGAATGCGCCGCACCGGTGCCTCCATGTCACGGTTATTATATTGTCTGCTATATTTGCTTTTTATTTATTAAATACATGCAATTGGTTGATGAAACATTTATTCAAATTAATATACAATTTGTACAAAACGAAATTCGATTTAAAGAAAGGCTTTCTACAAAGCAAAACTTAATGATGTGGTAAAAATCATGTCTGACGATTTACAAAACAAAACTTCATTAAGTGGTAAAAACCATGTCTCCCGATATATTGCGCATCTTATGATCCTATCTTTTATTAAAATTGTTTTTGAGCTAAAATGTAATAAACATCATATAGGCTATATACACACTGTGTTTCTTTTATCAAACATGTTTGGGGCCAGTCAAGGGGTAATTAAACTGCACGATCAGTTATCGGTAACGTTGTTTATTATTGCAAATGTTTATTGCTAATGTTTATTATTGCAAATGTTTTTCATTTGTTTAATAAATCTCATAATGATGGCACTATATCATAGTCATAGCTTTTATTTCTATCTCAAAAGATTGGCGGTCGGTCAGGGGGTAGGAATTAAAAATATTTTAATAACACGGTTTTGGTGGTTATAGAGTTCTAATGACGGTGTTCAACTATAACCGTCGGTCTCACGGTTATATACTAACCGTCACACCCCTACCATGAGCATTATGTTTTTAAGACAGCATCTCATGTTAAAAATAGGTACATTTTCGTTTTTTGAAAGCAAGAATGTGTCCTGTATTAAAGCCCCGTTTAATGTTTTCACTGGAGGTTTTCAAGTGGCTGTATTGTTGGTTGTAGTGGACTTCTACTGCTGGATGAGCACTAAATGAACATTATATCATGAACAAGATGCATAATCTACTATCAATGACTGGATATTGCACTTATATCAAACTCATGCAACAGACTCACATTTTTAAGCAATAAAATCTCATAGCCATCTAAGGTATGGTAACTTTTCAACACCTTATTTGATCTTACCTTCTAAACTAAACCAGCCCACACCCACCTTACAATCACAGTCCCCTGCAGGGGGCAAACCCTTCAACACCCTCCCCTCATTTACCAATCTCATGGTCCAGATGGGCAGCCCGTGCATCGGCCTGGTCTTAGGGCTGTCCCAGGCGTCCAAGCGCTCTGGAGACCAGGAAGGTGAGCTCATTGCGCTACGGTTACTCCATGCACCCTAAGGTAAAGCGGCGGAGAAGAGACGGGGAGGGGGGTATATTGGTGATGAGGGGAAGATGAGGGATGACAAAATGCAGCAACATAAATGTGAAAGCCAGCAACAAGAACACAGCATGTCAAATGAATGCAATACTTTTACACAAATGCATCATACAAGCTAATAAAGTGAGATATTACGTTTGGGACAAATTCCTGAAACATGACAGTGATGTTATGTAAAATGCTTCTGTCCTAAGAGAAGCAAATGTGAGTATTTGCTTTGAGCGAGTTTTACTTCGTACGGGAAGTCTGCTAAGTCCTTATTATAAAGCGTCAGCCTCCATGGAAACAACATTGTTTATTTGTTTGTACAAAACAAGCGTGATCATATCAGCATGACAACAAGCAGCTCTTTGAGAATTTTGTAAAGCGCAAAGTGTCATGGGGAGCATTTAGCCTGTTTAACAAGCTAATGAGGGTTAGTCTTTGTAATTACATTGCATTAGACAAACACCGCAAGGCCTGTTTTGTTTTACAAAATGAAAATGATTTCAGAATTATACGTTATAAATAACAGCCGTTGGTTGGTAACTCTTTTTTTTCCCTTTTTTGCTGTCATGTATCATTTTGTCCCAAACTGTAAAGAAATGTCTGAGCTTCAATACAACTTAATGTCTCAGGACAACTTTTTTTATTAATCATACAAAAATAAACTGACCACAAGGGCACCGTTTTTAATTTCCATTGAAATGTTGTCTTTATTTAACATTATTTTCTGTGGTAACCAACAAATGCTTGATGTGGATTGGACGTAACTCGTATTGAACCCAGAACATTGCTTCCTAATAAAACAAAAGTACTTAATGAAACAAATTACCATTCCTTAAGCACAGAACCCAAGAATTGTTATCATGGGATAAAAAGAAAGAAAGAAAAAGAAAAGAATAGCTCTTCTCTAACACAAGTTGAAGAGTGAGTGAAGGGTACAACTGAGAAACAAACAAATATCATCATGCCAACATGCCTGTGAATAAAGATATCAAAATAAAATAAATACAACAATAATACTATAATTTGATTAAGTAGCCTATTGACAGTGATAAAAAAAAGAATGTTGTTGATATTGGTGATGCCCTAAATTGCTAATTGATGACCATGGTATGTCAGTTCGGTGAGAGTGTGTTGATGAAGTAGGGTATGTCTTTGTATACATTTAATTTCCTGCCATTAGGCTTTTCAAAAGGGACAAATATGGTACAAATGTAAAATAAATGGAGAGGTGAACATTTTAAGCTTATTGAGTAGGCACCCAATAGACACTTTAACAAGATATACGTGGCAATATGAAAACACTATCAACCAGCAGATACATATTTCCAAATGATAAACTCAAGCTAATCCCAGTATGACTGAAACTTCTACAAAATTCAGAACGCAAAGCACGCCTGATCGTCGCTGAAGAGAGTCAGTGGGAGTTACTTCAAGAAAGCGATGAAACGCTAGAAGCTCATTTGCACAACAAAACGAAATCCCGCTCTTACGCACACACGATAACACAGGGGGGTGGTGCATATACTCATGAACGCACTTATACACACCAAACCGGAAATCTCAGTTGGAGCCAATGACAGCTGCCCACCCTTCAAATTACACTGTGCCCAGATGGCACATATTCCAGAGGGAAAAGCGACCAGAGCCATATAAACTAACATGAATAATACAGACACATATACTCTTCTATTCATTCAATTTAACGTCATATAGTTCCAAAAATAGTGTCCAAATACAAGCACTAAGTGCTTAGCCGTTGGTTACTCTTTGTTAAACTGTAAACATGTTTATAGAAAAATGACATTTGTAACAATTGTAACTCTACTGCCCCTTTGAGTACTAAGGTTTGTTACCACCAAAGTAAAAATGCACATTATCATAAGCTATTCGTTTGGACTTCCACGCATAAAAAAATCCCTAATACCTAACAGAAATCATTAAAACAGATGTCTTGACATACTGTACCACATTAGTCTCAGTGATAAACCTATACTTTGTAAAGAGGAAAAAGAAAAATCAGTTTCTGAATCCAATCCGAGAAAGTTTTTGCCAATCAGAAAACTAGATAATCAGAAATGCTCTCTGCCTGTGAATCATTTTGTTGGGTTAGCTGACATCAAGTTTAAGGACATGTTTTGGGGGGCTGAGTTTTGGAGACAGGATGTGTAAGAGAGGTTAGCAAAATGATGGAAGTTAGAAAAACAGCTGAAATTACTCACAACACCTTTTAAAGGGATAGTTCACCCAAAAGTGAAAATTTGGTCATCATTTACTCACCCTTATGTCATTCCAAACCCATATGACTTTCATTCATCTTCAAAACAAAGTGAAAGGGCAAAAAAGTGTGATGGCCAGGACTGTTTTTTTCTGCGTGACAACAATGTTGAGTTTCCGCAAGAACCACTGAGGTTTGTTCTCGTGCATCAAGCAAGGTAGAGCTTTCTCACCATATTTGAGCTCTCTGTATATGTACTGATCAATGTTGTTTATATATAAATATAAGCATAAATTAAACCTGTTTATGAAGAGATTGAATCTCTTCCGAAAACTTGGATTAAACCACTTGATTCTTATGGATATTAAAAATATCTTCATGAGCATTTCAAGAACATGAGTGAAAGTCTGTGGGTTTGGAACCACAATTATAATTTTTGGGTGAACTTTAAGTATGCACAATGGCTTGGCATTGCCAAGCATTCATACCTGCATTAACATACTTGCATAGACTGGGCCTGAGCCTTGCTGAGAGCTGTGGTATGCTCTGCCAATCAGATCAAAGATGCTGAAAGCATTCCCAAAATGAGATGCTAAGGTGACCACCAGAGAAATAGGAAAGAACTCACTCTAATTTTTGCTTCGAAGAATGCGTGAATTAATTGTAGTTTGAAGTTTACTCTCTTGGACACAAAGACACAGCAATACCATGTTTAATTTAGATTTATGACAACTTAGGAGTTCTCAGCATCCTCCCTGCTCCAGAGCTCAAAGGGGAAATGGGTTTGTGCTGTGCTTTCCAGCTCAGTGAGCATTTATCCGAATTACACACCTCCAAAAAGACTCCTTTATGTTTCACTAGCATAAACCCTGGCTCTGGAGCCAACTCCCAGCCCCCTCTCTCCTGGGATAATGTGAATGATGTATTTGAGAAGGGCAGTGGGGGGATTGGGGGGATTGGGGGGACTGGAAAGCATGAGAGAGAGCTAGAAAAAAAATGAGTGAGCGAGGCAGAGACTGAGCCAGAGAGAGCATAGTAAGAGCCTTTACATGTTAATTAATACACGCAACGCTCTGGCACTAATCAATGTGACGACGGAACATGGAGAGCAAAGGAATAATTACTGTGTAGCTAAAAATGTGGAGACAGAATCACTGTCCTAAAGAGACCAAGGCAAACCAGGAGCCTTTACCAAACAGCAAGAAAGACAGGCCAAAAACCGGGAGTTTTACCTGCTTTACCCTTGGCCTTCCAGGAGAGAACTTCCTCTTGGAGATGGCTGGCTTTCCCATACCTATCTTGGGCGTAAGAGGGAAGAAGGTGGTGTTGAAAACACTGGGGCTGTATCCAGCTGGATTCAGGCTGTGGGTTGGCGTCTGGCTTTGAGATATCTCCCTGGGCGAGGCTTCAGTGGAAAACGGGGACTGGGTCAACTTGGTCGAGCCCTCGGATGACATTCCCGGGGAATGCTTTAAAATGAGGCTCTTATCCTCAATGGGAGAGCTAAAACTGGAGAAACTGTGCTCGCTGACAGGTGTAGTGTCCATTTCCACAGTAGGACTGCACTCTGCAACCAGTGGTACACTATCAGGCTCAGGTAAAATACAAGTGACCTCGGGATCTACCACCTCCTTCTCTTCATGTTCTGGTTGGTCCTGTTTCTGTCCCTGCTCAATTTCCTCCACAACACTCTGGGCTTCTGGGACATTAGTCACCCTTTTATCCTTCATATTGGAGGTGTCTGAGGGACAGACTAACATAGGCTCTTCCTCTTGGGCTTGAGAGAGTTTGGGGGATGTTTCTTTGGTTGGCAAAGCAGGAAGAGCTTTTGAAACATCTGCTTCAGGTTCATCCTCTGTAGCTTCAGGCAGTTTATCCTCCGTTTCCTTCCCCATTTCCAAAACACCAATTAGACTCTGTTCCTGGTTTTGGTCTTCAGAAGTGGTAGAGGCCTGAAAGGAGAGGGAGGGTACGCCCACTAAAGTAGAGGAGCATGGAGGAGGTTCGGGACCCTCTGTCAAAGTGACTGTAACCTGGATCTCCTGGGGAGGTTCAGCAGCTGCAAAAAACACAAACCTAAGAACTCTGTGGCAAGAAAACACAATAATACAGAACACTATGCATGTTTATGGACAAGACTTACTGATTGAGAAAAAAACAAAACAGAAAAAAGTCAGCACACCAAAGCTCCAAAATATGCAAAAAAAAATTACAGTGGACTCACACACGGGTTACGTTTCAAGCATGCAGGCTCTTCGTCAGACAGTTAAACGTTTTTACCAAACAAGCCTTTATACTCAGAGTGGACAGTGACCCTATTCTCAAAAAAGAAAAACTTTGAAAAACCACCGCGTGTAGTATGTAAGAGACCACCTAGTTTTCACAATATCTTGGTTCGAGCAGATTTAACCCCTCCCTCACATTTTTAAAATGAAGTGCGTTTTGGCAATTATAGATGCAGCAACTGTCAACAATGTAATTTTACTTATAAAACTTAAACTTCCAAACATCCTCATACTGCACATACAAAAAAAAATAAGAGGCACTATTTCGTGCAAATCTGCCAACGTGATTTACATGTTGCGTTTCCCCTGCCGTCTCTGCTATGTGGGTAAGACTAGCAGATCTTTAAAAACCCGCATTTCTAAACATCATTGCGCTATCAGAAACCAAGATTCTAAAAGTCCGGTAGCTCAGCACTTTGCTAATTTTAGACACTTAGTCTCGACCTTACAATACGTAGGAATAGAATTAGTCAAAAATCCACGGCGTGGAGGGGACATTTAATCATTTAATTTTGAAACGTGAGACCTTTTGGATTTACACATTAGATACTATAGAACCTAGAGGATTAAATGAAGAATTTGATATACGTCCATTTCTTTACGATTTTTTTCTTCTTCATGGTTTTCGATGTATTTAAGCAGGTATCATGTTTTTTATTATTATTAATTTTGCATGTTTAAATTTGACTTTCATTAGTCTTGTATTTTTCTTTTGCCTTTGTGTTCCATGGCTTTTTATTATTATTATATATTTTTCTTTTTCATGTCTTTCTTTCTTCTCTCTCTCTCTTTTTTTTTTTTTTTTTCATGTGTTATGTGATTCTTGATTATTCACCTGTGAACAAAGGCTTGTTTGGTTAAAACTTCTAACTGTCTGACGAAGAGCTTGCGTGCTTGAAACGTAACCTGTGTGTGAGTCCACTATCAAATTTTTTGAATATTTTGGAGCTTTGGTGTGCCGAATGCTTTCTGTTTTTTATTATTTCTTTTGTCGACCCAACCCTGAGCATATTTTTGCTGGTGATGTGCGTTCTTTGATCTTGTTTATGCTGAGAAAGAAAAACTTACATGACAGAAACTCTTCTGGCAGAGTAGGAAGAGGACTAGTACTGAGCTCTGTCTCCAACGCCACTTCCTCCTCAGCCTCATTAACTTCTTCAACAGCCATGAAGACATCTAGATAGGAAAGGGAAGTGTTAAGTTGCACAAGGAAACAACTGTGGGACAAAATAGTTTCTGATCTATTCTGAACAGGCACATGGGCCAATGAAATGACATACATTTTTTGTTCAATTTAATTTATTGGAAAATACAAGCCTTTTTTGCCTTTGGCTTTTGGCTTGCTTAGTTGGGGACACTTAATATTCAACAATATTATTGACCTGCCTGCATTGACACCATTGTATGACAACTGAACTGAGCTTGATGATGACATCCCTGTTTCTTCCAGAGCAGCTGTACACATAAATTAACTAAATGAATAACTTTATTTACAACAGAAATTAACCATCATTGAACTTGCTTAAGCTGGACTATGACACTATTTTGCTGCGCTAAAAAGCGGTATATAAATAAAGGTGACTTGACTTGATTTGACTACAAATGCAATTTATACAAGCCGTAACTTGAATATACCATGTATTCAAGGTGTAAGGAAAACATCATGACTTTTGACTTGGTGGTTGTTACAACAATGGCATTTTTTAAAGCATTAAGACATTCTTGTCATTATTAACTCCCATTTGTTTTCCAGAATTAAAATAAATTGGTTTGGTCATCAGATCTTTGCCCAAACTACATCATAACATGCACAAAAGATTCTGACACACAGAGCACTGCATAAACAACAGTTGATAAACAGTTTGAAATAATAAAACAGCAGGTAGCCTAGAATCTTATTGCCACACAACTATGGTCAGTGCAGTGGAATTTGTACTGAGACTTTTACATGAGTTAAACCACAGAATGGCGCCACAAACTTATTACAGGTTCAATCTCCCTGTAGCAACTTGAGGTTTAGTGCATAATTCGACAAAGGACACACAACAATGATTGCTTATGTCCTGTTCCTTAAAGAGATCAAACCAGCAACCATTTAGAAACCATTCACAACCTGTGCTATCTTCAAAAACTGTACCACAACAAAATCTGGCATCTTTGAACATGAATATTACAACTCTATTTAAAGTGACCACTCACACCATCAATCAGATGAGAGTGCATAATTCATTCAATTAAATCTTATTTTCTACTATTATTTAATCAACATTTTATACATCTATCTTATATATCAATTAAACGGCGCTCTCTTTGCCCCCTCCTCCACCATACTGTTGCACTTCCTTCACTCTAAACAATGAACAGGAATACTCAAGCTGCCACTGTGGCCCACTGTGCCAGGCATCACCATGACAACACATTCACGAGCCCTGCTCTTGTTAGACACTGCTGAGATAGTCTCATACAGGGCACACAAAAATGAATAAACAAAACACAAGCAATGCTCTCCGCTCATACGTAAGACTTCAGAATAACTGCTAGACCAAAAACAAACAGTGTTCTAATGCTAAGCCTTACAAATGCAGGATTCAAAACTTCTAAGGACACATTTGTGCAACACCAAACTAAATAGATGGGCTGTAGACTGAATGAATGAGAACCCACTATGAAAAAATTTAATAAAAATACGAATAGGTGTTTGTGTGTAAATTAGGGGTGTTTAGTTTTAACAAATGGTTTGGGGAGGAGCTTAAAGTGAATACAGTATTTTATTCAATTGTATATTAAACTACTTTTTTTCCCCCCAAAGATCAAGACAATTTCTATTCTGCATGACCCCCTTTAATAATTTGGCAATGTAAAATCTTTATCACACCAGTAAAACATCTTGAATCTGAATGTAACCTGGGGTGTAAGATAACCATCAGAGACTCGGGATAGAACTGCCATCATTCAGAGAGCTAAAGAGAAGTGAGGTTGACTGCGATGTCCTGATAACGTCTTCATACTTACAATTGACTAGCAGCACAGGGAAGATGAAAGCCTCACTGGTTTAGAGCTGCTAGCTATTTTTAACCAGACAAGTCATAGACCCAGACAAAGAACACTACAACAAACCTACAAAGAACACTGTAATATGCTTACCTACACACACCTACAGTACATACATATTTTAAAAAATTAAGCTTGTCAGATATGTTGAGCTTGATAATTAAATTCTGACTCAAAATAACTTTACTTTGCAAGTTCGGTGTGGTCTTTTTTCATAATTTACTGACAAACTAGTCTGTAAATCTTCTAAGGAATGTGGAATGAGGAATGTAATATGTGTATTGAACATGGAAACTTATGTCACAAATTATCTGTAGAAAATGTGCAAGGTAGTTTGGCATGCAAAACTTAAATTAAACTGTTGTACTGTTGAATTACATAAATGTATTAAGTGAGCTAATAAATCATTAGACAAATTAATATCAATTTAATGCAAAAAGATTTCTACTACATGATTACTGCGGCCAAAATAATTCACAATAACTATATTCAAAAATAAAATAAATAATGCTAAAGTTGAATTCATCTTTAACTTTAATTTGCATGTTCTCTTTTTTGGCCACATAATCAAAATTCAAATACGTGTGTGGGGAGAAAGAGGTTGCAACCATAACTATACAAATACGTACATTAAGAACTTGCAGCACTTCAAGTAGACTGGGGTGTCTAACAATTACTGATGCGTTATTAAAATTCCGATATTATCAGTATGCATTAGCCTGATAATCGATATTTAATTTTTCAATATCACGTCAATAAGGATATATTGTGTCACCCCAAAAAACAACACATAAAAGCAATAATGTATCAGAGGAAATTCTATATTGTGCAGTGTGCCACTAAGGAACGAGAGAGGTTCAAGATTAGCCAAGCTTCCCATGAGCGGCAGCATGTAAACATGCCTCGGGATACCTCAGTGAACATGTAGAGTTCAAACAAGAGCGAAGGCCGCTGAGGTCATGAGGCAGTGATGCACAATGACTGCAGTCTGACTGGACAGACAAGGGAGAGAAGGAGCTTATAACAGGATACTGACACAATCCCGCTCCAGAGAGCAGAGAAGTCCTGCTGGCTGATTCTGCACACTGGCGCTGAGTTTCAAACACCTATTATTCCTGACCGGGCGCGCCTCAGGGTCCGCAAACTCCCATAAGCCCTCACACTGACTTCACTCGTCAATACTCACCTGATAGTGTCAACCGGCAGCGTTGCACACCGCCTGAGAGCAAAGCAGATGAACTTAAAGGATTTATCATTCCCAGTGTGTATATGACATCAGACAGTCACGGGCTCTGGCCTCCAGCCTAACAGATTGACACTTCATACAGTAGCTTCCTGAAAGAAGCTGATCTCAAAGCAGCTATGCAGCAGCTACAGTACCATTAGTCATCTGTGCACGAGCACAGGTGATTGTGTTGTTTGTGAACTGGGTCATGTGAGTAAGCGTGACTATGGTTCTTTTCAGCAGAGTCAGGATGAATCACTGATGGCATCACGTGTCCATGGCAACAAAAACCTTCAGATGTGTGGTGGAGTCGTTTTACCACAACCTTGGGAAAATACCCCCTCAAACATATGACTAACACATAATGAGCTTCTATGATTACCTGCCAATGAATGTACTAAGGATACTCAAAATGTACTAAAAAAATACTGGTACTTCAATGCCAAAACAAGATGAGGGCTTAAAAGACTATTGGTTTTTAAATAGTCGATACAGTGCCTGACTTGCCAGAAACGGCAACTCCAGAGACTCTCTGTCATGAGGAAAAGAACTGAAAGTATGCATATTTCCATTGCCACATGCTTGTTGCATTGTAACGAAATGACCCAATGTCCGCTTCTGGGCAACCCTGGATTATTTTTTAGGATGGTTCACAAAAATGTTGGTTTGTATGTGAACACTCTGACTGAACTTCATCTCAGACACCCGCAGCACATGCAGTGCAGTTTGCCAACAACTCGCTATGCGAATGATAAGCTGTTAGCATGCAAGGCCAACTCCTATGGGCAATATCTCACTTCAATGGGGAATACCTCAATTTCTTAAAGTTTCATGAAACCCCCCTGTTTTAGCCTGGTCGTTCACACCTCAGAGTAGAAAAAGTCTCAAGAAATGGCCTTGTAAAGCTATGGAAAAGTGGGAGTGTAGATGGTGGGAAGAGGGAAGAAAACAACCAATAAAATCCCTAAAATACACGGCGCTGCTTCACTAGAGTATATGAAATATGCCCAGAAACCTTAAAACACGCTTTCTCCGGTCGGTATATGAACTATATGATCAACGTTGCAAGCGTCGAGTGCTCTTACATTGTTACATTCATATTTCCTATCTTGTGGTAGTCAAACTTTAGCACTGACAGCATCGTAGGAAAATACAAACAACACTTTTGTGCTACTGTGCTGAGGAAACATACACTTACGACACATGTGTCCAAACAGTCAACAGGCAGAGGGGAACAAAACAGCTCTAAACTGGTCTTTCGTGACAATTAAGTGCGATAAACATTTTTATCAATGATTCCGTTCAGACTGACACAAACATTTGCATGCCATCAATGCAACAGATTATATAAAGAATAAACATTTGTTACATAAAGGGTTCTTAACTTTTTTCCATTGCGCGGTGAAGACAACTGGCCAACCATTAAGATTTTGCTCACATGCCTAGAGCCACTGCTTTTACATAAAACTACAACTTGGTGGCGCTCATGAACATACATACTATTTCTAAATGATAGTGAATAGCATAGGAAGAAACCAGAACCGACTCTCTTCTCTATTTGCTGGGGTTTGATAACATACACCACAGTGAATACAAATCTAAACGGCCGTTTTAAAACATGGAAACACTTTTTGAGTTACTTGCTTCTCTCTGACAAGAAATGTGCAGCTTTGTATGTACCAAAATAATTAGGGTAACCACTGTATTACTGCTGTTCTACAAGTGCCACCTACTGTCAGAGAGATTTTATTCAACCCATTTGCCATTTCTTTCCCCCACTAAGGCCTCAACAGACAAGAAACATCACACAAGAAAATCAGACCTAATATTTGTGCTGAACATTACAGAACTTTTTTCTTAAATAACAATAAAAAAATATACATTTTAGGTTGGTATTGCCAATGCGTATGTTTAAGCGCACAATTGTTTCTAAGTGAACCGGAGCTTCTAAAAGCAGCTGTAGTGACGCGATTACCAATTGCTTCTTTTATTTAGAAGGCGGGACTTTTTCCATTGCAGTTTTTCCCCATTCGAAGTGACTGAGTGAATCATATTGCTATACAGTATAGTCTTCGACTTGTTTTATATACAGTATACAACTCAACTAGTGACAGAACCAATCAACTACTTGGTGCAATCCTTAGCTGATACAGAAAATAAGGGTGGAAATACAAACCAAAAATAAAACTGTTCTACATAAATCAATCTGGTATTTGAGTTCTGTCTCAGTGGTCAAGCCAGATGGTTAGAAAATGTACAGTCAGGCTAGCAGAGATAAAAATAATAGCATGTCCTTATTATGGAATTAATTGTAATCTCAAGGAACAGCACAACGAAGATTTGTTTTGTTGTTGTTTCTTAAATTGTCCAGTGAGTCTATCATTCTGTGAACCATTTTTTCCATTTTCTCTCATTTTCACGCTTTATTTCATTACTGACGGTTTAAATAAATAATTACCTCATTTATATTGTTACACCAATGTTTACTTCACTGAGAGGTACCTCGTGCTTGAAAGCTAATATTTTAAATTCAGTTTTTAATAACCTTTAAAGTCAACATGAAGTGACATCTGCAAACTATTTTCAGTAATGTGATGTTTAATGAGAAAATGGGAATTGACAAAATAACAGGGATGGACGGTCGTTTCAGAGATTACAAAGACAAACACTTTTTCCCCTTAGAATTAATATGTAAAAAGTACACAGGGCCATTATCATTTCATGCCGACTTCACAAAAGAGATATTATGCGGCCCCAATTTGTCCCTCCTCCAAAACACGACACTGAAAAATTAAGTTGTCCAGTGACTCTATTAGTCTATTGACTGTATATTGTTTTTCATTTTCTGACTTTAATCACACTCTTTTTTTTGTTCATTTTAATTACTGTCTTTGCGTCAATAATTACCTCTTTTTTTAGTCTATTAGTCTATTGACTGTATATTGTTTTTAATTATCTGACTTTATCACACTCTTTGTTTTTGTTCATTTTAATTACTCTCTTTGCGTCAATAATTAGCTCTTTTTTATTGTTACACCAATGTTTACTTCACGGAGAAGTACTTTGTACTTGACAGCTAATGTTTTAAATTATTATAATTTTTAATTGGATAAACTTTTAAACATTAGCATGTGAGTTTTTGTTGTGGTATTAATATTGGCAATGAGAACTGTGATATTTCAGCTGTGAAAGTTCAGCAACTAAAATGCTTGTGTCGTGACAGCCCTAGTATGTACGTGTGCATGTGTGCACTCAGCGTGTGTTTATCAGGAAGTGGGGGTGTGGTAGGGTTGGTTAACAGGTGGGCGTCTCTGTCTTGATTAGAGCCGTCTCTCTTGGGGGCCCAACAATGGCATGATTGCTTCCTCTAGCTGCTGGCAGTGGCCCAGTGCATTGCTGCTGGCATGACTGGCTTTACAAAGAGCCCTTACAACCGGGTCTGATTGTATCCTTTTCTGCCAACCACATGCCAACATATATCAACTCCCCACCACAGGCCCACAGGAAGAAAATAAAATCATTGGTAATAAGGTGCAGTTGGGGGATGTAACAACCGCAAAAGGCTCACTGCAAATTCATCTCTTTGCCATCAGGCTACAGGAAGAGTCCATTCTCATTACAATTCCTAATAATGGGCCCAAAGAAAATAAGATTTGCTTTTAGCTTCCAGGGTCTTGATGATAGTTCACCAGCTGGGACCACGAGCACAGGAAGCAGATTCATTTTCTTTCTTCAACAGCATTTTTAGAGAGCTTTGTAGTGTGCAACAAAAAGATAAAGTATAAAATCTGAAACCCAATTCTCCATGGTGAACTCAAAAACTAGCCATAAAGTCAACATGAAATGGCATCTGCAAACCATTTTACTTCTGTAATGTGATGTATTGCCACGTGAAATTGGATGTTAAATGAGAAAACGTGAAGTGACGTGATTTGAATGACAGGGATTGGTGGACAATCATTTCAGAGATTCCAAAGACAAACACTTATTTCCCTTTTGATTGAGTATGTAAAAAGTAAACAGGGCCACATTCATTTCATGCTGACTTCACATTGTACTAGAGAGTGAGTATGCACTCCCCATGCGTCCCTCCTCCAAAACACATGACACTGAAAAATGCAAATGCTCATTTAGGGCAGATTATGAATGATGTATTAAGATATGGCAGCGGTGTTTCTCAACCTGCTCAAACGCTCAAGTCTCTGGCTGAACTGACAAACACACTGTAATTACAATCAGTGACAGCACTGAGGCCCACACATTACATCTCTGACACATTAAATGCTGCAGCCTCAACAGAGCCTCTGTGACTAATGAAGAGTGCTTAACATCACAAAAACCCAGCCTACAGCAATTTACAGTTGATCAACATCACACATAGAACATCAGTTGACAAAGTCCACAGGAAAACAATACCTCAACTTAAGAAAATAGAATAACCTATAAAATAAATAAAAACTCACATGGAGAGCTGATAGAACTGGTTAAACATACAGACGTATTCCATGGAAGAACTGATATGTTTGAAATTATATGAAATTAAAACCATGGGAAGAAATGGAAATTGTGTGAAAATAAAGAGACCAACTTAATATTGTAAATCTATAATTGTATGTATTTACATTTATGTAACTGGCACAAAAGCCAAGCTTTGATTTGAATTATATACCTTTTATGCAAACATGTCAATAAAAATAAAGAAATTATAATACATAATGTAAGAAAAAAAGAAGGAAAAATAAATTCTAGGTTATTCCTGAACTCTATAAACACACAGCATAACAAAATTAAATACAAAAATGAAACTAAACCAACAAACTTTTTCTTAACATTTTTAGATATACAAGCATGTTTAATTGTGTGTTAAAAGAAACGATCGGCAATGATCAGTTATGTTAATTATTTTAATCAAGTGTTCAGCACTAAATACAGGTCTAAACATGAACCAATCAAATCACATTTGATGCTATTCAAAAAACGCACGTGACTACATAGCATCTGTAATATAAACCCTGCAATTTGCTAGCGATAAATGCTTTAGTTTAAAATAATAATAATTTGTGCTATATCAACACTGATGTAGCAAGTAAGACCCTTCCTGTGAAATCGGATCAAAAATGATAACAGGAGATGAGTTCAATATGCAGGTTCATGCCAGGTGTAAACGGCAATCTGTCTAAGCTGACCGGACACAGATGTTAAAAGCTGGTGTAAACAGGGGCTTTGCATAGAGCAGTTTGTCCCAAAATTTAGATTCCCCAACCTAAAAAATCCCACAAAAATACATTCTAGGATAGTATTTGCTCTAGAGTAATACAAAATAAATGGCATTTTCATACAACAGCACTCTAGTACTCTATAATACAGCCAACTGCAGCCAAGTGCTGAGAGACATGTACTCACCCTCGATTGGCTCTGGGTCAGCGAGCGAAGGCTCCTGGTTGCTGATGGGCTGATTGTGCCCGCTCTCCTCTTGAACCTGCTTACACACTCTGCAGGTGTACCCATCCTGCACCTGACTGTTAGGGTCAGCACCCTCCTGCCTCTCACAGTCCACGTGAACCCATCTGATAGAGAAAATGACAATAAACAACCATCTGTGACAACCATCAATGACCCAATCGAGATGACGGCGTAATTTCATTGCATTTATTTATTTATTTTTGGTAAACTGTTATTATTTGTTAACCTTTACATTACAGGAATTTCTAGTGTAAATACAAGCTAAAGTTCTAAGAACAGCACCTAAAGCAGGAATGTAGAGCATGTGATTTTGGTAAAGTTGAAATTTGTTACTGGAGCTAAAAAGTTCTTGCGTCCATCATGTTGTCCATAGACATTGTTTACTATGATGATCTGTAACTGTTTTTATAAGTGCCATACGCCATGAGCATTGTGTTTAAGATGTTGTATCAAGGTATTCAACTTTTAAAAAATGCATTCTGTGTCTGTCTGCAAGGTCATGTAGTGAAAAATATGGATGTAAACAATATTGTCAAACTAATCTCAGGCTACAATATTCTACAATATAACTATAATATTCTCTGAGCTATTTAAATACAACGACCTTTGAACGAATTATGTCAGTCACGTTTTGCAACTCTCGAAACATTTGCACATACATGACACATAACGTGACATACATGATCACATGTATGATCCCTAGTTAGTTGTTAAAGCAAGAGAAACAAATCCATCTGCCTAACAAATTATATGAGCATTTTTTCCATTCACAAAGACATCATTGAGCCATTTTAAAAAGCTGGCGATTCAATTACAACGTTCTATGGAGACCTTTTGCAAGATAATTTCTCTTTTAGTTAATCATAGTATTTGAAGCCTGGAGAGAAGTAATCAGCTAATATTCATCAATACCAGTCTTCACATCAGTAATGGACAACACCACTAGGCTGTAAGGACACATCAATGTAATCGATTACGTTCATTACCCACTGTTTATGTTCCTAGTCCCCAAAGGAAAACTCTAGAGCAGGTGCTAGTATGGCAGCGCTGTTTAATATTTACCCATCCGTTAGGCTAAAACCAGCCCAAATTGGGTTTTTAACCCAGTTTATTTTGATTTATTTTTGAGTGTAGTAATAATACTTAAAAATTAATGTCATGGTAGATGGTAGTCAAATTTGGCAGATGCCAACATTCTTGAAAACAAATAAAAAACTAAAGTAAAAGAATGTGAATTTTCTTTTTAAATATAACCTAGACTATATTACACATGGGTTACAATGTGTCTGAACATGGTTTGTCAACCACGATGTGTTTAGAGTAGTGAATTACCGCCTGCTGAGAGCAGGAAACCATTGAAAGGCAACTGACATTTGGAAACCAAACATTTAAACGCTGAAGGATGACACTTAATGAATTTTCTTAATAAAATAACATTTGAATGAAAATTGTTTTTATGCAGAAACCGATTCATTAAAGCAATAGGTCACTCGAGACTGTGTGATATTGTCATAGCTGAAGGGGTCTCATTTCCTACCTCTTACATGTACAGCATGAGTGTTTGTCTGTAGGACTGCCAGAGTCCTGATTCTGCCCACAGATGAGACAGAGTTGTGCTGAATCATGCTGCTGTTGACATCCTTCACACATTACAC
Source organism: Leuciscus leuciscus (assembly GCF_965113295.1). Lineage (NCBI taxonomy): Eukaryota > Metazoa > Chordata > Actinopteri > Cypriniformes > Leuciscidae > Leuciscus > Leuciscus leuciscus. The sequence goes on along the minus strand of NC_138735.1, from coordinate 10,515,928 downwards.
CATTAGATGACCACTGACCGTTAGGCCTCATGCCACACTGAGCACACGCCCGGCAGTTCTGCAAAACACAACGTTCAATTCACTCTGGCATCATTTCATGTCATGACAGCAAAACCATTTAAAGTGAACATGAAATCAAATTGAACCATTACCTACTCCTGTTCTTATTGAGCATGAGATAAATGCACATTACAATATTAAGGACAAATTATCTTACAACCTAACTGTTATGGCCCAATTAAATCCTAGTTGATTAAATTAAGGTTTTAGGCATTGCAAATGCTCTTTCATAAAGATGGACGATATGACCAAAATCTTATGGTATGAGTCATTTTAGTAAATACAATGGAATGGGCAATTTTTATTCTCATTAAAACAACATATAGCCTACTTATTTATTTTTCTGGGAATACAAAAAATAAAATAAAAAATCATTTATATTGTTTATAGTATAGTATAGTTTATAGTACTTTATGCCTTCCTCATCTTGACTTATTTTGGACATGTCTCACTCTATTTTCGCACTATTCCATGTTTAAATAAACTGTACATAATGTAAAGCAGTCTTGCCAAGTGATGGCAAATATACATATACATACAGGGGTGTAAACAGTATAGGAAATTATACTATTGCAATACTATTGCTTCATCCCTATTGCTTCATGTACTGCAGAGACCAACTTAAATTATCAAAACAAATAATTTAAAAAAAGCAAAAATGACAACTAGTATCTGAATACTGACACTTGAACTGAACAACAATTGCAATCTGAAAACTTTATGGGCTCTCTTAAATCAATTTGGATTGCGTTCCAGCATAATTACAGCTCTATAAATCCTCAAAATCATGTTCATCAGTCTGCATCAGCACTCAATAGGAGTAAAGCACCAGAAAAGTCCATGTCAATTAAAAAAAATCATAAATAAAAGGCACTTCAAGCTCATCAAAAGCAGCTTTTCAGCCAGCTGAAGAGGGGCAAGTATCATCTCTAATAACCACCCACAGACCCTTAGCAAAAAAACCAAGCCCTGTCAAGCCTCTGATGATGGGCAGACTCCTTTACTGAGTCCTGGATGACAGGTGGGGATTCTTGGCCGCCTCCACAAAGTGATGGGAGCAGTCTGAGTGGGATCTGTGTGGGATTTGGTTCAGCTTTTATATTCGTTCAGATATGCAAGATATTTAGGGGTCTACTAGCAATCTAACTCAATTTAGAAAAGTGTTGTGTGGTCTCAGCCTCAGATGGCATACTCGCAGATCATGGACCATCTGTTGCTTACCACACAAAAAACAAAAAGATCTTTCTTAAAAATGTAAGTTCCAATTTGATTGGCTGACTTCATGCTATTTCTGGGCAAAGGGAGGACAGATTTTTAAATCAATTGACACAGAAACAAAGAGTATGTTCCAATGGCCCAATAGTGCTCTGTTAAATATATTTCATAGGGCATTTGACCATCTTAAGTTGGCTTTGCTACAGTCCCAAACAACCTGAACATTATTGAGGGTATTACTTAAAATGCATAACATTTGTTTTTCTTTTTACACTTATCAATGGCATCTAGTCAAGAGGTGTGTATTAAACATTCTGATTCAATTACAACATGTCAAATATTTTTGGGGTTAAATCAAAGGGCTTCTTTATATTCTGATTCATCTGGAAGCTAATTGGTTTGATTTTGATTTATTATTTATTAAAAATCCTTAAGGAGAAAATAAACAGGGAAAAATACAAGGCTTTTATAGTGGAGATGAACATCTACCCCACAAATCACTCACACAGCTCTTCAAAGTCGTCCGATACCGTAAGTGAGGGTACAGGAGAAGTGCAGCATGCACATTAGGAATAATTACACCCAGGTAATGAATTCATCATGGTGATTAAAGCTAGCTCCAGCATCATTCCATGGGGAATATACAGTATGCTGATGAGATGAAAAACCAATGCACTCTTCAATCCCACAGTCCATAAACACCCACGGGTTGCGTGTTACAGGCTCAAAACAGAAATGAAAGCACAGTGTCTCAACTCTTCTCAAAGCAGGCCATTTGTAGTCCATACACAAACACAAGCTTACCTTGCACCTCCAGCCACTGGTGGGTATTGTGTCCACGATGGGCTGCAGGCAGAATGTGTGATACCCTTTATCACACATGTCACACACCAGCATCTTGCTATCCTCCCCTGGGTTCCTACAGACCAGAAAGAGGATACTGGAGATTAGAACAGAGGATGATTTCAGATACAGGGTTAGGGGCTTTTGCAAATAAGACATTCTGACCTATTATAATGTTTATATTATATGGCCAGTTAGGCAAGTTTCAGTGACAAGAAATCTGCCTATCCTGGGTGAAAGTGCTTTTAGCCAATCAGAAGAGAATTCATGTTTAATGTATAGTTATGTAGAGCGGAAATGGACAGTAAAAATGACCTGTTGTTTGCTGCAATCTAGCCCTTTGTTTTAAAGTTCAGCCTTTTTCATTTAGCATTTTCTTCTTTTTGTGTAGGGATGCACTGAAATTTCGGCTACCGACAATTTTCAGCATAAACAGCTATTTTCAGTTTCGGGGCAAAATCATTGACCCAAAACAGACAGTTAATTAGCACTTCTCCAATGGCACGTTTCCACTGTGTTAAGCGTCTATTTTGTGCACACAATGTGGATAAGCTACAACAGTTAAACATGTCAGCTGTGTGCTTATACAGCTTGTAGGCTAAACAATGTCACTTAACATTACACTTACCTAAAAAAAATCTATTTAATGTCCATAAACTCATTAGTTAGAAGAAAATAACTCTAGAGAAAAGCATTTTGTATTACATATTCATTATATTTTTACTTAACATGTTAGTGGTCTTTAATGTATGTTTGAATAAATCTGTCATGAAAACAAGTTATTACAGTTTATTGTTCTTTAAATGTTTATGTTTCACACACAAACTGGAGTAGAAACAATTCTGTTATTAAAAAGTTGATATAAAAACTGCCTTATGTGCAATTTAAATGTTTGTACAACCCATTTTTAGCTATTTTTGTGTTTGATTATTTAATAGATTATTAATTTATTTTTGTTTTCTGTTTTTGGCCCAGAATTTTGATTTCAGTGCATCCATACTTTAATGTAAAATATAATTTTATCGATATTATTTAAAAAAAACATTGTGTAAAGTGTAAAATTTGGATTTCTCTATTTCTTTCCTTTACATTTTCTACAATCATAATAATTATAATAAGTTTTATGTTATATAGCCCCTTTAAAAGGAGCTTCTCAAAGCTCTTTACAGTAAAACAATGCAAACATACAAACTCGTGAAAAAATACCTAAACAGTTAATCAACATTTTCAGGCAAAATTCGTGTGCCTCACCAATTTTAGCTGGAAGTAGGTTTAACAATTTAAAGCCCTATCAGCCATGGAGTGTAGACATGTTTTATGAACTACCGGAAGACCATGCTGAGGGGAGCGAAGTAGAGGTGGGCGATACTCCAAATTTCGGTATCGATCCGATACCAAGTAAATACAGGGCCAGTATCGCCGATATCGATACCGATACTTTTTCGTTTTAAAAGCATGCACTTGAACTTATGCACTTTCCTGTGCTAGAGCAGTGTGTCATGATTTATGAGGTGAATGCATCATTAATATGCTAAATCTGAATACGTTTTCATGACTACTAAATATTTTGTGATTTGTGCTCTCAACTCGCCTGTAATTATTAGTCAGTGACTTTTACAAAACTACCCTAATTATAGTAAAAGTACTATTGTACACTAGCCTACTGTTTAAAAGTTTGGGGTCTGTAAGATTTTTCATTCTCTTCTGCATTTATTTGATCAAAAATACAGTAAAAACTGTAATATTACAATTTAACATAGGCTATCTGTTTTCTATGTCATACTAAACTGTAATTTATTCAAGTGATCAAAGCTGAATTTTCGGCATCATTACTCCAGTCATGATGATAATTCATTTTAATATGCTGATTTACAGCTCAGGAAACATTTCTTATTATTATCAATGTTGAAAACAGTTTCATATTTTTTGTGGAAACCATGATGCAGAATTATTTGATGAACAAAGCTGAAAGAACAGCATTTATGAAGTAGTTTTTTTTTAACAGTGAAAAACCCTTGACTGTCACTTTTGATCTTGAATACATTGATCCTTGTTGAATAAAAATATTAATTTCATTAAAAAAATCTTACTGACGTCAACATTTTGAACCGTTATATACACTTTTGCTTTGTTTATAAAAAAAAAACACCCGATTGTTTCTCTGTCATCTAAGCAAGGCTTTGTTTCCCAAACGCACTGGTCCTGTGAGCTCAGCGAAGCACCAGCATCGAACGCTCTGTGATTGATTCGTTTCGTCTTGTATCCAGATGACTAGGAGAAAAAGTTCTAGCCTACACAATTATCCGCTAACATTCGCTTATTTTTCCATGTAGAAGCTTATTTTACGCACTGAATTGCGTGCTAAATTAATAAAAATTACTGGTAAAAAAAAAAACACATTTGGATCGATATTTTTATGTGAGGATCGATCCTTTTCGATACCACGTCAGTATCGATATATCGATACTCAAGGATCGATCTGCCCACCTCTAGAGCGAAGAATACTGTGTAAATCGTGATTCGAGTGTAAACACATTTATGCCAATTATGAACCAAGATGATCGTTTAAATGTACACGTTACTCCTTTTGTTATGCTACAATAATTCAGTGAGAAATATCAGAAGCAGTCATTTAATTAATGAGTTTCTTTTCCATTTCTATCTGCTACTGTTATTAAGGTGATTCAAGTTTGTAACTGGGCCGTGGGCTTGATCAAATTAACTGTCATGATCCATTTAGAGACTACCATCTGCAGAGAGACGTTTAATCGATTAAACAGCTGATTAACAGAAGGGGTTGTTCCCCATTCTGTCCGTTTCAAAACGTAAAGACAGTCTGCTCCAAACACAATGCATATGTTTCTATTTTCCAATATTTTATGTGAATTTTAGTGGTGTTCATTTAATTTCCACTTTTTTGCAACAAATTTAAAAATCAATATTGGTCAAACACCATGTATATATACACTATATCAACTGATCTACTCTCAAGACATCAGCATCAGCCATTAAAAATACACTGAGCCACCCCTCCTCAGCCCAATACAACCTTATTTTACATATTCACAAGCAAACAAACACCCCATTAAATTCTCCCCATGAGCAATAACACTTTCACTGTGGCTTTTCAGAGCCAAAATGTGTCTAAGTGGTAAATCAGAGAGGAGAAAGTCAGATTTATAGAGCTATGAGGACGTTCCAGAGATTTATCCATTTCCAGTCCTATATTTTCAGCCAATGCAAAACCACGTCATCTGATATTTACAGCCGCGCTGAGCCATTACATTCATTTTCACCCAGATCAAGACAGATGCACATTTTGCCTTTCCCAGCCGTGCTGTATCTGATTCCCAGTCCAGCAGCACATCACAGTGGAGAATACAGAGCTTAAACACAATACAATCTATTTAAACCACACTGCAATTGAAGCATTAAAAGAATAAACATGCACTGCAAACTCCACTGTAAAAAAAAAATCACTGTAAAAGATTCAGATTTTCTCTGCCTCCTCAAAACAATATATACATAGAAAGGCTTGTAAACAGATTAGATTTCTGTCTGACATCAGACGAAATGGATCTCCCAGCGGTCACAGTCAGTGTGTGGCTGGGATGAAAAAAAGGCCCCAAAAATGTTTTATCTAAGGGTTGCCATGTTTTCATCCATGACATAGATATTCCAAAAAGCAATATGAAGATGTCTAATGAGATCATGCAGTATACCAATGACTAACAATATACTGTAAAAAAAAAAAAAAAAAAAAAAAAAAAATATATATATATATATATATATATATATTATTTTTATCTCAAATAGAATGCACTTTCTATTTGAACGTTTAAAATGTTTACATTTTCTGCACTGATCTGAAAATCTATAGATTTATATCCACCTTATTTTTCATCTATAAGCGACCATATTACTTCAATGTATTGTCTTAATTATAAACGCACTGGTTTATAGTCCAAATAGTTTGACCGTTTGCTGCACTTTGTTCTTCTCGTTATTCCCCTATAGCAGTTTATGATTTAAAAGTTTTGCAGATTCACAGAAAACAGCTTACTTGGATATAGTAGAACATATAAAACAGAGCCGATAGAGGCTGAGCGGAAAGCTTTCTCAAATCTGCCACAAATCTAAAGGTAAAGAGTAACATTTTCTGAAGGACGAGTGATCAAATTCTCCAGAAGTCTGAATCTGCGATGAGTAATAATGTCCAGGTGAGCTGGATACTCACTTGCAAGCCAGGCAGACTTTGCACTCAGGACACTGCCAGCCGGCCCTCTTCAGCGGGGTCACAGTGATGTCCAGACAGGCCCCATGGTAATGCTGGCCACACGTGCAGCAAAACAGCTGATCGAGTAAGTCTCCAGAACTGTCACACACCAGACAGTTCACCTCATCTTTTGCTGAAAAGAGAACATGTATATAATGGGTCTCGAACTCCACACGGTATGTCTTAGATGCAGTAATATATCTGTCTTCGCGAGGATTCACGCAAACATTGTCTGTTATATCTTAAATAAACGTCCGGTTAACTGTTGGGGAAAATCATCTGATGTGTAACATTATATTACATCCAGCGGTACAGTAGGTCTGAATATATAGGATGTAAAAAAGTACAATCAAATCAAATCAAATAGTGGTATCATGGGGGAAAAAAAAGTTTGATGTATATTTTCCTTATAGATATTTGGTTTTGACCTGGAGTGTCCCAAATTTGGTGTATTGGTTATATAATTTTCAGTTTTTACATATTTGAAAAAAATATAATTTACATTGATTTTACACACTTAATGCAATATTGTAAGTTATAGCATATCGCAATTCTTGTGCAGGGAATTCGTGCAGACCTAACTAAAACACAAAACGCCTTAAGATTTTGTCAATGAATCAGCAGAAGGGAACGTGTGTACCAGAGAAACTCACATCGGATGAGGGCTTGCTGGATGTGATCCGGGCAGAGGAGGGTGTATGTCTTTATGTTCTGGAAGGTTCCGGCAGCAGCTGCACAGGGGTAATGAAAGGAGCGCCCACAGCTCTCCTCACAGCACTTTATGGTTGCTCCAAGGCGCTTACAGTATGCACAGCACTACAAAAGTTAATACAGATATATAAATATTGGTGGTGTCATTTCAGTTCAGTAAATACTCAGTACATCACAATTAGACATGCACAGCTCGGTTTCATTTAGATTATATTAATTTCAGGCCAATATGAACTGCTATTTTTACACAGCTCTAAAACTGCTCAAGGTGAATAATATTTTGCATTTATAATTTGTTTACCCTCTTTATGGTTTTCTTTAGATTAAGTAGCACAGGTCCCTAAAACTGAATCATTTGCTAGAGTGTTTTTTCCCCCTTGTTATTACCATTATTGTTATGAACATATCTCTGGTGAACACCTGTACGCATCCATGGACCGTAATGAACAGAATACACAAGCTTTTATGCAGGCTACAAATGCAAACTTGTTTTCAAATTTTCAAAGACATGTTTAAATGATAAAAATGTGTACTTGCTGAATGCCAATGGTACAAGAGAAAGTATTACAATGTTTTCCTTTCTAATAGAAAGGCAAATGCTATAATACTTTTTCACATTTACTTTCTTTGATTAACAGTTCTTTCAAAATGTATTCGTAAAATAATGAAGACGGAGAATGGGAGGTCCTGTACGTCTGCAATGGTGTTCTTGGCACAATCAAATTAAAAGCCCCTCTTAATCTGACCCTGCATCAAGTGCACTCAGATTAGTTTGTTGTTTAATTCATGTAATGCATCCATTTGCAGTTTATTTTCTGTACAGCGATTCAGTGATATTTATTATAGGCTACTATATTATCAGTGTCGGGATGGTTACTTTGGAAATGTAATAGGTTACAGAATACAAATTACCCTATAAAAAAGTAGTGTAACAATATAAAATACTTGATTAAAGTAATGTAATTAATTATATTTGATTATTTTTTTCTAAATTTCTAACAAATGTTTTCAACTGTTAATCATTTTCAAACATTTAAACCAGGCCAGGTTAACCTTACAGTAGTACTCAACACTGATTACTGTCAGACTTTCAAAATCTGTCATCACTTTAATTAAGATAATAATAATACTAAAAATAATAATAATAATAATAATAATAATTAAAGCACAGCAACCACAAAATTAGACTTTAGCTCTTCATTTACTTTGAGATCGTTCTGAGGTTGAATACAGATTTCTGGATGAAACGATTTTTACATTTCCAGCACTGGAACACATTTGTATCACTCGCCATGTTGGCAACTCTTAGATAGGTTGTAGTCTAAAGCTTTCAGTGGAAATATGGATTGATGTAATTGGCAGGCGTTGTGCGCTGCAAATTCAAACGAGAACCAATCAAAAGCATCAGAATAGCATCGCTTTACTTAACAGCCTTTAAATGGCAGAAGGCATCGTGCACAACAAACACAGGCAAAGCAACAAATTAATATTATTCAACATATCCTAGCTTTTTACAGAAAATATTCAGATGTATCCCCTTTGTAATCGTTAACATTTTCATAAGTAACTAATTTAACTACACATTTTTTCTCAGTAAATGCAACTGATCACAGTTACATTTATTTTGCAATTAAATTACATAACGCCATTAAACGTAACTAGTTACTCCCCAACACAGTATATTATTATACTTCCAGGCACATGAGATGAACCATGCCACAAACAATTACTGCATTGCAAACGGTACACTTTGTTTTTCTAAAAAAGAAACCAAAGGTGTCCTTTTAAGATGTACTGACACACATTTGGTGTGACCTTTAAAAGTAAAACCAAAACAACACATCCCTTTAAAACACCTTAACACAGTATGTGAAAATTCCAACTGTGCTGAAACGCTTTCTTTTTTTTTAAATCCCAGTGTAGGTCAATGACCAATAATACATAAACTGGGGACTCGAAAGGAACATAAAAAGCCTCACCGACAAGCAGCAAGAAAGAAGTGATGTGGCAAGCAATTACTGACAATTTTATTTATTTATTAGGGTAATATAAAGTAAGTGACTGCAGACATTATTATCTACATTCTGTTTCTTTATTTGCATTCTCTGTGAGGATTAAACGTGGTACATGCACTTCTTGGTTTGCAGAGTTTTTATTTTTTTTTATTTTTTTATAATTTGTTGATATTTACTGCAACGTAGTTTACTTCATTGAAAAACACATGCTATGTTTTAATTAAATTTGTTTTATATTAACATTAGACTTTTTAAATAATCTTTTAAAATAAAATGTACATTTCTTTTTGATGTAATAAAAAAAATGCAGTGGTAAATGGCAAAAATGTCCATAATTGTGTCACTCTTATAGTAGCCTTTTGCTGTAAGAGTGGTACAACACCATAACCCTGAACAGCAAGGTTGTCAAAACACGCTGTTCCTCTCGCAGGTCCATTTGATCGTAACATACTTCCCCCTCTTTCAGCGTGTATTTTTTCAGCCTTTCAGATATTTCCAGTAAAGCATTCAGGATCAAGGCAAATGCCATTCAAAATAAGGACTAGGATGAAAACTGGCCAGACATTTAAATCACCACCATGGAAAAAGCACTCACACTTTGAATAATAGAGAAAGCAAGGGCCTGAGAAAACGGCCCTAAACTAAAAATGTCTCTAGTCAGCACTCTCTTTAGCTCTCTCATGCTTTAGAAACCCTTGGCCTAAGGCCCAAATGCAACAATCTGCAAATACCTTTTAACACCGAGCTTTAAGCAATTATCGCCCAGGCGGTGAGTCCACTGAGGCTGACAGCAGCCTATACCCACAATGCTATTTTCTGAACCGCTCTGAAGGACAGACATATAGAGCTCTATGGCCATACTGTCCACTCTCAGGGCTGGCTGGGTGTTGAGTATCTCATCTCTATTCCATGCCTCATATTATTGAAACCATCCCCTCAGATATATCCTTCATGGGGTGAAAAAGCTACAGCTGATCCATTATTGCTGCCAAAACTCCAAGGACACTATTATAAAGTAGAACAGCATTCCCTCCTTGAAATCCTATATGCAAAGAGGCATAATGGCAGCATTCCAAACAGAGCAGGCCAGTGATGAAAGATGCAGTAAAGTGTTGGATGAGTGTGCCGTACTATGCACAATGTCAGCTGGTTTGTGTCTCGGTCAGTCAGTGTGTGGACAGTGTTATGCAGCGATTCTGTTTATAGCATGTGAAACGCTTTATAGACATAACCTTAATCCAGTGATTGGAAGTTGTTCGTGCATATTTGCAACTAATTTCTACCCGTTCCGACTGCTCTCTTGTCTAAATGTCAAGAATACGTTACAAAACTGACCTGATTTACTTTGTAGAAGCATGTTCTTGGTTTTATGCATGATTTATTTGTAAGCTTTAGTGTTATTTTCGACTAAATCTATGATGAAAATTGTTCGTTGACGTTCGTCATCCTCAGCTCTCTGAACTTTACTATTTCACAGCTCTGCGAGTCTCACTGCCAGGACAAACCTACATCAAAGTCCTTATTGGAGCAAGTCAGTTCATTCAGCAGCCATCCTGGCAATACCCTCCGGTAGCTGGCACTTTCCATGAATAGGGTACAAATTGGTTACTTTTTTTCTCTCTAAAGAATTAGAGGAATACAAAAATCATGGACTTTGTTTTGAGAACTATTGTCGCTGTTGGGCAAAAACTCCAAAAACACTTCTTTTCAGGAAATGGAAAAAACACTTCTTTTTTTTTTACACCATGTTGTCAAAGTTGATATTGCGGCTTCATACAGTATATGGTCAGACACTTGCATGTGTCATTATATCATTAATATTTTACTCAAATCAAGCTCAAATGGAGTTACAAGGTTTTTGACCAGCACATCTCAGAGAATGTCGGATATATACGTGTTTTGTCTGTCCTTAAAATGGCCGCATTTGAGGCAGTAAGTGTAATGCATTAGGTTTTCATTACCTTACAGGTTATAAAGTTTATTGAAGCTGTGTAGGCGCTCTTTTTTTTTTTTACTTGGCCAATCTTGTGTTATTAGAGACAAAGTACTTTGCACAGGCTATTTAAGACAGTACTGGCAATGACTTGATGAAAAAATCTAGACTGACACTCTTCTCCACTCCTCAAATACATAAACATTACTCAAGAAACACTATACATACATACATGCATACAATGCATATATATATATATATATATATATATATATATATTATATATATATATATATAAATATATATATATATATATATATATATATATATATATATATATATATATATAAAAGCTAAAGAAAACACTGTACTTATTCAAAGAACCAGATTTTTATTTAACCTTGCATTGCAAACAAGCAGAGAGAGTCTAAACTGTGTGCGGTACTTCATTCACAATAGAGGCGTGGTGGAGTTATGAGCTTTTACTGACAGTTTGTGGATGCAATGGAGTTAAAAGTTTAGTCACATGTTCTTTTTAATATTTTTCATTGGTTAGATATTTGCAAAACCCACAGACAGACGTAAAGGGTGGACAATAATAATGATTTATTAATAAATGGGAAAAAAAATTGAAATGGAGATATGAGGTTTCCGCCCAACAGCGACAATGTTATGTAAAATATTCTTTAACATGAGATTAAACTAGAAGTAGTTAGTTTTTAAATACTTTACCAACATATATTTTCCCCTTAAAAAACACTTTGGTGTATGTTCCACCCAGAGGTCTTGACCTTCATGACCGTTTCTAACAATTATAATATTACATCAAAACTGTAACAATCTGTTTCATTCTGTTGATATTCAACTGATTGTAATAAAAACTTAATTTATTTTTTACCATTTTTAAGTGACCAAAAAATACTGTATGCTTAAACATTTACCACAGTTTATTTACAACAAATAAATAAAAATGCTTAAAAATTTTGACTAAGGAAGTGACATCATTTGGACCCTTTCTACAGCATTACAGGAAGAAAAAAAATAAATATGAAATTTTCTCAATTTCTAGATAAATGGTAGTTTTGACAATTGTCAAGATCTACCATTCAACCTGTTGCCTGAGTTATTGTAAGAAAAATTATGAAACAATTATCATTATTTCTTTCACGAAATACAATATCTACAAAATGGCATGCATATTCCAACCAAACAAGGCCAGGCACTGCTAATCACATAGTGGCTGGCCTTGAGCTCCTAAACATACAGTAAATCAACTGGGCTCAGTGTTAGAAGACCAGGTCTACCTTAAAAAAGGCCCCAGTCACCCCGGTCATAAACTGTTCTCCCCTCTGCTGTCTGGCAAACAGTAACAAAACCTTCAATCAAAGTCCACTGGATTACTGAACAGCTTCTACATGCAGGCAATAAAGCCGCTAATGGGTAAACTGCAGAGCAACAGCTCTAATGGTCACTGTAGCACTCTCATATAGACAAAGTGTGGAAAACCTAACATGATGTAAAGTTAAGGCATTATCTGAATCACTTACTTTGTGAACAACTGTTCCCACTGACTCATCAGTTTCTGCTGTTGCAGAAAAGCAGAGAAAAGTGTGCCGAAGGAAGATAAACCAAAACAAAAGGAAAGTCTCCTGAACAGCATTTTCACTGACCACAATCTTGACATCGATACCATGGGGAAAAACATGGGGATATTTTTTATAGGATCTTATATTATCTCATATTATCTCATTTTAATATTATCTGCTGTCACTTTAAGGCCTGACACACGGATCCATTATACTGTTACACATGCGTTTTCTTTCTCAACTGTTAATGTTTACTTGAAACATAACCGACTGTGTTTACGTACATACTCGCCAGGAGCGGTTTTGACTTTGACTCGACACACATTTTGACTTTATTTTTTGTGTGTATTTGACTGTTTAAGTGCAATAAGCAGCGAAAAAGAACTCACTTTAGTACTGAGAGGCGACTTTAACTAAATCTGTGGGAATGAGTAAAATTATGCATAATCCCATGCCAAAATTCAAGCCCTGAAACACCAAAATTATTCATCCAAAGCAAATTAAAACAAAGGAGTGAGGAGAGGCGAGTGTGTGTGTCAACTCGCTGTCAGAGAGATGAGTGAGCGAGAACGTGCAGCTGATTACATGTATCTGAGGAATGTGTGTATTGAAGCGTTTCAGAATTTCAGTATCGATATGTATTGAAAAATCTATATTTTTGACAAAACTACATTGCACAGTTTATTATTTCAGATGCTATTTTTTATAAGACTACAACTGGAAAATGTATATATTATATATAAAATTCAACCAGCCAAAGTGGCAAGTAGGAGTGACTGCGTTACACGCCACTGCTGAAATCCAATCGTATTTGGCGGTTTGGCGGGTGTTGATGTCAAGCCCTGCTAATGAAATATTGCTCATCTCACAGAAAACATGGACCACAATTATCCTAAAAGAGTCAGTTTCTATTTGAATTGTTGAAGTTTTGAGAGATCTGTACTGTATTTTGTATATCCACACACTCAGATAGATGCTATGTGCTTTTCCACAAAAATCTGATCGCAGGTGAAGAGAACAAGCTGATATAAAAATTAATTACTCCTAATATGCTTTCCCTGCCCGGGTTCAGTGCGCCCCTGCGTCTGCCACATTGCATTGTGTTAATTAGTAGAGTTGCACAAGAGAGACGGCTGTGGCAGTTCTGAACTGCTCCGCTCCTAATTAGAAAATATTTAAAAGACCAGGGGACCGACACAACCTCTCCAGTCTCTTCCACTGCCAATAATAACCCCATTCATGATTAACTCTGAATACTTTATCAACAGTGAGCGCATTTGTCATTCCTCCACAGAAATTACTCTCAGGGAAAGTTAAGCTCAAGTTTGCGACTGCATTCAAAAATTCAAACCGGCGCAAACATGGGCCCACTCAACTCCACTATTAGCCCTTTGCCACAAAAAAGTAGGATGGATCAAGGGATCAGTTAAAGCTCTGCCAAATTCAGCCCTCATGTCCACAGAGATAAACAATGGCATCACTGACTATGTTACTATAAAACCCTCTCATAAAAAACAAAAACAAGATAGTGCAGTCTTTTTTTACTTGCAAATTTACTACTAAGAGAGATTAAACTATGAGAACATAGTTGTAACTTTCATAATCACAATAGGGCTGCATGATTAATCGAAATGCGCTTTGTCTCTGAAACACTGTGCTTTCAGTGTCTTGTCTTACTGCTCGATTGGCAGTAAATTGCTGCTCTACACAAACTCATCTCTGCATGTGATTGATTTTTGATCTGATTCTGTGCATCTGGGAAAGCAACATTTGCCAACCATCTTTTATTTATTTATTTATTTATTTATTTTTATTTATGTTTAAACCATATAATTAATAATAATAATAATAATTATATAACAACAACATTTAGGACAAATTGAGCAGCTACAATAATGTAAAGCAAACTCATTTTAAAATGTAAATTATGTTTTTTTGCATATCATTTTTTTACCCCAAATCATGCAGCCCTACATTATAGGTCAATTACATATATCAAGTAAAAACAATAGGCCTACTTTTAGGGATGCACAATATATTCACTTTTTCCCCGCCATCATTTTCTAAAAAAGCCGGCAGCAGCACTTTTGATCTAATTCACAAAACTTTCATGGTTATTTCTGGTTTACGCATTTCATCATCTTCACTTGATTTTGGTTTCAGATCTGCTGCACTCTTTCAGAATATGCGCAACAGCGGGGAAGTGAATGGAAGGAGTTAATATCACATTGGGTCATCATCCCCCAATTTTTACATTTAGATCATCAACTACATCTATCATAGCATCATTTAATGCTCTTTAAACATTAATAAATTAACACTGGTAAATGTCATCTTTAGCTAATCTAAAAATAAAATAAACTATTTTTAAAAAAGTCTATATATCATTCGATTTGTTGATTGTAATTGAAGAGCTCTAGTTTTCGAGTTGCTCTTTTGAACAGAATACTTGGTGAGGAAATGATCTCACCTCTCCACCTCCAACGTACTGATGGAGACCAGCAAGAGTACAAAACAGAATTATTTTTTCATTGGTATATGCACATGGAACAGGGCTAGATTGTGTGCTGGTATGTCAGTTGAAAAAGGGTACAAGTTGAAGGAACAGCCATTTTAAAGCAGAAAGCGCAAACAAATCCTCAGAAACATTCAAACACACTGTTGCAGGTGTCACTCACCTCTGTGCTCCCTGAGTCAATTGCTTTGTCCACATACAGCAGCGACTGTCCCTCCCCACGGCATACACCTTCTGACCAGGCAGCACACCGCAGGTGAGCGCAACACTGGCCTGCAGGTGCAAAATAATCATAAACACCATCAGCCATTGAAAGACACAAACAGTCAACGTAACGCTAGTGTAGGGTTACCTACCAGTGGGGTCGAATAAAGACGATACGTTAATGTCATCGGGAAGGCCTATTTGGCCCAGTTCATCCCAGAATTTGCGGCTGGGCTCCTCGGCAGCGGGGTCTGTACTCCCAGGAGCAGAGGTTGAGTGCAGGCCACTGTCTGGAGAGCTGACCCTGAGGAAGGAAGCGAACGGGCACATTAGCTTCATCTGAAAAGAGACTGAACAAGTTACGAAAGAACATTTCAAGGTGACAGCTATGTTGCCTGCTCTTTTGTCAGATTCCAAACACGTGGCATTTTATTTCTAGACGTCAGCAACCTAATGATGTTTCAAGAAGGCCTACATTGCAATTGCAACATCCTATGAAGCCCCATCTGCAACGGCGAGGTATGGGGTTATCATACTTGGCTCCAACACAAGGACTGGCTGTTCAGAGACAAAGTATGAAAGAGACGGAGAAAGAGAGAGGACGAAAGAGAACCGGAAAGGGGGTGGGAGGGGGGCAGGAATGACTGGCTTATTGGATGTGGCGCTGAGAGAGTGAGCCACAGAGACTCAGAGAAGCGGAAAAAAGGAATTAACATTTAAAAAGAGAGCCGGTTTGAAGAGGGCCAGCCAGAAGTGGGCTGCAGCAGGGACAGGATGAAAGACTACTGTATGTGATCCCTCTTCTGTCCAGAACATCTGCATAAATATAAATAAACCGTTTGGTGTGCAACATCCTCTTTAAAAAGGCTTACATCAGAGGAGCGACATTAGGGATGGGTATCCTGAAGAACTCATTATACACAATATTATTACGATTCTGATTCCTAGAAACGATTCCATACTTGGTCCATATTGTTGACTTGATTGTTGACGACACAAAACCACAATTCCTTTTATTCTAAAGAAATTTGCTAACAGGGGTCATTCTCAAATTAGTTTCCTATTGTGGTTCCTTAAATTTTAAGGCATCATAGGTGCAGTCCCGATGTAAAGACCTACCCAAATAGCAGGCACTAAATGTTAGTATTAAAAGTGCACCAAAATATAAGGCAGTATCCTTCATAGAAGAATTCCAGAATACTTTAAAGAAATTAGTCCAGAACAGATAGAGATAAACATTGATTAAAATTATTTTATTTAATACTAAAAGTAAGTTATTAGTTTAGCAAGATGCCAATGTCAAACTGTACTGCTATCAGTTTTAGCTGAGTATACTGCACACTTCACGTGAGGAGCTCCATTTGGCAATAAAGTAGCTGCCAAAGTAGACCATTCCAAATCAGTCACTGATGAGGTTATTTTTGAATTAGTATGGAGCCTTAAAGCCAATTCACACAGCACCAACATAGTCTGACCAACGGCAACAGACAGGTTTGTCGGGTTACCTCCCCAGTCACACCCCTCCCCCACAACCCACCTCTTCTATGACTGCTGATGACTTCGGCAGCTATTTCACAGATAAGGTGGCATCCATCAGCAACCAATTCTCTGCACCACTTAGCCACAGCCAACCGCCACCCACACACATTCCACTCTTCTCTTCTTCTTTATCTCTCTTCACAGAGAAATAGGTCTGCCAGCCAACCAACAACCTGTCCCAAAGTAGATCCACACCCATCTACTACAAGAGATCTAACCAACATTGCCACCCACTCTGACTCACATCAACAGCACATCCCTCACAGATGGCAAATTTCCCACCATATTCAAGTAGGCTTGGGTAACTTGGGTAACCTCATTGCTTAAAACAAAACAAAAACAGTTTCCCTACTTTTCTCTCAAAAACTTGAAAGGGTTGTGTACATCCCTCTGCTTTTCTCATACAGAATGATCTAATTGACAACAACCAGTATGGGTTCAAAAGCAGACAATCCACAGACACCATCCTGCTGACCACTACTGAAACTCTTCAGCTGGCAAGAGAAAACTCCAAGAAATGTCCTTATTCTACTGGAACTGTGTGCTGCCTTTAATACTGTAAACCACCGGATCCTCTTGTCCACACTCTCTGACTTGGGAATCACAGGTACAGTACTTCGGTGGCTTCAGTTTTGCCACGTCTGGTCTACAATCAGTCTAAGAGAACCCAAGTCACACCCCTCATCTCACGCCACTGGCAGTCACGGCCAGAATCAAATTCAAGGTTGACACTGGCTTTCAGGACTGCCACTGGAAATGCAACCTCCTTAATTCACTCATACAAGACCTCCCATCAGCTATGGTCACTGAAGGAGTGATGCCTTGTTTCTTCATAACGAGGCACAAAATCTTCATTCTCTCTGCTCCACTCTGGTGGAATTAGATGCCCCTGTAAAAGTGTAATTGTACATTTAAGGACTAAGGTGTAACGTGTAACAAGGACACATTAAAATAAAGTGTTACCAAAAAAAACAAAAAAAAAACAACTCACAGCAATGTCTGGTCCACCTTAACAGTCTCTACCTTAAATGATATGCAGAGGTTCTCGTTCACTCTTTTGAGCTGTTATTGTTTTCACTCCCCTGTCAATAACTGGCACAGTTCCAGCTCAGACCACCCAATCAGATGCCTCCAACACAACAATCCACCGCCTGTTGGCAGCCTGCCAGTGACTGCACAGAGAGCATTACGTCATCATTCCTCAGGGAAGCGTCTGATTGGTTGAGAGGAGCTGAGCAAATTAGGAACTCGTCCAATGAGCCCAAGGGTGGCTATGGACAGGAACTTTTGACAACAGGTCACGTGGAGCTCTGTGAAAGGCTGCTGGTGGAGTTCTCTCTAATGGATTTCTCCTTTAACTCTCCATCTAGTAACTAATCATCAGGCAATTTTGGCACCAAATTAATTGACCCAAATTGAATTGTGGTGTTGGATTCATTAGCAATTCCCAGAGTATTTGGGTCAAAGCACTCCATTCCCCTCCATCAGAAAGCACAATGGAAGAGACAAGTTCTGTTTGACCCAGAACTTCAGTAATCAGATTCCATCCAGCAAAGCTAGAGCCTTTTAAGAATGTATTTGTGAAATACAACTATGTTGTCCATTTCCCAAGCCTGCAACAAGGCATTTTTGTCCTAATGTAAGGAAAATTGTACCCCAAATAAATGCTAATTTAAACACTCTCATTTAATTCTAAAACCAAATGTCTTTTCCCCCAAGGTGGATATTTTCCATAGAATGAAAGTGAACTGATATATAAAAAAAAAAAGTCAAATAAAGTTTATATTTAAAAAGTCATTTTAGAAAAGTCATATAAAAAAACAATGACAAAATAAGTGTAAATGGCTCTATATCATGGTACTGTTTTTGAGCCATTCACTTTCATTGTATGGAAAAAAAAGCCACATATTATATGGATATTGTGCTAAATATTTTAGCTTGATGGAAGAAAAGGTCTGAAACAACATCAGGGTGAGTAAACAACAATTTTCATGTTTTTCTTCAAATTTCCTAATTAATTATTGTACATTAAATATTTCAAAACATTTAGTTTGAAGCAATATGTGTTTGTGTGTGAGCATTAATGTATTAAGATAAGAATATTATGCTCAATTAATGTGAAAAGAAATGTTAAGATTGTAAAAAAAAAAAACACCTCACCATTATAAAGATGAATATAGTTTAAAGCCACATTGTGTTTGATTACGACAAGTAATTTACACAATCTGATGAGACGGTGCCTAGCACAGCACCCAGTACTGTTTCAGCTCTACGGTGGTCATCGGTGTCATTGCTTTTTAAACAGGGGGCTTTTAGTCCCAGCAGCAAACAAAACCTGCAAACCCTTCTCAACTCTCACCTCTACACAACCTCATTACACATCACAGCTTAAAGCCACGTCAATCTAACACTTCAGAACCGCACCATACCACCTCCACATAGACTACCAAACACTGTACTTTCTCATTCACCATTCCCCTTATGCGCGCACACACAACAAATGAGCACCAGCCAAAAATACAGTAAGCTGTAATGAATGGGGATTTAAAAAATAAATAAATATCTCAATTACAATAACTGGCTTCTTGTGATTATATATTACAACATGCTTAAAATTTGAGCATTCATGGCATAACATTTTTTTTTTTTATTAAAAACTTTGTTGCAACAAAATACAATTAATGTGAACATTTTGCATCTTTATTGCATTCCTTTTTACCATTTCCTTTTAAAACTTGTTGGCAGAACCAAACATCCACCCAATGCACCTTTAACCTGACAACGGCAATAACTTACTTTTTTAGGCCGCTCCCACGATGCCCTGGGCTGCGGTTGTCATTGTCATCGAAATCATTTTCGTCGTCATGGTAATCGTCATCCTTCTCGGAGCTGCCGCGGCGGTTCCGGATGTGCAAGGGGACGTAACCAGGCGTGGGTCCAAACAGTTTCAACTCACCCTGACCCAAGAGACTCTTTTCTCCACAGTAGCAGAAGGCACAGAGCTTTTCTCTGAGAGGGATGAGAGAGAGAAAAAAAAAAAATGTAGAAAAGATTTTTCAGACTTTCAACTATTCAATCAGAAACATAACATAAGTAAACATTCCTTACTACACACACACACATATAGCCGTAAATGCCATAATGGGCCATATATTGCAAGTGCATGGTTCTGTTTTGCATACTCAAAGTGCAATACTGAGAATGCAACATGCAACTCGCAGTTATGAATTCCGTTCTGTATGCCAAAGAAAAGTGACCTTTCATAGCCAAAAGCGGTTGCATTCAAGTAGATTGTTTTGCCCCAAGTCATTAAGCAGTTGTGCATCCAATCCTCACTGCTCTATCTGTGCAACAATCTGACTAGTCAGGGGTTCATAGTCCATGTCTCATGCCCTAGTGCCCTGCTGGGGTGCTGGAACTGTTCTGACTGGGTGACCTAACTAAAAAAGAATTACGTGAGAAGATATGACATCCTTGGATGGCTCTGACAGTGAAATCACACTCTAAATCAGTCAAAAGAAAAGAGCTCCTACTCAACCCTCAACTAGGGATGTGCACAAGTCCTCAAGTACTCAGATGTGACACTAATGATCAATCACGAAAAACGCTGTGAAACATTTTTTTTTTTTTTTGATTGGTTATTGAAGCATTTTGGGCTGTACCTGAGGTCTGATTGGTTAGAGTGAGGACAGCATGCTGTCCAGACCGGCAAAATAAAGTGAACATTGACTATGAATGGGTTATCTGCTAAAATATGATTGGGTCATATTCCTTTTAGACGTTTCTTTTTTTTTTAAACATTGATGATAAAGTATAACAATTTTCCTCGTCATATTTTTTCAACAGTAGGCATACGTTTTAATTAAAATCGTTTGTCATCATTGCTTCAAAAACATGCAGTGATGTCAGGAACTGGAATCACTTAATAAAGTAGATGAAAATAGTTAAGTGCAAGATGTGCAGCGCCAATTTGCCATAAACATAACATTATAATGAAAACACTATAGAATGTTATGAATTCTTTGTGCTTTATTTTCCCATGTTTAAGCACGTTGTTAAAGGGGTTCTATTATGCTTTTTCACTTTTTCAACTTTAGTTAGTCTGTAATGTTGCTGTTTGAGCATAAAGAAGATCTGCAAGGTTACAAAGCTCAAAGTCCACTCCAAAGGGAGATATTTTATTTAACATAATCCACTTTTCAAGAACTACAACGAATGGCTCATGATATGAATTGTTCCTCATTTAAGTATACCCCACCCAATAATACGCAAAAAAAGTTGGCTAGGCCTGGTTGAGCTGCGCTAGAGAAGATAAAGAGAGCAATTTTACAGAGAATAGCAGACATACCGAGTACAATGCAGACTATGTGCACAAAAGCTTCTCCTGAAAGACGTAGCCAACTAGCCATTCACATCTTGTCGGGACAATCTGTCGTTTATGGATCACAACTTGTAAGTTATTATTAGTAGTTGTGTTTTCTATTAACAGTTTAAATTTTAAGCTTTATGTAGTTGCTATGATAGCTATGATGTAAATGAAGGACAAAGCTTTGCCTCCACTAGCCTGCTAACTAACATTATAGTATTGATGTAGTGTTTACTTTAGCTTTTGTAAGCTCTTGCTTTTGTAAGACTGTTCACCACCCCTCAGGAAAATTATCCATGATTTTGTGATCGGTTACTGTTCGTATTACCATAGGTTTCCGACAAATATGATTAAATGGTGGATAACATTGTATCTATAAGAAAATTACCAAACAAAACATACCACTCTGAAATATCCTGTGAAACGCGTTCTTGAATCGGCTCGAAATGGTTTGAAATAGACGCCATTGTTAATATTTACAATGGCTTAATAGGACCCCTTTAAGGGAGGAGCATGTATATGTTTTATATGTATATAAAACATATATCTATCTATCCATCTATCCATCTATCTATCTATATTATATAATAACATAAAATCGATCATGATGTGGCTTGATGCAAGTCAAATTGCAAAGGTTGTGATTATAAATATGTGCTGCCAGTTTAAGATATATGGTGTTCCAGCGTCTCAGAGTCTTTTTTCATTTACTGCGAATTGATCCGTCTGAGACACTGATACACTTCATCATGAACTGCACAAGTGCAAATGAACACTGTGCTGCATTTCACTCTGAAACACACAACTCTTCAGACTAAATCGCAGCCTTTTGTGATTTGAAAATTATACTAAGCCATACAGCAATTTAAAATGTATTTTAATTAACTGTGCGGACCTATTTATTTTAACATTTCTGTTATCTAATTAATTATTAGCTTTTCATCAACTCAGGAACACCCTGGAGCTTCCCGTTTGGGAAACCCTGCTGCTACATGTAATAGTTTGTTTAAAGTCAATATTACATACAAAATTGCACAGAATTTTCCTTGTAGTACATTTATTTAAACAATATTTTAAGTTATTTTTGGTCTTTGGCCCAAAAATTTTAGGTTTGGTGAATTACTAACAAAACTAAGCAACACAAAATAACATAACTCATTCTCTATTAAATTAATGGCTGGTCTGGATGCAAAAGCTGGAACACAAAAGCCATGCATGTTCTTGTACAAAGTCACCCTAAAAAAAGATTTGCATCCAAACTGTCCTGAAATTTTCTGTAGTTAAACAATCACCAGTCTAAACAGTCATGATTTATTTGTCACGTATCCTGTCATTTCGCTCTTGGGTGTGTGTGTTTACTTGTATTCGCCAACAACATTTTGCTCATAAACATTGTGATTGTTGTGAAATCTTAGTGAAATGTCATAATTGTCAGCGCATTCTCATTAGAGTTCATTTACTTTCTCTGTCAGCTGTGCAGCCCATGAGAGCTGCTGTCAGTAGAAGATGTGAAGCGCATGCAGTACTGAAGGGGGTCTCCTCTCCTCTCACACACTGCAAATGGTGCTGCACATTAGCAAGTGCACAATCTGTGCTAATTGGGAAACTAAAAGAGAGCACTCTCTCACCCCCTCCCTTTACTAATGACAGCAGCAGGGCTTCAGCGGTCCCCTCCCCCCACACTCCCTCGCTTTCACTCAGAGTTTGCCAAAAAAGCACACTAGCTGCAGCCATGCGTACCAGTGTTTGCAAAATCCTGAAACTGGTATTTTGAGCATTGTTTTCCATAATTATGTTTTTTTTTTGTTTTTTTTTTGTAACATTTGCTGACTGAACTGCAGGTTATGATGTCTTAAACAACAGAGAACTAAAGCCCAAAGTATACTTCGTTTTTTTTACGTACATTAGCGTACACAGGCGGTCAAAACGCACTCTAGAAAGTTTCTTTGTCCACATTATTTTTCTCCAGAAGTTCTGACCGATAAAAATTATTTTTACCTTAAAAAAAGTGCGGCTATCTCATTTCCCCTCCTAACAGCTATTTTGTAGTTGTTGCTCTTTAGTTTTGTTAAAACAAAAGCACAGGTCAGTATTGCTACCTTGTGGAACAACTCATTTATGCAAATCAAATTTAATGTGCATGTGCAACCTTGCGTGTACAAAATCGGTCGGCACACGTACCATTCTGGTGGGGTTGGGCGATATACCGGCAGACACAATTAACTGGTAGAAATTTGTCTACCGGTAATGATTTTGGACTATCGTCTCGATCGCGGTTATGCTCATGTGATGTACCTGTGCTGTACCGTCACGAAAGCTTATTGTTTGAATGTTTTTTTTTAAGCCTTGTGGTTTAAAAACAAGTGAGCAGTGAAAGAGTACTGTGAGTACTGAGTACTGTGAGAGACACGCGCACATGAAGCCACGGCTCATACAGCGTGAGAGATGTTTTTGCTGCCTTATTGGACTTGAAAGGCGTGTCAAAATGCCTGTCTTTGCGAGTATCCTTCTAAACACAGTAGTATATGTTGTAATGTATTTCACCCACCCAGGGCCGTTTCTAGACATAGGCAAACTAGGCGGACGCCAAGGGCGCAAACAGCTGGGGGGGCGCCAGTGAGAGCCCCCACCTCACCAAGAGATTTTTTCTCTCTCGCCCAAGCCAGTGGAAGAAAAATTCTTATTTTTATTTTATTTTTACATTTCCGATTACTAAGCGTATATTTACACTAAGTGCCTGTCAAAAAGTCGCTCACCACTAAATATCTACAATGGCATAGGTCGTAGGGCATGAGGTGCTTAAAAGTAGCTTTTGACGCGTTTGATCCAAGTTCGAATCCGCCTTTTACCGAACTCGCTCTTCTCCCTTTTCCCAACACATGAGATGTACAATTTATAACCTAACATAAAGGTCTCTAGCGTTATATTTTTCCAACGAACTAAAATCGAAATCGTGATATGGCTTTGTGCCTTTATAAAACAGCACAATACTTTAATTAAGGATCCTATATAGACATTCTGTTTGTGCTGCGTGATTTAAAGAAAAGTGTGCACTTTGCTCACGCGATCAGCATGGTGATCTGGTGTTTTCTCCAAAATAAAAGCTCAAGGGTTTATTTCTTGCAAGTGAAGAAATTAGGACAAAAGTATTGTAATTTTCCTATATGATAGTGTAATGTAAAATATACTTTTGAAATAATAATTTTCATTTATACAGTACATTTATAGGCTATATGGATTTTACATCATAGGAATACTTATATAAATCAAAAACATCAGTGATGTAATAGGAATCTCGCCTAGGGTGCCAAAAAGGCTAGAAACGGCCCTGCACCCACTCCTACATTCTGGTGATGAAATTTGCATCGTGCACTGTTCGCGGACCCTCACATATGCCTAAAAACCGAAGTATACTTTGGGCTTTAGTCATTCAGTGAGTAAGTGACCGATTCAGTCCATGATTCACACCATGACAACTCTTGTGTACCCTTCAAACCGATTAACCAATCATTTTAACTGATTCTCTAAAAAAAAAAATGCCTCAGTAAGTGATTCCTTCACAATTTGGACATCACATCTTTTTATTCGTCACATCCAATTCATCACACACGCGCGCGCGCGCGCACACACACACACACACACACACACACACACACACACACACACACACACACACACACACACACACACACACACACACACACACACACACACACACACACACACACACACACACACACACACACACACACACACACACACACACACACACACACACACACACACACCTTGCTACTTGTTTTGTAAGACCCTATTGACCCCCTTGAACTCCCTTGTACACTTTCTTCTGTCCAAATATTGTTCATCAGTACATCAGTGTTTGTGTGAACTCTCTCACCCTCTTCAGGGCAACATTAAAGCTTAATAAAAGCTTGCCGCTCAACCTTTAAACGCACACATACACACAGCTTTGAGTCAGTCGAGTGTAAGTGTTTGTGTGTGTACTAACCTAGTTTTGGCTTTTCTAGTGGTGGAGGCAGACGAGCCAGCAGAGTCTTCTGACACGGAACGCTGGAAGAGCGGGGACAGAGGCCTCTCGTCTCTGGGGCTGAGATCCAGTGGCTCAGGGAAATCATCATCTGTATCTGGCTCAAGCATATCTATGAATTCAAACAGGACAGGGACGATTTTAATGTACTTTCTCTTTTCACAACTTTTTCTTGAACAACAAAAGGTAGTCAACATGAAATCAAAATGGATAAATAAATATGTTTTCGTAAAATTAATCAAAAGTCTTTTGGTTTCTAAAACAATTTATTTTGCTAGCGTAACCAAGGTCATAAACTCAAAGCTCAGGAATGAACACATAACCAGATGTTTATTCGTGTTGATAAAAATTGCCAACATGTTAGTATGTTCATAACATTTTGGGGGAAAAACACTCCCCAGGCTCACCTTGATGATAAGAAGCTTAAAATGAACCCCAGTAGTGAAGGATAGAAAGGAGCTACAATCTAAGACATAAGACTTGATTTAATAAATTACAGATTGACACCATGACTCATTTAAAACTATTAAATGACTAATTTAAAACTATAAAAACAATAATTATCGATCAAGTGTTCCTACATAACCAGAAACACAAGCTTGCTTTCCTGGAAACATTTCATACGCCCACTGGAATAATGGAAACGGTCGTATGAGTGAAGAATGTTGTCTTGCAGCAAAGTGACTTTCATATTTGTGAACATGTCATCTGCTGATGCTACATTAAAGCAGTACAAGAAGAAGAGCTGCCAGATGGCAGTTACAATGACCCATGAGGAAGACGAGGAAATGTATAAAAACAGAAGTTCTCAACTGGGTTTGCTTGAGGATGCATGGGATTTTAGACAACATAACTGTACAAAACAAAATAATCATAGTAGTGTTATTTCTTTATACTTTAGTAGAGCAAGTAAAAAATATAAAAGTTCGACAGCTTCAAACCCTAATGTAATTGTATGGAAAAAAGAGACCAGTACAGCCTTCAGAGATATTTTTCCTCAGAAGAAAGTTACATGGATTTTCAATGAGATGAGCATGAGTAAATGACAAGATATTCTGTTTTATGGTGAACTATTCCTTTAAATTAGTTGAAAGTTTTTAAAAGACATCTACAAAACTCAGCACTGTGGCATGAATCTTACCTTCCATGGATAATATTATTACAATTTAAATAATTGTTTTCTATTGTAACATTTTAAAATGTCATTTTATTTATTTTTCAAAGACCAAAACTCCATTCTTAAGTGTCAAATTATCCTTCAGAAATCATTATAATATGCTGATTTTGCTGCCCAAGAAACATTTATTATTGCTATCAATGTTGAAAACAGTTGTGTTGCTTCATATTTTATGATTCTGAACACAAAAGTTCAAAAGAACAACTTTAAAAAAAACTAAAAACTTTTGTAACATTATAAATGTCTGCCGTTAATTTTGTTACATTTGATTAATACTTGCTGACTAAAAGTATTAATTTCTGTCAAAAACAACCAAACCTTACTGCCTCAAACTCCCCCATGGATATGGACACTTTGCTCCTCTGGAGAACAATGCAAAAAAAAAAAAAAAACACCTTCACAAATACGGTGCATCACAAAAAGCCACTACAATGGGAGCCATGACCTTTAGATTAACCTTTAAAGGGAGGAAAATGGCTCATCTCATGGCAGACTTGCCCACACAGCACTTGTAAAAATGGTGTTTGAAAAGGCAGAACATTGTTTTTTCCATTGTTCAAAAGAGCATTCAAGTCAGTAGACATAAGAACAGAAGAAGAAAAAAAAGGTGTGCACCAGAGTTTGATACTGAAGATGAAAACGTATCAGTGTGACATGAAGACTGACTGTAACTCTTATGATAGAGTCTATTTCCTACCATTTACAACCTAAATCACAGATGTAGCTCATGACAGAAGTTAGTGAGACATTTACTGTGCAAATACACAAAACACAAATACACAGCTGTATTTGTAAAAACATTTTAGTGTAAAAAGAAGAACGGACTGGTGTGACGTAATTTCGAGTAAAATCAGACCAAAACTAAGTTCGTTGGAGTTTGATTTTTGGGGAGTTCGAATCTGTTTGCCAAAGCGAATAATATTCCAGAAAAGTTTGCTCCAGCTGGAAAACACCTTCGAATATGTCATGGCAATGACATAAGTGTGTTCTAAGGATCCGCCGCCTTTGATGTGGAAATCTTCTCCGGTTAATTTTTTTTGTCCAGGCTGTCGAGATCAAACACTAATTCTAATTTAGCAATGGTTTAATGACTATATATCATTATTGCTCAGTCTCTTTATTAGAATTCAACCAGAAAATACAAGAAACTTGTACGCAGTATTAAAAAACATTTTAAAAAAAATTGCTTCTAGGCTATAGCCTAAAGTGGCAAGTATTTAGTGTGACCTCCCCTTACACTTGAGCAATAGCAGGCAACGGGCTCTCTTAAACCTAAATGGAATAGATCCCTAATTAATGCCATTGCTAAGTATTTGTTCTGATATTTCAAAATGACTGCTTTGAAAAAGGTCTATTACACCGGGGCTGAAAACTAAAAAAAAAGGCGGCATCAAAGCATGTCCGAATCCAATGTTAGCTTCACTTCCTTTCGACTGAGATCCCTTTATCTGATTGATTTTTGAAGGCAGCATAGATATATCCATCGCTGCCTTTGATATCCCACAATCATGGGCTTTCCACTCTGTGACACTTAAGCTAAAAAATAAAGATGGCGTCTGAAAGTTTAGTTGGTGGTTAGTTTGTGTGTAATGTACATTTTTGACCAACGTTTTCCACTTTTGATGTAATTTCTAGCAAGAAATTACAAGTAATTAAATATTTGCTTAGTTATTACCAAAGCTCGCTCCATTTTGCTGTATGATGCTTGTTGATCATTCATGTTAGTTCTTAGTGCATTCATTAATGCTAAGAGATACAACTCTAAAATGTAAAAATTGTATTAGTAAATGTTGTAATTAACAATGAACAATACTTTTATAAACCTCAGTTAATGTTAAAGATGGACTCTTATTGTAAAGTGTTACCATTTCATATAAATCCAAACAGTCATGCTTCCAGATGCCCATCTTTGAATATCTACACAAAGGCCAGTGCATTGGAATTAGATACATATGTATATTGTATGTAACTTGATGTTATTTAATGAAAATAACAAAATATGTATTACAGTGACGATAAAAAAAAACTGAAATTGGATGCGGTTCGGATTTGTTATGTTTCTGTCAGCTGCGTGAACATATCAATTTGCTTTCTCATGTCACTAGATTTAAATAAGCAACTTTGCTGCATAACAAATGCATAAAAGCAACCAGCTGGATATACAGTAAACTAATGCAAATAGATGATAACAATCATGACATTAAACATTTGGGTCGGGCCTGCGTGTGTTTTTGTCACATTGTTTTAACCGCCTGAGGTATTACTAATGTTAGCGTCCTCAGGCTCAACAGCAAACACACTGCTATTCTCAACTAATGCTGAGTCTAGTCAACAAATTAATTACTTTATAATGTTATTAAAACATGTACGGTGATGTACTGTATACCATTTTATTGTCTGTTTTAAATCTGTATCTGAAGTGTCCCGCTCTCACATGTCAAAACAAACACCACAATGCGTCAGTGATAGTTTTTATTTCGCCTCTAGAGGACGCTCTCATACTGTGTAATGACAGCGGACCCTTCTCAGGCGCTCCAGCCTGAGAACCCGGAAAACGCAACCTGGAAAAATTATCAGCTTGGATTTGCCGATAACCGATTGTTCTGATCAATCGGTAGACCTCTACATGTTGTATGAGTTTAAATCATTGAAAGCTTGCTTATAAGAGCAACTTTCAATCACATTCCATTCAATGTGCCAAAGATCATGAATTTGACAGACAATCAAAATTTTGCATCAGCAAGGCCACTTTCAAAGGGAAATCTGCAAACAAACTGGATACTCAAGATGTGGTATTCAAGCTGTTATAAAAACTTTTGAAGAATCAGGAGAGGTCAAGGATAAAAAAGAACTGGAAGGCCAAGAAAACTTTCAAAATATGATGTGAAGTTTCTCAGTGTTTCTTCTTTGAGAGACCGGAAGAAGTCCAACAAGGGCCTGGCTCAGTATCTGGCAGCTTCACCGGGATGACAAGTTGACCCTTCTACAGTCCGAAGAAGCTTGATCAGGAATGGTCTTTATGGAAGGATAGCAGCCAAGAAATGGGGGCTTAGATATGCTAAAACTCACAAAGATCGGAATTAAGATCAGTGCAACTGAGTATTTCAGAGTGACCAATCAAAGTTTGAAATTTTCCAATCGTCGACAATATCTGTCTGTCCTGGTTTGGGGCTGTATTTCTGCCAGTAGTGTTGGCGATATTGTCCGAATTGATGGGATAATGAATGCTGAAAAGTACAGACATGTTTCAATTCATCATGCCATTCCTTCTAGAAAGCACCTGATTGGGAATGGTTTTATTTTTTGAGATAACAATACCAAGAACACTGCTAATACAGTGAATCCATATTTAGAGAGAAAAATAGCTGATCACAGCTGATAAAACACTAGTGGCTTTCGCTTTTTCGCAGAGGAACCTTTTCATAGTTCCTAGAACTATTGGTGGAAGTACCCGGATTTTGGTGTGTTTGCACCGCAGAAACTAGGAACGATTTTAGAAACTCCTTTTGGAGGAACTATTTTTGCTCCTACTTCAGAGAAGAGTCTAACCCAGCACAATAGGAACCATCCGTGATGTTAGTGTACACTGATTGGCCGAACGCACACGAAACACCAGAGCACCCCGCCATTTAAAAAAAAAAGCTAGGTAAACACAGATAATAGCCTACATATTTACTCCAAAAACTAACTCTACGAACATGGAAAACAGTGATAGATGGGCCTCAAAACCTTTACGCTGAGGAGAAAATCCGATGCAACTTTGAGGGAACAAAGCTAAACATGATTATGTATTTCTGCTCAGCTAGCAACACTGGACATCAACCACACGACATACGCTAATAACTTTTCATTACTGTCTACTTTTTTATGTATAACAGTTCTATCTAATAACGTATTAGACAGGACTGTTAGACAGATCGTAAACTAATAAACACAGAGAATGCGAGAACTGTGTGCTCAGGCTCTGGCATTCTCAGCTCCATCAAAGTAAAGGTCCGCCACGCCGTCAAAATAAGTCACAACAACAAGTGCGGGTTACGTCACTTCAGAGTTCCTACTGGTGGTATAAATGCAACCAGGAAAACGTTCCTAGGGGAACCATAAGTTCTCAGGGAACCACCCTGGTGGCTAGTTCCTAGAACTAAGTTCTTAGAACTACCCGGTGCGAAAGCCCCTACTGACAGCCTCCACAGAGTCCAGACCTGAATCTTATAGAAGCATATGGGATCACCTGGACAGAGAAATAAATAAAAGAGAGCCTAAATCTAAAGAAGAACTCTGGGAAGTGCTGAAAGAAGCCCAGTATAATATCCCAGAAGATTACTTTAGAGAACTTCAGGCTTTGGAATTAGAAAGGCTTCGGAAGGCTTTTAAAAGGCTTTGGAACAAAAAAAATAAAAATCAAATACATGTAGTAAGAAGAATGTCATGAGAGACCGAGGGTTATTCCAACTCTGTTTTATCCCCTTTGGACTGTTTTTGGGTTGTTGTGACTCAGTGACCCAGAAGTTATTTTCTGTCGTCATTAAGGACTTTTTAGAGCTGATAAATGGAGAAAATAAATATCTTGCAGCCGCTGTGTCACTGAAGCGTAAGCAGCATCTTTATTTTAGTGCTGCTTCATACTGTCTAGACACAAAACTACATCTCTACAGTTGAATCAAAACAAGCCTGCAAATACATTTCTATGCAACCATGTTCACCCAATCTCCCTCAGAAAATCCAACTGCCCAGAGCAGAGACACTTGCAATGTAATGACTAGCATGAAATGAATGTCCTCAAGAAGGTTTCGTAGAAAAAAAAGCTGGCATGATCATGATAGAGTCCTCTGAGGTTGATAAGGGTTAAGACCACCCTCATATTAGAGCAGGAAGACCAGGAAACACTAACGTGACGTCTCAAGTTATTGAAGTGAACAAAATCAAGAAACAATCAAGATGATAGATACTGCAAAAACAGCAGCAAACATGTATCATTCACAGACTGCCTAAAGCACATTGCACATAAAACTGACAAGAGCTTTCTCCAAATGGCAAGATCCAATCTGAAGCCCATAAAGCCATCAAATAAATTTCCAAAATGTTAAAAGTAAAAAAAAAAAATATATATAATAAAAAATAAGGAAACTTGATGAAAACTCTACACAATGTAACTAGTTTTGGGAATATATTTATCATGTGGCCCAAAAAAAAAACTAACATGACATCTTTATTTTTTTATGACCATAAAATGTACAGAAAAAAAACAAAATAAAAAAAGAACTATGATTGGCCAATTTACATGTCAGTCAGTGGACCAGACTTTATGCCAATAGTTAAAAGTCCAGCTTGCAAGACTAAGTAGTTACTTCATGTTTAGACACACTGACACCCAGAAAAGAGATATCATGTCCCATAATGCCTTTAGCCCTGAGTGGGATAACAACTCTCTCAGCATGAAAGTCTACAGCAGTCTACATTAGTCTTCCAGGATGTGGGTAAGATCGGAAGATAAGATGCCATTACTGGTTACCAGAACACGTTTGTGAAAAACTGCACCAGTGACAACTGAAGTGCCAAGAATAAAAGGTTCAAGCGTACTAAATGAAACGAAGATGTTAAGGTGTTAACGAATGTGAAAATCATCTGCTAAATCACTGACTAACACCTCAGAATATAACTGAAAAGTGCAAAAAGGCAGGAGGGGGATGGGATGTGCGTAATTATTAGGGCTGCAAAAGAGATTAAATGACATGGGAATTAGTGACATAACATCTATCAAGTTATACACAATCCACCTCACACCAAAACACATAAATGTGAATTTACACAATACATTGTTTATGAAGTACACACTTACTAAACTGCAGTATATACTGTAGAGTTTTCAAAAGGTACAGACTTCGGTACCAAGTCGGTAGTGCAATTTAAAAATGTTACGATACCAGCATTTCCCTCTAGCATTTTGAGCGCTGTTGAATGGATTCTTAAACACCTCTGATTGGCCATTGTGTTGACGCGCTCAACGTATATGTCTGTGATTGCCCATAGAGAGCCTAAGTCCCTCCCCTTCCGGTTGACCACCATGGGACCTTATTTCGGAAAAATATTATATGGTAGTCAATGGCGAGAGACAACAAATATTTTGATCTCGTTTGAATTGTGCCCTGAATTACACATTTAATGATTGTCAATTTAAAAGATATATTTTAAAGTCAAGAAAGTCGCAGTTTGATGTAAAACTGTTGAGGTATAAGACTGTGAAAATACGTAATTACAAAGACTACAAACCCAAAAGGCGCACATGTGACGTCATACCTTTTCTCTCAATGAATGAAGCTGACTTTACTGAAGCTAACGTCTGTCATTTTTTCTATAGTCTTACGTTATAAGACTTAAGTTAAAATCGTAACGTTACGCCGTCATGCCTGAGTGTTTTGTACCAGACTGCACACATACGTACATAGTGCGAGACGAGAGATGTAGTTCATTGAGCGATTTTCACATAAAACTAAATGTTACTCTTCTGTTTTATGACAAACTGCGACTTTCTTGACTTTCATAATTATCTTTTAAATTGACAAACATCATATGTGTAATTCAGGGCACAGTTCAGACGGAATAAAAAGATAAGTTGTCTCTCGCCATTGACTACCACACATATTTTTTCCGAAATAAGGTCCCATGAGCCGGAAGCGGAGGGGCGGGACTTAGGCTCTCTATTGTGTTGACGCGCTCAACATACATGTCTGTGATTGGCTAAGTTGATCAACAATGACATCTTTGACGCTCTTCATCGAGCGCTTACTACATAGATACACACCGGAGCGTTTAAAAGCAGACGTCTATCAGCAGATCCCTAATATATCTGATAGACACCGCTTTCAAACGCTCCCGTGTGTATCTGTGTAAGTGCTCGATGAAGTGCGTCAAAGACAACATGTTTAAGCGTTGATCACAGATTAGCCAATCACAGACATACGCGTCAACACAATGGCCAATTAGAGACATATATGTTGAGCGTGTCAACACAATGGCCAATCAGAGGTGTTTAAGAATCCGTTCAACAGCGCTCAAAATGCTATGATATGAAAATGTCACATTTTTACCATTTCAGTCGGTACTTTTGACAAGACTACTATATTGTATACTATATGACTTAAATCTCACAAAAGCTTGATTTACACAAACTGAAAACTTTGTAAGTCTTTTCGAACGAGTCATTTGTTTGCAAACTGGACAACACTGGTCAAGCAGGGAAGACAATAGGACAATGTGTTGCCTATGTTTTCTTTGTATTCTTTTTTCAAGTCATTTTATCTCATTCAGGGCTCAACAGTAAAGATGGCCCAGGAATAATGTGAGGGGTTCAGACAAGTTAACAGGGCTGTCACTCTCTCATCAGGAATAATGTAGCATGGTCAATTCATTTTTATGGCTTGTGAATTTAAACAATTGATTTAGTTAAAATAATAATAAATAATAAATAATAATAAAATAATACAAAACTTTCTTTTAAAAAAATCCTCACCCATCTCTGGTGTGATGTCAATGTCTGGAGTTGGTGTGACATCAGAGGCGTCCATGCTGTCCTCATCATCGGCCTGTGCACAACCTCGACTACGAAACCTGCAATAAAAATAATAGTGAATATTCCACAACAGCAAGGCCACAGTGTTCTACAAACACACACACAAAGCGTTCAATACAGTATTTATCGTCTTATTGTGTACTAACGATCTTAACCATATCCACCTTTATAAACAAACCACTGAACTGTTTTTTACGTCATGGTGCAGGGCAGAAACCAAAAGCATGGCAGACATGGCAAGTCTTCATTTGCATGTTTTTATGTAAACGTGCAGCATTTGGCAGTGAGTTTGAGCAGCGTTTCCTTTTTCAATTACATCATTTTCAAACAAACGCTTCTATTTCAAAAAGTCAGAGGCTGCCTTGCACTGTGTTATGGGTGCTACGAAAACTATTTTACTCGCAGGATGAGTGCTGATATGGCTAGAGATCTTCATGACAGTGTGGGTCAGTGTGTGAGTCTCCACCCTTCCCCCACCCGCAACCAACATGTCAACACGCGTGGAACAGCCAATGGAGGCTCAGTGTGGCCTGCAGCAAGTGCTCGGCTGCTCGTCACTATGGTTACAAAATCTAGTTCCCTACAACAGACACGATCAAGAGGTGAGCAAAAACAAAACTCTACACACAGCACACTAAACATACAAGCTCTTTGAGAAGCCCTTTTAGACAGGTTTTGAGCAGATACATTATTTATTTGGTTTTAAAGTAAACTGTAAAGTGTATAAAAGTCTGTTCAGTGTGTGCTGCCTACTTTTTACAGTATATGTCAAATTCACTTCATGTTTAATGGAATACAAATAGCAGAAACTGCAATCATGTTATAACAAATATTCCAATCCAAATAGATTTGCATTTCCAGAAGAAAATAACAGCATTTGCAAGTTTTACACACCATAGCCATGTTGCTGTCATCATGACACTCTTGTTGATGTATCCGTTTATGAGAATAAACACATTTTAAAATTAGTTCCTCGAACTGACTACTTCCTATACCCATTGCACTTCATGAAGCGGTGCAGTTAGGGCTGCACAATTATGACAAAAAAACATAACTGTCAATTATTTCACTCGATATTTTAATTGTGATTTTAAGGGCTTGACATTAACACCCGCCAAATACGGTTGGATTTTAGAAGTGGCGTGTAATGCAGTCACTCCTACTAACCACTTTGGCGGGTTGAATTTTATATATAATATATGATTTTTTCAATTATAGTCTGAAAGCATCTGAAATAATAAACTAAGTGCACTAAGCAAACAAGTGTTGTAAAAAAATATAGATTTTTCAATACCGATACTGAAATATCTGAAACTCTTCCAATAGCCTACTAATTTCCTGCAGAACACGATATCAGCAGTGCTTTCTCGCTTTGTCATCTCTCTGACAGCAAGTTGACACACAAACCCGCCTCCTCTCACTCACTAGTTTCATTTGCTCGGGATGAATATTGTTGGTGTTACAGGGCTTGTATTTTGGCAAGGGATTGAGCATAATTTCTCATTCCCACAGATTTTGTGCTCACACGCAAAGTGCGTGCACATAAAGCTGTCTCTTAGTACTAAATACAGTTTTTTTCATTGCTTATTGCTCTTAAACAGTCAAATATACACAAAATAATGTCAAAATGATGGTCTTGGTGAGTATGTACGTAAGTGAACGTAAACAGTTGAGAAAGAAAACGCATGTGTAACAGTATAATGAATCCGTGGACCGTGTGTCAGGTAGTGACAACAGCCAAATATAACTGCTGGCAAATTATGAGATAATATTACACATACACATACACATACACATACACACACACATACATATACATATATATATATAAAACCAAAAAGTGGACAATAAATGGGTTAAACTGTTGTATCCATGTCTCTTGGCTTTAACTATGTCAATCATTGCAATTTCATCAGTGACTCACACAGACCATTATGATTTAGTGGATTCACTACCACATTTAAAATGCAAACTTTGGATCTGAAAAATATTATTTTTGTGAAATTGTGAATGCATTATATACAGAAAGTAAGCAAAAAACTCTGCCTTTATAATCGGTGAAGCTGTCAATCATTACATTTTAGCACAAGCTCACACTGCAAACTACACTGCACAATGGATCTGTTATCTACACTCTCTCAACACATGAGAGGATTCATGAATGTTATTCTTTTATTCACATATAAACATCAACGCACAGACAGCTGATCAAATAGGGGAAGCTCAAACGTGCTTGCTTCACGCGAGGTTTTTTCTTGTGAGTCAAGTAAGTACGTTTTAGCTATTTATCATATTTAATCAGCTCTATCTATGTGCTTGAACAATGTTTATAGGCGAATAAAATCTAAATTAAATCTGTTCATGAAATAAAGCAAATGTTTATCTTCAGAAGACTTGTATTAAAAAGCTTGATTCATATGGATTACTTTTACAACGTATTTATGAACTTTTAGGCTGGAAATTGTAATGGATGGACACAAAATAATTAGAGAATATTAAAAAAATATCTTCATTTGTGTTTTGAACTATAAAATCTTATGGGTTTGGAGAAACATGAGCAAGGGTAAAGGACAGAATTTTCATTTTTAAACTTGAAAATTTTAACTTCCTGAGGTTTGAAGGTTAAGCACCTCTTTTCAACTGACCATTTGTTGAAAAAGACAATATCATTAGTTCACCCAAAAATGAAAATTCTGTCATAATTTACTCACCCTCAATCTGTTCCAAACCTGTATGAATTTCTTTCTTCTGCTGAACACAAAAGAAGATATTTTGAAGAATGTTGGTAACCAAACAGTTGATGGGCCCCATTGACTTCCATGGTATTTTATTTTTTTCCATACTATGAAAGTCAATGGGGCCTATCAACTATTTGGTTACCCATAATCTTCAAAATATATTCTGTTGTGTTCAGCAGAAGAAAGAAATTCATCTGTTTTCAACAATGCTTCTTTTCTTTATTTTAAAGAGAAGACTTAATATTTATCTATTTCGGGTCCTAATTTTGGAAACGACTAGAATATGAAGCTTTGTGCATTTATCCAGCAGTAAAATTGTCCCTTCCTGCGCCTGTTGATGAGAGTCCGAAACAAGGACTGGTAGGACATTATCCTGCTCCACTTCACATACGATGAGTGGAAGGAGAATTTTAGAATGACACTATAGTCATTTATGACTCTTCATTCAACAACAACAGCTCGTTCCACGCGCCATGTCATTACCACATTTCTACATCATTGCACATGCACAGTACTTTCCAGTTTTGGGTTTCAATCCAATCAAGTGTTTACATGTCCTCTCGATCAGATTCAAAAAGGTTTATACCATCCCTTATAAATTTTAATTGGATTATTTGGCAAATTCATTTCGATTGATGTGGTTAAATGTGACTTTTGTTATTCTGACTGTGCAAGTAGTCCAATTATATTCGAATTATTAGGGTCCATGTAAACATCTTTCAAATTTACAATTATATGTTAAAAATAACGTTTTTTTGTGTGTTTTTTTTTGTGGATAATTCCATGCAAGGGCAAACATGCGCTGGTTAGCATCTGGAAAACTTCCTTAAATTATCCTGTGATTCTCAGAGCACTAACATTTACAGACCTAAAGCTTCTTACACATACAACTACCAACATATAGAAGACAAGTCAACAAACTTTACATTGAATGTGGCCGTCTAAAAACATTAAATGTGAAACGAGTTTACTACATATAGCTATAAAAAACAACAGTCCAAAGATCTTAAAACACTGGATGAAACCCAAATAACTGGGACTTGCAAACTACTGATCTCCCCAAGCACAATGCAGCATGGGTAGAATAATAGGCATCACATTTCCAGGCTAAGGTTTCTGGATTGAGACAGATACTGCTGCTGCCTGCTAGCCTGGCGCCCAGCGCTCTGATCAATGACCTACATCATTGAAAATGCAGGCTATTGTGCTGTGCTTAAGACAGGTTTAATCCAGGTCAACAACCCCCTCCTCTATAATGTGTCTCTCAAAAGATTCACATTACATGCGATATCTTGCCCAGCGACACAACAACTGAAGGCTAGCCAACTTCCCCAATGCCATTTAGCCTTTAACACCAGAGTGAAATGCTGGTGAATGTCAGGTTTTGATGCAAAAAATGTATATTTTAAAATATTATGTAGCCTACGTAAAGCCCAATAGAAATTTGCATACAAGATGATGCAGACCAAACCTAAGAGTGGATTACAAACAAAGTCAACGCATATTTCCACATTGCTTTGTTTTCTGTAGAGCGAACTGACATTTTCTGTGTGAATAATGTTTGTTTTTCTTCTGCTAGTCAGACAGTGAACGTGATTTCACCAAGTACAACATGTTCCTGGGTCGACAGCTTTGACAGAATCAGATTTGAGGGACACATTTACAGTTTATGTCAAGTGTAGGCTTACAACCAGGGTTAGGTGCTTCTACATCAGTGTTATTCACCTTTTCCATCATTTCCCTTTGATTTTAGGTACAAGTTATTGGTACAGCTATGGTTTAAGGGTAGGGATAGGGTTAGGGCTACATTTTCAGACAGGAATGTTGTTCCAGAATCAACAAAATATGTTGATCAAGAAACATGTCTTACTTGGCAAAATCGCGGTGACCCTAATCAACTGAATTTATAGAAGATCTGCTTTTGGAACCGCCACTATCCAGTGTTTTTTAACCTTTAAAATAAATTGATGGCAAACTTCTACAGATGTGTGAACATCTATGGGCATACAGAAAAAAAAAGCGTCAGCTCCACAGTGAGAAATTTATAGCAAAGCTGCAATAATTGCAAATCCAAGTGCTTATCTAAAATAGATGTTTTATTTGAGCTCAAGGCTATCTAATATTACTTTGCATGTACACATCCCTAGGGCATACACAGTGTATTGTGTAACCAGCGTAGGGCAAGTGAATGCAAAAGATCACATACCCTTTGCTGCTGAGTACATTTAAACCTATCAAAGAGTCTGATCTATTTTTCTATCAAACGTACATATAGGCCTACGTTTTTTAATAAAATAATCGGCCCTCGTGAAATCAAAGCAAGAATAAGAAGTTAACCTCATTCACATTAAGATCTGCATAATACATAAAATCAAGGCCTTTGGAGATTTGAGAGCAGGGTCGTACTTAATGGATTTTACGTGTACTTTACCATCAGGGGTAACAAGGTAAACAAGTGATGGGATTTGGGGTAATGAGTAACCTGAAGATAAATAAACAGCCGTTAAGCAGTGCTGAGGTGCAGAGGGTCAGGACGTTCCCAGAGGGATTGTGCTCAGGGCATTTATAGAGCTCTGCACTAGTCTGGCAATATCTAAAACACGGAACCCAAAAACAGATTGTCAGGAATTGAAAAGAAATACAGTTTGAGTACACCATGTTCAAACATAATATCAAATAAAACCTTCCTTTTTGGCTATACACACAAATCACTGAAGTGAAAGTAAATGAAATCAGTTCAAAGGTTTGGGCTCTATAAGGGTTTTTAAAGCTTTTGAAAGAAGTCGCTTATGCTCATACAGGCTACATTTATTTATTGTGAAATAATATTACACTTTGAAATAACTATTTTCTATATAATATATTTTAAAATGTAATGTATTCCTTTGATGCCAAGCTGCATTTTCAGCATCATTACTCCAGTCTCATGATCCTTCATATCATTCTAATATGCTGATTTGAAAAGCTTAAGAAACATTATACATTTCTTTATTGTCATGTTTGTTCAATTTAACTGCCCTTGCAGAATAAAAAATATTAATTTAGTTACAAAGTAAAAAAAAAAATATTTGACAAAAAACATCCCCAAAAATGTCAACAGTAGTGTATACTGGGTATCAAAATATATATATTTTGTATTTAATTTAAAGTTTTAGGACTGTGAAAAAAATTATACAACACATAAAACTGACATAAAATAAAGAAGTACTTTAGATTCAGCATTTCTAGGTCAAAGGTAAGCAAATTTGACCATTGACCATGTGAACTCCTTTGAACAAAAGGTCAGATTACGTTGCTACTACAGAAGCACACAAGTTTCCAACTACTAGGACATCTCAAACAGACTTTTCTCAAATAAACTTTTCGCTCAAATTATGCTGATAATAATAAAATAAAAATAAAAGAGATTAAAATAATAAATATTAAGCTAGAAAACTGTTAAATAAAGTTTATTGGTTCAGACTTTTGGACCCCACTCTAGGATTCAGATATCAATAATACACAAATGTAAAGCAACAACATGTACATTTGATGTATTTTAAATTAAAGTCAACATTTTGTGATTATCAATTTAGATTTTCCTTCCCCCAACAACTCCTGGCCACAGTCACGGCACACTGGTAGACAGCAGGAGAAAGCACGAGAGAGTGTACGAGAAAGAGTGAGAGAGTGCCAGAAAGAGAGAGCAAAAGGGAAGCAGAGAGGGGAAAAAAGCTTACAGTGCAAGTAGTTCCAGCTTAGAAAGGCGGAGCCTAAAACCCGGGCCGGACTGACTGGCTGAAACGCGACGCACCCCCTTCATAACAGCGCTACTCTCTCTCTCCACTGACACTTTAACCATTTCCTCACCCAGCACTCATGCTTACACAGTTCATACTTATTGACTTAAGTGTCTAGCATAAAAAAAATTAAAAAAAAAGATTCTTGAGGAGTCTGAGAGGGTAACAAAAACCTGCAAAATGTTTGGAGCTGGTTTGAAAATGTTTTGAAATAATCATGTAAAAATAATTTCTGGAGGAAAAAAACAATTCCTAATCCGTACATTCACAGTATAACAGTCAACACCCGGGTAAACATGCAGGAAGTGATGTCAGCAACAGGCTAAAGTCACTATAAGTAGGCCCACACAGAATCTGTGCCCAGAGAAATCCCCAGAAAGAATCCCCCAGAATTTAAACACCCATCATTCACAACTTCTACACATCCTTGTATTGTTGTTTATCAAATATTTTGAACACTTTGTATCATTTTTAAGACACTCCAAAGAATTCCCTACAGTTTTCATCCAAATCAGCGCAGAAAAGGCAAAAGTCGTCTGCCGACTCTGTCTGGACCTGAATTAGAAATAAATTTTAAATTGAAAGACAAGAACAAATCCAACATCAAATCTTAGATGTCAGCAGCTTTTAAAACGTTGACAGGATCTACAATCATATCCAGCTATAAACTGGATTTAATAAGTCTGGAGACATAGTCATAATAACAGAAGTCAGTTCCACAAAAAAAAGTTGAAATATTATGGAAAACATGCTTAAAAAGTAAATCAACAGTATTCTTAATTTTCAGTCATGAAAAATTCCTGGCAAACAATTTTTATTTATTTTTTAAATACAGGAAGTCAGGCAATTAATCTATCATTTCAATAGCAACTCCATACATCAACCAAACAACTTCTGTCTTCATGTATATTCATCTTTTTATTTGATACATCAAAACACAAATATAACATTCAGAACAGCCTTA
Organism: Leuciscus leuciscus; assembly: GCF_965113295.1. Taxonomy (NCBI): domain Eukaryota; kingdom Metazoa; phylum Chordata; class Actinopteri; order Cypriniformes; family Leuciscidae; genus Leuciscus; species Leuciscus leuciscus. The sequence continues at coordinate 10,474,389 of NC_138735.1, read as the reverse complement.
CGTTTGACATTCTGGCAAAGAACCACTTAAACATGTCAGTGGACAGACTGTGGTGGTCAGACAAGCTCTTAGTGGTAAACCAATGAGTCAGACAGATCTTCACAATCAAGCATCCAACTGCAAGTTCAGCTATTAAGTCTAAATATATATACACACACATAGTTGTTGTGTTTACATATTTCTCCTTCAAATGGCAATAGTTGACTTTGTTTTGTTTCTACATATGAAGCAGGGACCACTCAAGTAGTAGGCTATTTTAAAACAAATTGCTCACATGACCTTTATCTGCCAGACAGGGAAAGTGTTTTAGGGAAACTTGTATAAAAGCAGTCAATTTTGAAACCAGTCATGTTGCTATGTTGCCGAATACAGACACTTCCCCTTTAACTGAAAGCCTTTCCTTTCAGCCAGTTCAGACAATTGTACAATCACTTTGAAACCGAGATCTCATCTGAGTGAGGTTTGTGCATTGAGACACAACATTCGTGGTGTGAACATGGCGTGTAGGTCCACAGAGGACTGTACCTGCAGTATCAGGTACCTCACTAATCTGCCCTATATCTGCACTGTTTATTTGACGGCCAACACTTGATCTCATAGTGGAGGCCCCGTATTCCCATCACAGGCTTGAAACTCACCAAATACCAGCTAGGCGACTCCTAAAGTAATGAAAGGTTTATGTATTTTAAGATTATAAGAGACTTATAATGCTCATGGCATTATTAGCAGCACGTAATAAACAGCATTCGCCTGGTTCAGCAACATGCTGTGTGAACCTGCGCTTCATGAGCGGTTGTTAAAGAATGAATCACATTGATTGTCATCTCCACGGTGTCAGCATGACCATGTACTGTACAACCTCAATAGAACTCTATAGAAAACACTCTACAAAGTAAACACAAGGTTTTTAAATCCAATTTAAATCCCCAAAAATAAACTCCTATGGAGTCCCATGTTTCTCACAGAAAGCTATTATATGGCTTCCGAATACTTGGGCTCACAGCACTTTAATGACGTGTCGCTTTTGTGTCCTTTTTGTAACTGCATGGAAAACGGCCTTCAAATGTTCTCCTTTTGTGCTGCGCAGAAGCAAGAAAGTCAGATGGTTTTTTGTAGTGATGATTTTGGATGAACTATTGAGATTTTACAGAAAACCAGGGGAAATAAAAAGGCAGATTAGCCATGCAGAACATCAGAAAAAAGAACAAGGCATGAACTGAAGATGCACCACGTCGGCCGCTTTCAGTTGATTATAATGACAACAAAACCGTAGTTTTTTAATCATTGCTCACGTCCGGTGTAGACGGTGTCATTCAGAATTACAGCCAGTCTAATATTTTCCCTTTCGTACACCCCATGCTGTGAAAGAGCAGATATACGTTGGAGCCAAAATCAACTTGGCAAAAAGAAAATGTCGTCCTTCTGAGCAGCATCTCCTCGTGTGCCTCGCAGAGCTCTTCCACACTAATGCACATCGACATACTTGAAAGCCTCTTCCAGGTGCAGCAGAATACAGAATACCAGAACACAGCCCTCTCAAAACACACACAGACACACACACAAAGACACACACACATACTGGTAGGGCACGATTCATTGAAATAAAACCAAATCACGATATGGCTAATTGTGATTATCAGTCGCAAAGGCTGTGATTTAATTAAATGTTTTTGCAGCATCTCAGCCCGGCTCGGTTCATAGTAAATACTGCTCCTCATGAACTCATCTCTGCGTCTGCTCTGAGTTTGGGTCGCTTTAATGTGCATTTGGGAACGCAACATGCACCAACCATCTTTCCATTCTAGAAATGAGAAGCACTTATCATCAAAAGAGAACCTTTAAGGCCGTCCTGCGGTTTTCTATCAAAATAAAAGTTTGGTGATTTAAAGTTTGAAAATAAAAATAAAGACAACCATAAACATTACTATTGTAATCTTACATTTGCAATGTAAAATTATAATACATTTTCTTTTAACTCTGTATATTGACTAGTACAATATATACTATATTTTAATAAAATAGAAATAGTAATTCTTTTTTTGTTTAATAATCTTCTTTTTTTAATAATAATAACAATAATAATAGCTATTATTATTATTGCTATTCCATTAATGACTTAACATGTTGGCCATATTTTACAGCCGTACAAACAAGCACAGCAAGTCTAAAATCGCAAATGCCATTTTTATCAGAATTATTTTTTCTCCAAATCGTACAGCCCTACATACTGTCTTAACAAACACATTCCCCGAGCCTTAACATACATCTGACCCTAATCACATGATTTATCCAGAAGGTTTCTTAATAGAAAGCGATTCAATAATTCAAAGTATTAATGAATAGTTTAAATAGGCATAAGGGAGTTTAGGTGATAAGCTGGAAAACTGGCTAATACTTCAATACTAAAAAAGGGGAGGGTGGAGGGCAGGAAAAATAATCAGGTCATCATAATCACATGACAGAATTAACTAACCTCATAAATTCCCATAAATATCATGATCATTCCTGGTGTTAGACTTATTGATTCAATCTAATTTCTGGGAAAATGATAACCTTCAGTTCTGCCAATCAGTGGAATATCACAATGACAAAGTAATAAATAACATATGACTAATAAACCAGAAAATTTTCTAAGTGGCAATGATTTCATTCATCAAACCCTTCAATATAATAAACTTGTCAGTGATTTGTCAAGTTATAATATTCTCATTTCCTGCTTTAAACAACACAGAGGAAAATGCAAAGCAGACACAAGGTCAGCTCCAAGTGTGTCATCATATGCAGACACCGTCGCATGGGAACAGGACATGCTCTTACTTTCTTTTGGACTTGGGTGTTGGTGTGACAGAGTTAGCATCCTTGCGTGGCTGGCCCCGTGGGCGTCTATCTGAGGGGGCCGGGCTCCCTGAGGGCGTGGCCCCAGCACTGCTCAGGGGAGGAGATGGTCCTTGCTCAGAGGGATCCAGACTCTTATCCTCTGATGACATTCTGTACAGAGACAAAAACACATTCATTCATTACATGTGTTAGTATGACTCGGGTGTGACCCGCATAAAAAATAAATATTAAATAAAAAATAAATAAAGTAAATCTGGTCATTTCTTAAACATTCGTAACGTACTGTTTAACGTCAGCAAACGCCAACAAAAGGAATTATATCAGTTATGTGTCGCCAGTGGACCTTTATCCTTAACATTCAAGTAAAAAAATAAAACAAGAATAATTCAAGTAATGATACTACAAATATAACACTAAAAACACTAACAAAAATACAAGATTGACATTTCTGCTTTTAATCCCTCAGACAGACATGCCCCATAGACTTCCATTGGAAGTGCTTTACATTAAACAAGACGTTGGCATGTTTTTCAAACTGAGGATCAAGTCGACATTATTGTGTGCAGTAAATAGCAGCAAGTCACAAATGCTGTTTAGAAAGCTTAGGTTTTTTTCCCCCTTTTTTTCCAAAAAAAGTAGATTCCATTCCATTTAAAAGAATTTCACTATTTTGGACAAAGTAAACAGCATTATACATTTTACACAGCTTTGTGATAACACAAATCAAACTTCAGAAAAAAGAAAAGAAAAGAGGAAGAGTTTTATACATGAGAACCACACATCATCCTGGGTAATAAGATGCACTGGGCTACTGCATCAAGCAAAACAGACAGGCCTGAGCTTAAACAGCAAAAAAAAATTTTTTTTTTTTTTTTTTTTACTGTTCACAATCTACTCCATTCATTAAATTCCACCAGTAGTGGAACAGACAAACAGAACTGGGATTCATGGAAATAAGCAAATATACCTGCTCAATGAAGGTGGGCCCTCATTAATATTCAATGGACATGTAAATGAAGCAAAGAGCCTTCATCACAGTTAGTCTATCACTATATCGACAATGATGTGATCCCGCACCGAATGGACCGAAGGGAACACCCCAGTTCTGAACGCACTGAATGGGGAACTGCGCAATGTGCGCATGCATTTTGTTTGGAATGCATGAAATGCACAAGTAAATGAATATGTGAATTGGATTACAACATTTAGGGTTCTCACAAACTGATTAGATTGGATTCATTCCGATTGACGAAAATGAATGTATGTTAGCATACCTATTGTTACTATGCGACAGCAAAAGTGCTACAGTAATGACTGTTTTCAAACAAGTTTCCCAAAACCTCCGCCATCTCCCATTGGTTGTCACTGTTTGAGTCAAAGTTGACATGTCAGGCTGGTCAGAAAGCTCCAACAAACAATGTTATATAGCTCTAAAAGTCTACATTTTTATAGCTTTTTGGGGAAATCAACCATACAAATCACCTATTTATAATTGTCTCTGCAAATGAAACGGATAGATGACAGATGTGTGAATTGTTTTTGGACGATAAAATACTACGCTTTCTTTACAAAAAAAAGGTCTTGATTTGTTTGGGAAACATCCCGCTCGGACATGTTTTGTCATGCCTCACGTCATAACAGCATTGATGTATCTACTCCGGTATAAATGATACAGCAAAATCGTTACCGGCTGACACATTTCTACCACTGCATGTTATATCCTGGCATGACTCCCAGCTCTGTGCCTCAGTGCACTGTTCACTCCAGCGCTGAGAGGTGAATGTGAGGAGAAGAGAGCCGTGCTGTTGACTCATAGTTGATGAGCATGAGCACAGCTGTGTGTGGATGAACACTGGGGAGATCTGCTACTCAGTGTGGCGCCGCCGCTCTCTGTGGAGAACAGCTCAAATTAATTTAGAGATTTTATTCAGCACAGTCATGCTGAGGGACAGTGGAGGAAATGGGGAGAGGAAAACCCCTGCGCGCAGCAGAGAGGCTTGTCCCGCTGCTTATTTGAATGCTGCTTTTACTGCCAGCATCACAGGGTCCCTTCTTTACCGGACTGCAACAGCCAGGCGGCAAATCCAAAAAACGGAAGTCATTCAGTGGTTTATGTGTCGGCATTTGCAAGAGACATATTTGGTAACTGCACGCTATTAATCATTAGTTAAGCATTAGTAAACAGTTAATTCATCATTTATAAAGTATTAATATACATTAATAAGCAGTTTATAAATACAGTTATAAATGCTGTATTCTTGATTTATAAGCATGTCTATAATGTGTTTAATAATTGTATTTTCTTAATTTCTTAATGATCACTTTATCATTTTTAAATGAAGTATTGCATTATTTACAAACCGGTTATTTAGGAGTTGTCAGTGGCTAATAAGATCACTTAGAAAGTGTAAGTAAATGTAGTAGATTCAGGTAGTTATAAAGCATTTAGTAGTGGTCAGTTCACTATGTTTGTGAGCTAATCTAAAGTGAGGACTAGTTATGCTTTGTAAAGCATTTATAAAGGAGATTTAAAGACTCAGTTTTCTTCTAAACAGAAAAAGTAAACAAATACAACACAGCGATACAGAACATAAAAATATTAAAGGTATAGCGGAGGATGTTTTACTTCCTGGTGGGTAGTCTAAACTATTGGTCCTCCTAATTGTCAATCATTCTGGTGAATCAATCAAACTTTTCAAAAAGTGGAGAGGGTGGGTCTTATCTAAAATTTGGAAAGATCCTCCGCTATACCTTTAACAGCCTTTAAATCTTCTTTATAAACGCTTTACAAAGCATAACTAGTCCTCACTTTAGATTAGCTCACACACATAGTGAACTGACCACTACTAAATGCTTTATAACTACCCGAATTAACCCTGAATTACAGTAGAAATACATGTTAATAAACCATTTATTAACACACTAAGTAACTATTACTATATGTCTGAATAATAATATGTATTTAAACAGTTTATTAATAATTTACTTACACTTTCTAAGTGATCTTATGAACCACTGACAACTCCTAAATAACCGGTTTGTAAATAATGAAATACTTCATTTAGAAATGATAAATTGATCATTAATTAAGTATGAAAACACAATTATTAAACACATTATAGATATGCTTATAAATTAAGAATACTGCATTTATAACTGTATTTATAAACTGCTTGTTAATGTCTATTAATGCTTTATAAATGATGAATTAACTGTTTACTAATGCTTAACTAATGATAATAGCGTGCAGTTATTATAAAGTGTTACCAAATATTTCAACTTAAAGCTACGTTGCAGGGCTAATCAATTAATTTATATAAAAAATTTTTTTTTTTTAAATGGCCTTGTGCGAAATATATAGCCTAGTGTGCATGTGATACACTCCTGTATTCTACTACATGCATTCATGATACAGCGTTTTGAGTGTCTCAGATCTGTTCAATTTAAATTTGTCATGCAAAGCACTCCAGCATCCCTTTATTTTCACAATTCGAACATTTCTAACCACTTCAAGTTATTTTACAAATCTAATGCTATGAACACCATTCAGAGAAAAGAGACACTAAAAGACATTTTAAACAAATGTATTCAGTTTTCCACCAAACAAACGCTTGAGAGTTGTTGATAGGCTACTCATTATTCTAATTAAAATTAATAACTGTGTACAGAAGAAAGACAATACATGTTTGGAACAACTTGAGGGTGAGTAAATGATGACAGAATTTTATATGACAATAAACTTGACTGGCTTCCAATCAAGTGTGTGATTAAAAAGTGGGACTAAAAAAGACCCCACTACAGCTACAGTGAACCAAAAATAAATTTTCACACAAGAAAAAAAAAAAAGACTGCAATCCAGAAGTGGGAATTTTTTTGACTGGTTCTTTTAAAGACAACACTTGTGAAAAATAACTGTGTACAGGGGCAGCAGATCATAGGCAAAACGTGACTTACTTAACTTTGGTCAGGCTGCAGTGGAACAAAAAATGACTTAAAACACTGTATGTTAATCAGGAAAACTCAGCCACACAGGTAAAATAAGGGTAAAATGAGTGGCGCTTGGCCATGCAAAACTCGCTGTCACGCTGCTAGGGTGTTATCCAGGTACTACAGTGTATGTGGGAGCTGCTAGATGAGAGTGATTTTTCCAGTGTCAGAAGCAGGACATATATTTTAAAAGCACGGAGAACACCAAAGTCTTCATTAATTTACTGTCTCTGTTTAACAGTTGTCTTAAAAAATAAAAAAAAGGTAAAAGACAAACTACTATAGTGTTTGCTTTTCTATTATTAGTAATAGAAAGGCAAGTGGTATAATACTATCTCATCTTCCTTAAGCATCCATAAAATACACATTTACATCATTTAATATTTAATTTCACGAACCTACCAAACTTTAGCAAATCCAAACAGATCTTATGAAGTGTGTATTTGTAGCCTAAACAAAACAAAAACAAAAATGTGCGTGCATTGTGTGTAATGGATTATTAACTAAACATTTATTTTTGGTTTTCAGCTAATTGAAAACTTGTGTTGATAAAAAAATTATAATTTGGTGCAACACTAACTTAAATATGAGCAATAAGAGTAACACTCGTCTTACAAAACAGCAAATATTTATTAAAAACTAGTGTTTGGTATCAGCACAGCAATATTATCAAGTATGTAACAGAAATGCAAACCGTGTTGTTTATGCTCTGTTCCCCCACTCTCTAGATCGCTTGGGAATCTTAAGCCCCTTTCACACAGCGCGTTGATCCCGGGAAATTGCCGTAAAACTGCCTTCTGTGTGAACGCAAACACGTCCCGGATTGATGCTGGGATGGGGACCTAGTAACAACGCGCCCTGTGTGAACAAAAGCCAGGACCAATGCCGTAACGGATGTGTCGTAGTGATGACGCACTGCCATCGCACGGGCCTTTCTACAACCAATACTACAGCCTATCGGGAACGAGCCACTCGGCAAATCCAGTGGCGCTACTGGGGAGTATGGACTCGTCTTCGAGTAGAAATGACGAAGAGTTATCAGCAGAACTGACATCTGACAGGAGTCATCACATCCTGACGTCACGTGTCTTTACGGGATGTGTGTGAACGCACTCACAGATTCCGGAAAATCACTGGCAGTGTGAATGCACCAAAAATCTAATGATCCTGGGACGCATTTTCTGGAATCTCTGTGTGAAAGGGGCTTAAGAGGCTCTGGTCAGGAACAGGCCTCCTCTCGCTGTGGCTGTTTAGAGAACTCCAGCCAATCAGATGAGAGATGCCTTGCTATGATTCAGTCCTGTCTTGCACTCTTATCTGAGCTTGGCAGTAGAAAATCAAGACAAGGCGAGCGACATCGGTTTTGCAGCCGGTGACTTCAGTATTCTGCAGGCTTAGAGGAAACAATGCTGTTAATCTACACAAGAAAGACCGAATGACAACAACAAATGCTTCAAGTCTTTCTGAGCAGGGCCTTTCTAACTCAGGAGGCCTAGACTGCCTCTTTACTGCCATATTGTAAATGGAGATTTGGAGTCAAATTTACAGCAAAAACTGACCTTGTTAATGATTAATTTATTTATATATTTATTTGCCTTCTTTAAAATGAAACTTGTTTAAAGAACTATTGCATAAAATCAATATCACTTATGCAAGAAAGTGGTATTTCTTAAAATCATAACAATGATTTATGCATGATATTCTCTTCCGCCGGAACTCGACTTGCGTGTGGCCGTTTCCGGAAGCCAGTGATTATAGTTTATTTTAAAGTTATAAATATGGATATTTTTTCGGACAAAAACGCATCGCTTCTCTTCAGAAGGCCTTTAATAACCCTCTGGAGCCGTATGAATTACTTTTATGATGGATGGATGGATGGATAGATGCACGTAATCGCGATGCCGGCTCAACCTTACTTTGAGTGCCACTTCACAAAGCCCAATTGACGATCAACGCCATTAATTAAATGTATTGAACAGCACTGATGCCAGCCATAGGCATCCCCATAATGTTGAAAGGATACTATGACAAAGATATCTATATATATATATATATATTTTTTACTCCTTTACACATTTTACAAGCTCTTCACGAGTTCTCATCTGGTCAAAATACCATCATATGTAGGCTATGCACATACAACGAGCGCATTTATCCCAGCACACAGCATTGCTTTGGATGTTCGGTAAGTTCCGTCTCAAAATAGGCAATAGGCTACATCATAAAAGCCGACCAATCAGGTTGTGAACGTATCCCTATGCCTTCAGGTTCGGAGATAAAAATGCCAATCTGAGCGCTAAGCAAACCAGGACTAAAGGTTTTCTTTTGGTCCAGACCAAATGAACCAATAAATGTAACTATAAATGTGAACACACCCTTGGATGTACTTTCATGTTTACGCTTTATAAAGTGCCTTCAGCACTGACTGAACATGGCAGTATATTAAAAAAGGTACACTATTATAAGTTTTAGTTTTTAATTAATATCATTAATATCAATACGATGAGTCAATACATCAATCCTCCCCAAAATAGTTGTCGTCTTACCATGATTCACTATGGTAAGCTTATAATAAGCGCTTATAACGTTAAATCTCAAATCTCCAGAGAATCACCTGTTCAAAAGGCAAACATAGGAGAGTATTCTGGCAAAAAGAGAAAGCGACCAAGCTAGTAATAAAACGAGAATCAACATTGGCTTGGATTTTTGGAGATGGCGAGTACAGAGGTATTTGAAATGTGGTTTTTATTACTCAACAGGTGAGTGAGGTATTTTGTTGAACAGACAAATTGTGATATGCAGCTCTTTAACTCTCTAAACATTGTAAAGCAGCATTATCTATTGTGAACAGTCATACATCCGCAGTCACGCAGAGCCAAAGCACAAACAAAACAACAAGTAGCCTAAACATTATTGTTAATAATGGCATGACATGGCTTGTGACGTCAAAACGCTGGCGCCCATGAGGGGGCGAACAGCTCCATGTCCAAATACAACAGTTTTTACAACAGTGCATCTAGAGTCAAATCTCAAGTACGATGAGTGTCATCATTTTACTCGTATTCCTCTAAAATTGTATATATTTCTTTGTGTTAAAACTAAGAGAAAACGTTCGGACTGTTCGTATAATGCTCACTGTTCTATGGGACACTCTCACAGTGTTATGAGCCACAGTCGGCATAAATCAATTTACAGAGGAAGAACAGTCATGGGAAACAAAGTATGGCATGCTCAAATACTGATTATTAATTTGTGGACCAAATACATGATGCATGCCAACTGACAGACGACAGCAAAGATGCTGTAGTACGAGTAGCAGACTTTGCCAGTCCAACTCCTGTCCAGTGATGAAGAAAACTCCTTAGATAGAAGCTCTATTCGAGAATCACAAACTTGCTTCCATTTCATTAAGGCTATGTCAATGTCATGCTAAAATGTACTGATTGGTTAAAAATTAAGATTTTAATTATCCAGCTCTGTCTTCATTAGCAGTAGACTTGGTGTAGCCTACCAGATTTAACTTCTTAAAAAAATAAAAAATAAAAAAAAAGCATAAAATAAAAACAAAACATCACTGTTATTTCAATAGCACACAGTAGAGCACAGGTGTCAAACTCAGTTCCTGGAGGGCCACAGACCTGCAGAGTTTAGCTTCAACCCTAATTAAACACACCTGATCAGCTAATCAAGTCCTTCAGGCTTATTTGAAAACTGTGTGTGTGTGTCTGTGTGTCTGTGTGTCTGTGTCTGTGTCTGTGTGTGTGTGTGTGTGTGTGTGTGTGTGTGTGTGTGTGTGTGTGTGTGTGTGTGTGTGTGTGTGTGTGTGTGTGTTGAAGCAGGATTGGAACAAAACTCTGTAGGGCTGTGGCCCTCCAGGAACTGAGTTTGACACCTGTGTAGTACAGTGTGAAGGAAAAAAGTTGCACATATGATTTGTCATTCTACATTGTATTGATCAAATGAATTCACACATTTCAAAAACTAATTTTCTAAATGTCCGTTAATTACGTAATGTTGTTGGAACAAAGAAGTTAATGACCAGAATAAGAGTATTGCAATATACAAGCTTTGTAAAGCAAAGGTGAAGTATGTTGGAAACACTAGCAATTTAAAAACAAAACAATTAGTGGGCTTTTACAATGTGCATGTTTGCTGCAGTCCACGGTCTGATTTCACACATACTCAATGCAATTGAACCCTGGTGCATTTTCAACAATCTTGCATCATCACAAACGTGCATGGTACATGATAGAAAACAGGACGCAGGTCAATATATATTGTGTTTTTTTATTCTTTTGAACAACACTCTATGTGCGTCGCACGAAGGCAGCTTTCTGCTGCTTGCAAACAGACTCTTTTTTGAGGAGACAGTGGATTGCAAGCCATTCATTTGTCACTCTCACATTGCACTCACACTGCATTGTCACTCTTGTACGTATCCAAGTTAAACCATTAACACTGTCATCTCCGACATGCGTTTTGTTGAATTAGCTTTGTCGTCATCAGCTGAATCGCATGCCCAGGTTACAGGTTACTACAGGTGAACCTTTGTGGATTCTGTGGTACTGGTTATGAAAAACCATAGCCTAAACATTTAGTACAAATACAAATGCACAAAAACTGCTATTGCTTAATAACAAAATAGGTTACACTTTATTAGTCCACATAGTCTACTAACTATAAGTAACTTTGCAACTACATATCAACTAACTCTCATTAATATGCAACCACATGTAAACTAACTCTCATTAGAGCATTAGAATGTTAGGGTTCGAGTTAGTACATAAGTTGACATACTTGCAAAGTTACTTATAGTCAGTAGAATGACCATCAAAAATAAGTGTTAGCAGATATTAAGCAAACAGTTTACTAGTACTCTACTGACTGCTACTTAAAGGAGAACTTGGTAACTTTTTTAACTTAATAAAACTGTCTAGAAATCATTTGGATGGTTAAACAACCTGTTCTGGTGATATTGGTGACTTTCCCCGCTCCCCCCAGCGTTCCCAGGCGGAAAACCAACCTTGCAACTTGTAACACTACCGTCCCGGCAAGTTAGAAATTGGAAGTCTCGTGATAAGCGAGAACTAGAACGAGAACGAGCGCGAAACACAAATTGCTTTACGGCAATTCGACATAAACACACACGCATGTATGATGTATTACCAGATTACCCACCTCGGTAGACATAGCTCCACACGATACAGTTGGCTTGCTCCGATCAAAACAAACGCACATGAGCAGCGGTAGAGAGGGGGAGGAGGCCGCCGCAAATGAGTTTTTTACGACTGTGTTGTGAAATATACACCCCCCCACAGCTGTAGGGGGAGCTCGTTAGGGCTGTCAACGAATATTCTAAATTCGAATATATATTCGAATAGTTTTAAAAAAGAGAAATTCGAACGTGAAAATTAATATTCGAATGTGAATTTCGAATATGGAAAAACACGCCCGCGGAAGCAGAGGCGCGGCTGTCTGCTTTGCGAGTGGGCGCGCGCGCTGCCTGAAGCCTTGTTTATACTTTCGCCTGTCTCCGCAGCGCGAGTCTCCGCAGACTGCGCGCGCACCTCCCCCAAACGGACGAGGCGTTTATACTCGACGCGCTCGCCGTTGTACTATTCTTTGAAACGATAGGGGGCGATTCGCGCTCGTGCGGACGCGTCGAGTATAAACAAGACTTGAGGGACAGGTCACACGAGTCGCACTGTCTAGCACAGCGTCATTGCTGAAAGTTGACAGTGCACTAAAAGACAATGGAATAAATTGCAGTCAGTTTTTCCTTTTTTAATACAAGCACCAATAATGTAAGTAGCCTTTTTCTTTTTTAATAGCACTTTATTTTTTATGAACCTCAGGGTAAAAGTTCTTTGTTGTCACATTTCTCGGAATTGTGTGCCTCATTTTATTTTAAAGTTCCATGTTTACCACAGCTCGCTCGGAGCGTTCAATGTCGGTTCTATACTGTAAAACTTCAATTAATGTTAATACATTTGTTTCAATCACTGAATGAAGCCTGCTATATTTGGGGCAAGAGTCGCGACCTTAAATTGCTTGCACAAAACTCTTGATCAGCACTCAACATGTGCTTATTGTTGTTCATTTTACCGTTATGAGCAGAGAGAGCGTGAGCGCGAGGGCGCGAGAGAGAGAGAGAGAGAGAGTGCCTGCGAGTGAGCGAGACTGAGGTCTGTGGTCTTGGCCATTAGTTTATTTACTTGGTTTTGTGTTGGTAATACATTGTCAACTATGTTTAAACTTAAATTAACTACCTATACAAGTTATGTATGTCTCTTTGTATTAATTTGTCCTGTTATTGACGTAATGCGCGTCATTGAAAAAATGCGCAACCAGATGTTCGAATAGTTCGAATATTCGTGTGTTTTTTAGAGGGAATATTCGAACGTCATTTTTGAGCAATTTTGACAGCCCTAGAGCTCGTGGGGAAAACATATGACAACAAAAGGGAAAATCACAGAAGAAGTGACAAGAGTTCGCTAGAGTTACCGAGTTCTCCTTTAATGTAGGTTTTCAACGTCGGTGTTGTTGAGAATGCCATCAGCGTTTCACCTGGCTTTAAACTAGTTTAACTCCCAGAGGGCCAAACATGCCACAGGTGCTGCTAAACTGGTATTAACATCTGTCTCAGGTGATCGCATCACAATTAGACAGGTTGACATTTATATTAAGAGGAGGACATCCATCACTTAATGTATTAGGGTGTTGTGGGGGGGACGCAAGGAAAGGAAACAAGGATGCACAAATAAGAAATGAGAAGAACCCAATGTGTGCTGTTGTCAAGCATACTGAAGATCCAGGAATTCGTCTTCCAAGAGTTCTTCAAATTACTCTTCCCAGATTTTACAACTGTATGGTTGTATTCGTTTAAATCAGTACCGTAATAGACAGCAAAGAAATGACATGCTATCACAACGTGCATTGGACCACTTTACACTTATTTTAGAACTGACTGCTTGTTAGTAGCACACATTTTGTGCAATGTCAATTCAATGTTTACAAGTCAATAAACACAACAGCCAGTTGTAGAATATGTCCTTACACTCTAAAAAATTCTGGGTTATTTGTTAAATCCAAACACTGGGTTGAGCCTGTAGAGTAGGCCTGGGCGATTAAACCTTATCAGTATTTATCAACGGTACACCTCCATCGATAATTAAAATCCGCATTGGAATTTTCGGTGTGCGTCAGGCACCCTTATCAGTGGCGCAAGTCATAGTTGTGTTTTAATGGATTTGTTAGCCTATCCAGTTGAACCCACGAGATGCGGTGCTGCTGAGTTGTTCATTCAAATCATTGCAGAAATAGAGAAGCTTAACGGGGAAACAATCTTGGTTATGTCAAAACCGAAACTAGTCCATTCACACGAAACGCATAATCTGCAGACTTTCTACACGGATATCTTTGACTGTTGCACTCGCGTCTCGCATAAGATAGCCGATGTTTAGAAAAGGCATGTTAAGTTCAGTTCAACTTTTAAAAAAAACATGTCCTGAGACTGTGTTTTTTTTTTTGTTCCATTCCACTGCATCTCATGTTTTTTAATGCAAAAAAAGCACTCTTTTAGCTTTTTGTTAGAGATCGACCGATATTTCGTTTTCCCAATATTTTTCCCGATATTTAAGCATTTTCCACTCTTTCAGACTATTTCAGACTATATGCACTCTTTCAAACTATGTATTGATGTTTGAAGGCATGTCCGTGCAACTCAAGAAGACGTGAAAGAGTAATTCCCAATCTGTGAGACGTGGCGTTCTGGGCGCGTGCTTTGGATGTGTGTTGCTGCGCACATTATCAATCACACAACGCGCCAGTACCAAACTGAGAGACGCAGGTAAATTTGTGTCTATGAAAATTGGCAAAGCTTAAATGCGCAAATGATCAACTTCCGTAAAGACGCAGCACTGGCCCGATCGGCATGTGACAGTTCCGTCAACTGGCCCGAGTGTCTTTCACGCTGGCCCCGGGCCATCATTATTGTTGAGCCCTGTATTGTCCTATGCCTTAATAAATTGGGTTAAACAAAAAAACAGTCGTTAAATTCAAACCACTTTTGTTTAAAAAAGGTTATTAAAATGTTTCAATAATTATCTTTTTTTTAAGCTGTAATGCCAAGCCCTACTGTAGAGTTACTTTTTGTGGGGGGTTTTTTTGTTTTGTTTTTCAGTGATCGGGAAGTTTTTGTGTTATCCAGCTCTTGGGTCAGATGCAACAACTCAGTGGTTGAGTTATTTGTTGTGGCCTTTTTGCATCCTCTTCAGGAGAGAGCAGTTCTCAGTGCCACCAAATTAGTGTGTTTCTTTCTTTAAAATACAGATTTGTGTATGTTTTGTTTCATCTACAAAATCGTTACTGTCCTGTATCATCATTTAATTTTATACAAAACAACATACAGGGACGGGCGTGAGTCATCTAAACCAGTGTGGCATCTGCCTTTTACGTGATGGAAACGCCAAGACAGTTGTTGTCAGAATATATTAAATGGAAATACTCATGGGAGTTTCTAATATTTACAGGTAAGGATATATAACCATGAAATGTAAGTTATGTGCTGAGGAAAACATGTGTCAAAGCCATTAAACAGCACACGCATCTGTCAAAGCAAGACAGGGCAAGACGCGGTAAATGCTTAAGCTTTTGTTTGAAGCGCTTAAAGCATTCTCATGTTTCAGACAACTTGGATCATGTACCTTTCCCGCAGCAGCTCACTCTGTGTCCTTCGCTATTTTCCATATGTGTTTTGTCTTTAGAAATGGGTTCTTCACTACTGTAAAGCGGCATGACTGACTGATGGACTAATCGTTATTTTCCATTGTCGATAATAATCGATTTTATCAATTAGTTGTTGCAGCCCTAAAAGCATAAATTTTCAATCATTTTGATGTTAAATCCACTATTGTTTTATATAGAATTGTTCTATAGTCTAAACAGTATTTGGTGCAATTACATCAGAAGTAACTTTAATTAAATTACAGAAAGATTAAGAGTAATCCATAACTTTACTTTTTCAAGAAAAACTATTTAATTTACAATAATTTTAACTGAAGTAATTTACACCCAACACTGATTTGAAAGGCAGGGCGAACCCAAGCCCAACTCCGGCACAAGAACCAGCACCTGTTTACGGTGGAAATAGGATAAAAGAGAATGGTTAATTACACTTGAATTACTTTTGAATGTTTAATTTTTACTTAGAATCTTTGTTAAACAAACTTAAATGTTGGCAATATTGTACAAAATGGTATATAAAATATGCTACTGTAGTGTAAAATATGAGGCTAAAATATGAGACTTGAAAATAAAGGAAGTTATCATGTAAATAGTTGAGCGCAAGTTAATCTGTAATTCACGTAAGAATAAATACAAAAATAAAAAAGCTAGTATTATAGTAAAAAAAAAAAAAATCTAAAATATTTTACAAGGTTGCAACAACTAATCGATAAAATCGATTATTATCGACAATGGAAAATAATCAACAACAAATCTGATTAAGGATTAGTCCATAAGTCAGTCATACCGCGTTACAGAAGTGAACAACTCATTTCTAAAGACAAAACGTATATGGAAAATAGCTGGGTTAAATAAACCAATGGGTTAAATAAACCAATTTCCTGGGTAAAATTAGCTCAACATCTGATCTGTCCCGTTGGGCTACAAACAACTTGAATTTGTTAACTTCAACAAGAGTGTACCCAACCTCCCAAATGAAAGTCTGCAACATTTACGTAGGATACATGTCCATGTGGTAACTGCAACATTCATGAGTTTATTATGTGGCTTATGCAATACACTGAAGATAACACAGGTGCAAACACTATAGGGATAAAGTTGCTAAATATAACATGCTGCATTGCACACAAAAGAGAACCAGAAAGCCAGCATCTATCTGTCAGCTTACGCCAATTTGTTATTAGCAACTTCACAGCTTTGGACTGTGAACTCTGGTGGAGTACCATGTCCAGTAACGTCCATATGAGTGTAGGGCTGTGACGGTGGATTTATTTTTTTTATTTATTTTTTGCGGGGGGTGGGGGTAAGGGGATGCACATAAACTTAGCAAAGCGATATTTATTAATAAAATAAGTTTAATAAGATACTGAAAGCTGCCAAAAAGTGGTAATGTATCTGTTTTTGATATAATTAAACTTGCAGCTTTATTGTTATTAGAGGGATGCTCCATAGATGCAGATAATGCACACACACACAATCTCTCTTTCTGTTGCTAAATCATTTTTAAAAATGTTATCGTTCCAAACTAATTGATCTCTGTGTCTGATTTAAAGCATGCAAAATACCAAATGTTTTGTTGGGGGACAGTTTTATCATCATTCTATCTGTATAAATGCGCTGCCTTTTTTGAAGCACACACACACCAGGGCTCAATGCTAAGGATTTTTTCTACTGGCCCAAATTGTAAAATAACACTGCATAGTCTTCAATGTATAAATCAAATGTTTTTTTAATTTAATTAAAAGTCGCACAAGTTATTCTTGTTAATTATATTCTTGTCAAAAAACCACAGGCAGCAAGAATATTAGGCTTTAAGACTTTAAGACCTAGGCTTAAATTCATGGATCCAATATAATGTTATTCCATTCCACTGTGCTACTTTTCCATTGTTTATGAACAATGCTATACTGGGGCTCGTTCTTCGTACGTTGCTTATTACATCCGAGATCAAATGACACATCCAAGATAATATCATCGTGCTAATCATGATCTGGCTAACTCGGTTCTTCGAACACACTTGCCGGATAGGATTAGTATCGCTGGATTGAGTTATCTGAGATAATTGCGCGTTCATGCGCTGGGTTAAAAGGGGACATGTATCGATAGTAGAAACATTGATCAGCAACGCTGCTATTGGCTGTTCAGCATGGCCAAAGAGCGCGCACAGTTTTTCTCCGCAGCAGAGCAAGAACTAATAGTCGAAGTTTATTCGGAATTTTAATGTTTTAATGCAAAACGCCAGGGAACACCTCAAAGTCTGCAAAAGCCAGGAGAGAGGGCTGGCAAAAAGTAGCAGACAATTTAAATCCGTTAGAAGTGGCCATGTTAGATGTTTTTTTATCACTTATTAGCCTATATTTTTGTATTTGAATAATTGCATAATTACTTTGTTCATTGTAATGTCAGAGTCACCACACTAGAACATGGGAACAAACAAAAGTGAAGTACAAAAATATTCTACATAATGGTAATTTTTTTGTTATATTATAGTCTCTTTTATAAAAGACACTGTTAAATAAATGGTTGGCTGTTTATAAAAGCAACCAAGAAAAAGGCTGAGCAAAAAAAAAAAAAAGAAGAAAAGATCTTAGTAGCCTACACTGTAAAATAATTTTTGCTGCATTAAATTAAGGCTGTATAGTCATTTCAACTGTTAAATCTTGAGTAATGATGAATTGCTTTGACAAAACTAATAAACTTATATTAATGTACAAATATTTTTCCAGAGTGTAGTTCATAATGACATTGTGTTTTCCTCTTTTGTGCACTTTTACATAATACACCAACACTTGTATCTGTTCCCAAGAAAGTGGTGGCTGAAATAAGTGGACTTTTTTTTTATAACTTTCCAAAGGAAAGAAAGTATAAGACTTTGTAATGTCCATTTGTTTCCATTGCACTGGACAGTGAATAAACCCTCTCAGATAACTGTCATATGGAGGAACTAGCCTACCTGCAAGTGCATAAATAACTTTACTTCATTTATACTTGTATGCTTTATGGCAGCAATATAAGTGTCAGGATTCCACATCTACAGAAAGGCCTACAGAAGAGTCTGCACAGACAGAGGAGACATAGGCCTACAGGTGGGCAGTGGATAGACAACTTTTCCTTTTTATTTGTTGCATGAGGCATGTGTCTAATATCTCTTGTTGCAGGCACTTGAACACTGGCTTTTCTTTACAAAGAACAATTGAAATAAAACTCAAGGAACTAAGTATATTGGTCTTTTATTAAACTTTTCATTATATTATAATGAAAAGGTTTTTTTAGTTTTTTTTTGGGCAATGTTGTGTAATATGGCACATGCAGCAATGTCACAGGCCCTGTCAGGTGTGCAAACCTCAGACTTATCAGACACTGAAATCTTCACTTTAGTTAGCCAAAGTTCATTTCATTGTGTGCCCTTGTCCTGGCTACTGCATTGTAACTGGTTTGGGTCAGGGAATGGGGTCATAAACACCTGTCTGCAGGCAGGAACATGTCATAATCACCTATGAAGAAATGCAGTTCTGTTAGGATCAGCATAAGTGTATGTAATACAGTGAGCTTGATATTTAATTGTGGAACTTTCCTTAACACTTTCAAATAATGTGCATAAATGTGAATCTCTGAAAATTCTTAAGTCATGCACAGATCCTGGCCATTTTGCTTTCACATTTGTGATATGGAAGATTTTAGTCAACTGACTTTTTTTATTTGATATTTATTAATCTGGAATATTAAGACTCCCAATAGTAACTGGGCTGCACATTTACATTGTGAACCCCCTTTCTGTTCACATAATCCCCTTCATTGAGGCCTTGATGGCAGTCTATGGAAGCCTATAGTCTATGGTACCAATCACGTTAGTGAAGCCTGAGTGACATACTGTAATCGGCATGGTCATGATTGCATGATCTTCATAAAAAATGATAGCCAAAAAAAAAAAAAAAAAAAAAAAAAAAAAAAAACTGCTTTAAAAAAACTGCTTTACAACATTGGGTCTTAAAAACCTAAAACTGTTTTTTAAACCTAAAAGCGCCAGGTAAACTCCGAATGACACGACAGACAGCACTTTCCATCAAGTTCTCTGCTCCAATAGTGTAAAGGAAAGAGCCACTCGCAAATAATCATAGGGCAATGCAAACAGTTTGTGCTGTAGTTAAAGCCCGACTCCGACAAGTCGAAAATAATGTGCGTTTCCAACAAATTAATAATGTAAACGACAATCTCACGAGTCACGAGAAAAAAATTTCAATCTCAGAAAGTGCACTATCGCGCTGCGCTGGACTTCCCGTATCAGCTCCGCTTATAAAGCCGGGATCTAATCCTGTTTACATGAAATAAGCCTGCTCCCGAGCAGGTTCAAGTTTGCGCACCTGTTGCTATGACAGCAAGTCCAGGATGAGCGTCGAAGAACCAAACAATCCAAGATCATGCCAAATCGCCAACAATCAAATCCAGCTAACTGAGTTAGCGACGTACGAAGAACGAGCCCCTGATGTATTTAACTGTTGTTGCTGACGCTCGCGTCTTCTGCAGCGCCTAACGCATGACACGGCATTCTTAAAACGTGGCACGTTGAGTAAAAAGAAGTTTCAAGTAAAATAAGTTTCTCCCGATATTCCAAAGCAAATGACATTGATAGTACAAGTTCAGAAGAGTGATTTTATCTTCTGCAAGAGCAAGACATGAAACACGGGAATGTGAAACTGAATTACTGGTTAATGTGTGAAATACACTATACAAATACAAAAAAATAAAGACGAAAGTGAAAGTAAAATGCGCACGGAAGCACAGGCATTCCTTTGATTAGGAATGAACTGAAAACGCTCACTCTGATCCGTGCCAGTGGACATGCACCGTTTTGAATGCCCGTTCACATTTTACTTTCATTTTCAAAGGTTTCCTGCACACAACACAAGTCCCAAACAGAAAAGAACAAACAAAACAAAAGAACAACAAGTCATGTCTGATTCGCAAAAAAAAGGGGGAAAAAAATAACCTTACTTATGAACCCAGTTCTTTCTAATGAGTCAGTCAAAAGGAATCACTAGTAAGTCATAAATTAGAGATTTGAAAGACCGACTGACTGATATGTCCAATTCTAAATAAAACAAAAACAATGTGGCGTTCATTAAACAACATGTAATTAAAGGTATAAGACAACAGAGTTTTGTTGGATATATTAATATTGGTATTCTTTAGAAAATGTTTAAAATCTATACCAAAATGTTAAAGATTCCCTATTACAAAAAGTTGTTTAAGTTCACGTATGCCATAAGCGACTGAGTTTACGAGGATACTCGTCAAGACGGCCATTTTGACAATTTTGCATCTATTGCCCTTTCCCTAATGGAACCCTAATTCCCACTCGCAGTCTTCCTCTGAGTCCGCACTTTCGTGACGTAATGCTGCTTTGACTGTCGGGAAGAAGTCTGCAGCGGAGTCCGCATCAGCGCAGGCTCGGCAAAAGTGTGCATCAAGGGCGCAAATCGACCACACGGGGGGCGCTCGCGAGCACTCTTCTGAGATCTAAAAATGACAAATGGGACACACTGCGGTCTCACGGATTTAACGGACACGCGCACGCGGCAGCCATTGTAAGTCCACAAGACCGAAAGTGGTCATGAAGTGTGCCATTTGGGACAGGGCCTATGAGTCCGTTCAAGCACAAATAGACGTGAAAGAGAACGGAATTCGGCGTTCAGGTCCTGCTGCTCTGTGTGTGCGCACAGAAAACAGCTTTCGCGTCTTCTTAGTCTCAAATGGTTTAAAATCTCATAAATGTTTAAACTTACGGACCTAAAACACGTGTAAATGATACATTTTCACTCGATGGTTGGACTTTGCAATTAATCCAAGTATCACTTGCGTTTCGAACGGTGATGCCTGGTTCGAACGGATCAACTATGATCCCTATACGTGACATTGCACATCCTGCGATGTGACTATCGCAGATGTGCACTTTGTGATATTGATACTAAATATATTGTGCCCTACTTAAAATCATGTGAGTTATGTGTCATTACCAAAGAATAAAAAATATCATAATTCTAACACATACAAAACACTTCAATGAAAACATCAGAAACAAGCAAATGTGTTCAACAGTCCACCTCACAACTACAAAACACAAGACAAATCCTGGCAAAATCCTGGCCTTATCCTCATTTCTAGAATTCACAATGCATCTCTAGGGATGCACCGATACCACTTTTTCCAGAATCGTTCCGATACCAAAAATTCTGAGTATCGACCGATACCGATCCGATACCAGCGCAGTTTTTTTTTAATCAAGTATGTTGAACTGATAATCCCTATTTTGTGTGTTAAAC
This sequence comes from Leuciscus leuciscus, assembly GCF_965113295.1. Taxonomy (NCBI): domain Eukaryota; kingdom Metazoa; phylum Chordata; class Actinopteri; order Cypriniformes; family Leuciscidae; genus Leuciscus; species Leuciscus leuciscus. Next base: position 10,452,499 of record NC_138735.1, on the reverse strand, counting down.
ACTTAATAAAGACAACTTCATTATAAAGAAAAACAACAACAACAAAAAAATATATGATCATAATCTGACATAAATGCTATTATAAACTAGATTAGTGGATAATTCAGCAGTAAAATTTTGTCTAGAAAAATCACGAGTTGTATAATTGTATAAAATATGAACATTTTGTGAAAAAAAATGTTTAGTGGGGAACAAATTAGAGACAATGGCCCTCATTTATCAATCTTGCGTAGAAACGGGCGTATATGTTGGCGTAAGATTATGCTTACACTCCTCTCGCCGCCTGATTTATGAAGCTGTGCGTACCTTTGAAATCCAGGTGTACGCAATACCTGCCCTTGATAAATGCCGCGGCTGAAAACGATCGTCATTAGAATAACACGCCCCTATATATTCAAGTCTCCGCTTCCCCCACGCCCTCATTTTACGCCATGGACACACGGAAGACGGCAAAGAAGAGAAACTTCTTTGAGAAAGAGAAAGCGAAACCAGGGAAGTGGAAAGAAACAAAATTGATTTCTAGATTTTTATTATTAATGACTCTTATTGTTATTTAGAAGAAGAATGTCGTTATTATTATTATTTGTATTATTAGGCTATTATTATTTAAAAGAAGAATGTCATTTTTATTATTTTGTCAGTCTGAATAATTTTGTTGGTCATTGAAAGCCTTTCATTACTAAACCCAGTCCGTGCACACCTGCCGGGCCTAACCCTGGCCTAACCATCGTTATTCAGAGAATAGTACAACGGCGAGCACGTCGAGTATAAACGCCTCGTCCGTTTGGGGAGGTGCACGCGCAGTCTGCGGAGACTCGCGCTGCGGAGCCAGGCGAAAGTATTTAACAAGGCTTGAAACGTCAGGTAAAGCGCACAGGCTCGCAACTGAAGGAATACATATGCCTACAATTCAAATGCTTTGGTAAAGTCACACAACTTAAACATTGAAGTCCATGTTGCACAAAAATAAACACTGAAGTTTATAATTAGCCTACTATGTTGTTTTTTTACAGTGGGTCATAATATATCATATCTTTTAGTTTGTCAGTGCGTTTTGTGGTGTTAGGAATTGTTTTTCTGCGCATTCCCGCACTCAAAACGTGCGTACACCACCTCCTGAGCTGGCGTAGGATTTGAGCGTGCCGTACGCCAACGTTCATATTGATAAATCTCAAAGTCACCGTGGTTTTGGGTGTACGCCAGGTGTACGCTGGAAATTTGGTGTACGCACTTTTGATAAATGAGGGCCAATAAGTGTAACACTAAATCTGGTCAAACGTTACACATTGCTCTTTGTATCGTTGTAAAATACATTCATGAAAAACAAGATAACAAAAATCTAAAATATCAATTATTGTATATAGGCTAGTATAAAATGAGACATTTTTTAAATGTATAGCACAGCTGTTTAATGAGGTATCAACATATGATAGATAGGACAGAACAAGAAAGGCTATTAATAATCTTTCGTTGCGTCACTGTATTATTATGAAAGGCTCCAATAAAATGCGGCACAAAGCGCTTATGCGCATCCCGAGCGCAGAATGATGCACTTGAAGCAACATGAGTCACAGCGCGCAGCGGGTCGAGTCCGCATTGAAAAGTTTAAATCACAAAGAAAATACATATTGATGCGTAGTATATTATACAGTATCTATCAATAGTCTATTCAGCATTTTCTTTTAACAGTTTTAAAGGGATAGTTCACTTTGAAATTAATTTTTGGTATGTTTTAGCTTACCTCAAGGGCATCCAAGATGTAGCCTAGGTGTCTTTTTTTCCGCAGTAGTTTCAATTTTGATATTTTTAGGTCAAACCGTTCTTGTCTGTCAGTCATATAATGCAGGTCTATGGTCATTATCTCAAAACACAAGCACAGAGTCCAAATTAAAACAATTCCCCGTCGTCCAAATTAAACAATTCCCCATCGTAAGTACACATTGATGGCCTAAGACACGAAACGAGCGGTTTGTGTGAGAAAACGAACAGTATTTATATCGTTTTTACCTCTTGAACACAGCCGCGTCCAAATGTTCTGATCTGACGTGTACGCAGACTGGTGCATAGATATATACACACTAGATGTCGCCTTGTCTACGGCAGTTCATTGGAACGAATGTCTTTAAGGCGACATCTAGTGTATATATCTATGCACCAGTCTGCGTACACGTCAGATCAGAACATTTGGACGTGGCTGTGTTCAAGAGGTAAAAACGATATAAATACTGTTCGTTTTCTCACACAAACCGCTCGTTTCGTGTCTTAGGCCATCAATGTGTACTTACGATGGGGGAATTGTTTAATTTGGACGACGGGGAATTGTTTTAATTTGGACTCTGTGCATGCTCTTTGAAGTGGTGACCATCGACCTGCATTATATGACTGACAGACAAGAACGGTTTGACCTAAAAATATCAAAATTGAAACTACTGCGGAAAAAAAGACACCTACATCTTGGATGCCCTTGAGCTAAGCTAAAACATACCAAAAATTAATTTAAAAGTGAACTATCCCTTTAAATTTCAGTTACTGTGTGCGCGAAGAACAAATAGTGCTCTGACTTTACTCCAGTGTTGTGATCTAACAGACACCCGGTAGAAAGTAACATTTACATTTACATTTACATTTATTCATTTAGCTGACGCTTCTATCCAAAGCGACTTACAATTGCTATATATGTCAGAGGTCACACGCCTCTGGAGCAACTAGGGGTTAAGTGTCTTGCTCAGGGACACATTGGTGTCTCACAGTGGATTCGAACCCGGGTCTCTCACACCAAAGGCATGTGTCTTATCCATTGCGCCACTACCACCCCTATGATTAAGGTACAGCAATAAAATCCAGCAAGATAAAGTTGTTTTATGCGAAACCATAGATCTTTATCTACAGATCAAGTATAATAATAGTAACATTGAATCATCTTGGAGAGAGTTTCATCGTGTTAACTGTCGTAACTGAACGCGACGCGCTGTTTGAATGCTGAATGGAGAATGACAGCCGCAGCTGAGGGAAACGTTTACGTGAGCTTGAATTTAACGACTTAAATATTAATTTCTATCTCACATTATACTATATAATGGCTTCAGAACACTTATAATATTATGCATGAAAACTTATGGTGCTTTATAATGTTTGTATGCCTTTTGTGGGGCTTAACAATAACACTGAATAGTATACCACCATATCGGATTTGGATCGGCCTCGTCTGACCGATACCCGATCCGGCAAAAATGGCAGTATCGGAGCCGATACCGATACTGAGTATCGGATCGGCGCATCCCTATGCATCTCATCACTTCACATTAAAGTAACAACCCTGTTTGCTCTAAAAGTTGAACTTTTTCTCTTGATATTAATGTTGAGGAGGCTCACATTCTCACTATTTTCAAAAAGTAATTAACTACCCATAAAACAAATTCTTACATAAATCACAACGTGATGTCAGGCAGAATAACGTTACCTGTCTTGTTTTTATTAAAATAAATGCAAATTAGAGATTGACCAATATTAGCTGCTTTTCCACTGTCGGGGCAGTGCGAGCCAGGGCTAACAGCATAAAGACCTCTGACAACAGCATCAATATTTGACCTATGTTTTACAAGAATTTTTTTTACAGTGACAGTAATTTATTAATTTGTGTCAGGAGTCCACATCAACCATGCTGAATCAAACTGGTATTCTATTTAACATTACACACAAAAAGAGAACGCATAACTATTCAGTTGCACCAATTCCATTTATTTACGATCACAGGAATGCACAAAACAACTCCATTAAGGCTTTTAAGTCCCAAGGCTTACACATTTAGAAAAATATTGATAAAAAATGTTTGTCACATTTCTTTAGAAAGAGTGAGCATTTCTATTAATTGTCCACAAAATGATGTGATCTGAGGAGGTATGAGCGATTTCATAAGTTATGCCTCATACGAGTCAATTGGAGTGGCATGGTTTTGATGACATATCTTTGTTTTGGTTTTTTTGGACAGGTTACAGTAAGGCAGTCAGAATGGATGCGAATGGGGCTCTTCTTAGAGCAGCAGTCAGGAACCTAAGGCTCGCCAGGTCTCAACTGCCATGACAGCAATCAACAGCAAAGCGCTTACGTTTCTATGGTAATCTAGAGCGTTCCTGCACTCAGCTTAGTAGCTTGTTTGTGGTAATGGTGAAAACAATTTTTAGCAGTGAACAGCAGCAGAAATGTACAAGTATATACAAAAAAGTGACTGGACAAACATTTCACTTTATTTAAACTGGTGTTTTGAGACATTTCTCCGGATACTTTCGCTTTTGTCATAGAGACCTTTTATGTCTTATAAATGTGTCATATTTATGGTAATCCATGCAGCTTTCAGTTGATGATACTGATTGAAGTTATTAACAACGAAATATGAATGAATGAGAAACAAAAGAGAGGGATGTGCTTGATATTAAAAAGAAATATTAAAAGCGCTATAAGCCACAAAACTGAATCCGCTACTGACAGGATGCTTTCTGTGCGCGCTCCGAGTGGAACAAGTACAAGCATTAGCCTTTGTCTTCGGTTGCGTGCATAAAAGGCCAGATACACACAGAAATATGTCAAAATGGCAATATGTCGAGTATTCACGAAAACAGGAGATGTAAGCACTGTGTGCGTTTTTTTTTTTAAATGTGATTGATTCGATATCGATTCTCAAAAGACACATTTTTTTATTTTTTCATAATTATTTCCGCAAACATTGGACATATCATCTGATTGATGTTAATCTTATTACAAGTCTTCTCCACAAAATGTCATCCTCTTACATTGGGCGACATTGAATGGCGACATTCGTGGGACCCTGTCATTCATTCAGTGCTTAACATGGCGGATGCAGGAGTGCCTTTCAGTGTGACAGCTGAAGGAACTGTCACTGTCCCGATCAGACCAGTCCTGCATGGTCAAGAAAGTTTATAATTTGCACGCTATTTCAAGCCTTGCCAATTTAGGAATTCAAGTGAAAGAACTCTGTAAGTTTTGTGCGCACACACATCTGCGTCTCAATCACTTTAGGCTGCACGATTAATCGAAATTAAACCGCACTGGATTTGGCAAAGGCTACAATTATTTTATCCACAGTACGCTGTGATCAGTAGTAAATGCTGCTCCATCTCAAAGCCAGAGGGCGCTCTTGCGCAGAAACTCCAAATATGCCCCGCAGAAGTTTTGGTGCGTTCAAGTCATCTCGTATAGATCGTATTTACGAGTTGAACGCACTTGAACGCCACCACAATGTCGTAAAAACCAGTGGGGAGCTCGGGATTTTCTCTAAGCTCCGATCTTTACGAGTTGGGTGCGTGTCAGTGATTAACATGGCGGAATACACAATACTTAAAGGTATTTAGCTGTGATATTGTCAGGCTTTTCTATTTACAGCGCAGTTAGCTAATCGCCAACACAGAATATGATAGTATTATAATATAACTATGCAACATGTAACGATGAGTTGGCAGTGGCTTCATAAATTAATAAAAAAAACAAAAATACAAAGTACACCTGATGCACATTTTTTTGTTCTTCATTTTCTAGAACAAGAGTTTAAGAATCTTACTGTATTTTTGTGTAATTAATTAAGAGAAAGTACTCCGCCATTTTGCTCCGACGAAAGTGACTTGAACGCACATGCCGTAATAAGCACGACTTCCCACCTCGTACGTACGAACTTCCCAGGAGGACTTGAATATGTGCCGTCATTCCAGGAAATCCCAATGGGCATCATACTATCTGTAGCTGAATAAACGCTTTGGTTGATCTAACATGACTAATAAACACACGACTGCCTTATTTTGTGTGAGAAGAAGCCACATCATCTCACAGAAGGATGCTCAACTGTCGTTATGAAGTGAGTTTGGAGTAAAAACATGTTATTAAATGTTGTCTTTTGTTGGACAAGAGGTTCATAAATGCTTCTCATGTTTGGAAAGATGTTTGAAGCACGTTGCTTTTTCAAATGCACGTTATAAGCGACTCAAACTCGCAGTGCTGTCAGATGGAGCAGCGTTTACTACTGATCACAGAGCCGCTCTTCACTGACAAGTTGTGCATAAAAAATAATTGCAGCCTTTGCGATTTCATAATTGAAATAAGCCAAAACGGTTTAAGTGCAATGTCATGTTAATTGTGATTAATCGTGCAGCCCTAATCAGAGTGCAAATAATAAATGTAATTCTCTTTCACGTCTCCCTGCATTTAATGGACAAATTCACAGAAATGTATCTCCAAATGCCCACCTTTGCGAGTAAACATAGTCAGTTATGGTTAAAGTAAGCAGTAGAGAAAGAACATATAATGGATCAGTGCATTAGGCTATGTCTTAAAGGGATAGTTCACTTTGAAATTACATTTTGGTATGTTTTAGCTTAGCTCAAGGGCATCCAAGATGTAGATGTCTTTTTTTCCGCAGAAGTTTCAATTTTGATATTTTTAGGTCAAACCGTTCTTGTCTGTCAGTCATATAATGCAGGTCGATGGTCACTGTCTAAAAGAGCATGCACAGAGTCCAAATTAAAACAATTCCCCATCGTCCAAATTAAAACAATTCCCCATCGTCCAAATTAAACAATTCCCCATCGTAAGTACACATTGATGGCCTAAGACACGAAACGAGCGGTTTGTGTGAGAAAACGAACAGTATTTATATCGTTTTTACCTCTTGAACACAGCCACGTCCAAGTGATCTGAGAGCGCGGGCGGGTATAGATATATACACTAGATGTCGCCTTGGCTACGGTTTCTCACACAAACCGCTCGTTTCGTGTCTTAGGCCACCAATGTGTACTTACGATGGGGAATTGTTTAATTTGGACGATGGGGAATTGTTTTAATTTGGACTCTGTGCATGCTCTTTGAGACAGTGACCATAGACCTGCATTATATGACTGACAGACAAGAACGGTTTGACCTAAAAATATCAAAATTGAAACTACTGCGGAAAAAAAGACACCTACATCTTGGATGCCCTTGAGGTAAGCTAAAACATACCAAAATTTAATTTCAAAGTGAACTATCCCTTTAAAGTGACAGCAGCCTAAAATTTCTGCTCCTGATCAAACTACAAAAGACAAGTAATTCCCTGCTCTTCACTGAATAACGTTTTTGTAACCTTAATAAGGATTGATCTTTATTTAGTTTGTACCGTGAAGATTATTTGCAGTGTTATTTTACATTTGATAACTTCATTCCATTTCTGTACCTGAAAAACTTAAAAGCACTGATTATGACATTTGTATCTTTTTTCTATTGTATTTATTTATTTGTGTTATTGCTTTTAGTTTAATTGTTTATTTGTTCTTTATTTTTTATTAATGACCGTTTACTTGTGACTGTTTACTTTTGACATTTTTATTAGTAGTTTTAGCTGTGGAATCAATTGGAATCGAGAATTGTTAAATTTCACTGGTATCTACAATTTTGGGTATCATAACCTTATTTATTATACATGGGTAAAAAAACTAAAAAACATTTTATTCTTTAAAATAATTTTTATTATATAAAAATATATGGCTCTTTGGTCAAAAAAGGTTCCCTGACCCCTGTTTTAGGGGAAACAAAGGCAGAAATGTTATATTTTAAAGGGGACATATCATGAAAATCTGACTTTTTCCATGTTTAAGTGCTATAAACAGTGCATCTACCAACCCAGAAAACGTGAAAAGTGAATCCCAGTAACTTTGTTTTGTTAAGCCTTTCTCTACAAGCATGTCAAAAAATTTGCCTATCAGATTTCGCTCCCCTTCTGACATAGGAAGGGGATCTTATTATAATATTACCGCCTCTCAATCTGTACTTTTCCACCCGTGGCGCCGACATTTGGTTTTCGCAAGAAACAACAGTGTAACCACTTCTAACTCAATGGCAAAGGATCGAGCAAAGCATGCAATCTCTCGCTCAGGCTTCATCCTTGCAGTATTTTGAACCAAAAATTCACAATTGTCTTATAAAGACCTCAGGGAACTGTGTCAACTTGTGTAAAAGATGTGTGTTTTACACAAATAATTGTGTAAAACATGACGGTACATGCGAGTCGATGAGATGAATCAATGTAACTCCACAACAACTAGTACGTATATCCACTAACCATTCAGAAACGTCCAGATGCAGTCTAAAAATTGGAACCTCTTCCTGAGGGGGTATTTTGAGCTGAAATTTTACAGACACATTCTGCGGACACCATGGATTTATATTACATCTTGTGAAAAGGGCCATAATATGTCACCTTTAAAAAAGCTTAAAAGCTTACATTTGGGGGGAGGGGGGAGCACTTAAATTAACTCCTCTCTTAAAACTAAAAATATAGGCCCTATATATTATTTGTGCAGCAAAAAAAAAATAATTAAACTGTGTTTAACAGCAATACAGGGTTAACGCTTACGGTTTCATGGTAAAAAGAAAATATAACTTTACACACAAAAGGTTAGTAAGGGATCTTTTCACACTAAAAACATTGTAACATGAATGTCCATATCTTGCTATTGAAGATGATTACAGTGTTAATGATGACATGCTCTTGCTGTTTTAGTCCATAAATCAGATCCATGTAAAAGACAGTTATAGGGTGACATAAGGAGGACAGGAGGATCACACGCACGCATGTTTATACATTCACAATCAGATTATGGACTTTATCTTATCAGAACTTACGGAAGACTGTTGCAGTGAGCAGTCAGCACAAATGCCCACAAATAAAGCCATAAATTATACTGAAACTTTTTGTTTCATTATTTATATAGCAATCCAGCTACATTAAATACTTTATACTTAAAATAATGCTTAACTATTACAGATTTAAATAAAGACCAGCATTGTTGGAATACACTATGAAGCTCTCTAAGAATCAGTGACAGAAATCATGCCACATCAAACACTGCTCTACTGAATTCAGACTTCGTTTCCAGGTATCACTGGTAGATGACAGTAAACTGAGCACGCTAGGGCAAGGCAATCCTTCACCAGATACTAGTCTCGGTAACTTCTCACTGAGACGAATGTGACGAAATAGCAACTTGAAACTCAACAGCACAGGGACTGGACATTAAGTAGCCCAAACCAGAGGGCTTTTGGTGTCAATGATCACTGAACGCATGTAACACCAGACAACATCCAGGTACCGTGGGACTTGTTTATGAAAACAACACTGGCTACACACTGCAGAAAATGTGACCGTCATTCCCGCTGTGACATTGAATTTAAACAAAAACACTTTTTTTGATTTAACTGTAACTTAAGAACAAAAACTTTTGCTTTCCAGTCCGTTTTCTTAAACAGAGTGTTTGTATGTGAGCAGATTCGGTGCAAGGTCGAGCAGTGATGAATAGGTCTGATCTGAACTCCTCTGGAGAGGCTGCCATTGATGCAGCTGAACTCAACCAATTCTCATGTGTCTCATTAAACCACTTAAAGTGAAAATTGGTCTCCTACTATTATGAGAATCATTCAGCAGAGCTGCAGAAGCAGTGGAAAGGCAACGTTCAGAATTGAGAAAGCTTACTAAATACTGTGTGCATACTATCAATACTGCCTATATATTTTCTACTATTTATATTTCAATATATTATATTTATATTTCAATAATCATGGTAGCAAATAGTGCCCATTTATCATTTTTACAAAAAAAACTAAGTGGCTAGTTTGTAATGTTGGTCTTAACTGTCAGTAGTCTAGTCAAATAATGAGTGAATTAAATGACACTGGAAATGAAACGTGCATTCTGTCATACAGTGTGTGCATATTGTGCTCTGCCAAAATGTGTAGGCTAGTCATTCCTTTCATACAGAAAATGTGAAAACTGTGCACAGTATAGCCTACATATACTGCAGAAAACAATAGTACACTGTAAAAAAAAAAGACACATTTTAACTGAAAAAATATATATACAGTACAAAAAACCCTGTTCATTGGTTTACAGTAAGTTCCCCTACAATATAATGGGAAACTGTAATATCTAACCTTAAACTTAATTTGAAAAAATGTTAAATGTAACGGTTTTGGAAGTTGGAATTATTTTATAATGAACTGACATCCCCAGAATTCCCTGTGACACCTCACACTTGACGTTTCTTCTTAGATTTATTTGTCTATCAGTTGTGTAGGGTTTTCGATTACATCTTATGTTGTTAAATTAATGTTTATTGCATTATTATGTGTTATCATGATGGTGTGTGTGCAACTGTACATGACACTGTATGCACCTTCTATATATTAGTATTTACCTCAGCTTGTGGAACAACGACTTTTGATGAACTTCATGTGCTTTCTCTTTACCCCGTTTTGTTATGGTGGCTTTTAGTGTTAGTTACAAGACAGATTTAGGCCTAGTAGTTCATTTTTTATAATTTTTTATTACAATTTTAAATAGTAAAATATTTGTACACTGTATTTAAAGCTGCCGTCGGCAAGTCTGGCAGATTGGGTCGATTAGCCAAAATTTTGAATGTTTACAACTCTCATGCCCCTCCCCACTACCAGCGAGCACCCTCCCATCGAGGTCGTGCTCGTCAGTGCGTCACTTTGCGTGTGTACCTGATTTTCTGTGAACGCGTCCGTCTCTTCAGCATCTATCAACACCATGGACTCGGAGGTAGGCTGCCCTGGCTAATCTATCCATAAATAGCAATAACCGAGGAATTGGAAGCTTGTTAGTAGATTTTCTCTCCGCCATCACGCTTCATGCAATCTCCAGGCGAACTTCAGGTGTGGCGTGTGCATGTGATATTAACGTGCGCGAGTGAGGGGGATCTGTGGCGTGTGCACGACCTGTGATTGACAGTCAGATCTCACACCCCCCTGCGCTGATTGGACCAGATGAAGCGGGAGCGCTGGATTTTTGCAAAACAAATAACACGCTCCAGGTGGAGTTAGAAGCTCGGGTTTTTTTCTAAAACCACCTTATTTATGTTGTTCTGTCGGATTATAGTGTCGATTACACTGAATATGATCAAAAAAATGTTGCCGACGGCAGCTTTAAAAAAAAAAAAATCTCGTAACCACAGCTGTGATATTTTTTCTTTAAAATGACAGGATTTTCTTTTTTTTTCTTTTTTCACAGTGTATACTATTACATATTAGGCACCCACACACTACAAGATAATCAATCAGGCTGATTTTGGGCCCGATTCTCCCCTTCCGACAATCTTAGGTAAAGTCCCGATTATCTTGATGGCTCTACAGATTATCTTATCAGTTTTCCTGTGGCGCGATGTGTTGGTGCGAGTGATTGAATCTGCTCGGAAGAACCTTTTTTCTTTATTTTAAGCAAATTTTCTGTTAAAAGCAGTCCAAACACTATTATGGCATTTCTTCTTTCCCGTCTGTTTGTTTACATGTTTCAACACGATAGATTTAGCAAAATGTTCCGTGTTCACAGTCGGGACTCTATGTAGCCCCTAAAGGGACAACATGGTGAAGAAACATAAAATGAGATGGGAGGAAAAATTATTTGGCTATGCTTTTGCGTTCCCCCTCGAAACTGCGTTCACTCGCGTCTCGCAAAGAACACAAAAGATTTGCGAGAGCGAAAACAAAAGTTTTTGCGAGGGAACACAAAGGTTTTGCGAGCGGATGCAAAGTTTCTCAGAGGAACGTAAAACATTTGCTAGAGAACGCAAAAGCACTGACTTGTTATTTTTCCTCCCATCTCATATTATCTTTCCACCACCATGTCCCCTACGGCCGTGTGTCCACCAAAGCGTTTTTTCAAGCGGCTGTCGTATTTTTAAAATTGTTTTCAATGGGAGCGCCGCATTTTCTAAACGCCATGAGTGTAACGAGGCGCTGAGTGTTTTTTTCACGCTGCAGCGCTGAGCGTTCAGCGTTTTTTACAGGTCGCCGAGAGTTGAAGAATGTTCAGCTTTGGGTAAAACGCAGTGCTCATCACTGTCATTTTTTACTCCGCCGTCCAATCACAGTGGAGGAGGGGCGGGACTAATACCACACCGACCAACAAAGTACTCACAGCTAGGCGTTTTCAGCAGAGCCTAGTGTTTTCAGCAGGCTAAAAACACTTTGGTGGACACACGGCCTAAGTGTTCCGTAGAATTCTGGTTGTTTGTGAATGGAATATGTTAGTGTGTGGTGTGGTGTGCTGTCTTGGTCACATCACGGCACTCCAAACACTTTAGGAACAAAACTGTTAAATATATGATTTTTTTTTATATCGTCATGTTTACTCACCCTCAAGCCATCCTCGGTATATATGACTTTCTTCTTTCAGACGAATACAATCAGACTTATATAAAAAAATGTCCTGGCACTTTCATGCTTTATAAATGCAGTGAATGGAGGACGACATTTTGAAGTCCAAAAAAAGTGCATCCATCCGTCATAAAATAACTCCACACGGCTCCACAGGGGGTTAATAAAGGCCTTCTGAAGCAAAGCGATGCGTTTGAGAAAGACAAATATCCATATTTAAAACTTTATTAGCTATGATAACTAGCTTCCGACAGACGGCCGTACGCATCGATTTACGGCGAAAGAGTAACCCCTGACCTAACGCACGACGTATTGATGAATGTGGAAGCGCAGAGAAAAGAGCAAAACAAGACACCAGTCACGAATTAGCCTAGATGTCTAAAACGAGAAATTTTAAAGAGAAATGTCTGAGGATTTCGATATAAGAGATGCGGAGCTTGAGTGTGTTGCCCAGCCTTATTTATTTGAACCGGGAGACGCAACAGAGCCTACGCTACTCCTACATGGCATCAGGGGTTACTCTTTTGGCCTAAGACGACTTGCGTAGGCCGTCTGCCAAAAGCTAGTTATTTTATTTTTTTAATTTTTAAATATGGATATTTTTCTTACAAAACCCCATCGCTTTGCTTCAGAAGGCCTTTATTAACCTCCTGAAGCCGTATGGATTACTTTTATGACAGACGGATGGATGCACTTTTTGGACTTCAAAATCAGAACTGCCATTCACTACCATTATAAAGCTTGGAAAAGCAATGTTTATATATATATATATATATATATATATATATATATATATATATATATATATATATATATATATATATATAATTCCGATTGTGTTCATCTGAAAGAAGATATACACATAGGATCGCCTGATGTTGAGTAAATCACGGGATAATTTTCATTTTTGGGTGAACTGTCCCTTTAAGTGTCTTTGGGCGGACAATACGTTATGTACAATGCAATACAAAACATTAACTATATGAATATATATATATATATATATATATATATATATATATATATATATATATATATATATATATAAAAGTGTATTTAAAATGCTAACTGCTAAAATGCTAGTATTTAACAATACTTTAAAATTTTTCACATTTAATTTATAATAATTTAGCTGTTCACTTAAATAGTCCTGTAGTGAGACAAAACAGATTTAAAAGAAAGAAAGAAAAATATTCCATGTAGTCCCTTAACTAGCCTAATACAAGCTCTTAAAAACTATTTACAAGAATTTAACGCGAATTAGAAAATAATGGTTGTAGACGCCGTATAACACGTCACACTGATCTGTCACTGCGTGACATGTCAAGTCAACTAACCCTGTACAGCAGGAAAAGCATAATAGTACTTCGTACTTACTTGATAAAAGCTGGCACAACTAAGGAAGTTAAAATCCCCAGTTATACAATCAACATGTTAAAACAGCAGGTTAACCCTGGGGATAAATTAGCCAGGATTGAAGGAAACTAGTTAGTTTAGCAGCTCTTATCTTGACTCGAGTAAGATGGCTGGACCCATGTGAAAACAAAACAACTTTGAGCCACCAAACGTCGGTGTGACGTTTACTAAACAACGTCGTCCACACTTTACTCAACTGAAACTAACATCGACATACAAACTTATTTTATAACCCAGATAGATATTTTTCACGTTACTTCCTCGTTGTCCTTTAATGTCCCGTATGAAATGTAATACTTTCGTTTATTCTAATGGTGAGGGAGTTATGTCATTAGTTAAAGACCTCAATCAAATTAAAGACGTAAAGCCGCGGATTGATATATGCGCGCTCAGACTTTATAACAATCTGTCATTACAATGTTTCAATGTTACTCTTCTCACAGTTCACACTCACACAGGCTGCAACTATCGCCACTTTCAAATGCAAACCAAAACAACACTTGTTTTTCACTTCAAACGTCAAAATAGCGCGCATTTTACCCAAACACAACTATAAACATTAACATATAAACAAATAATCACGGCAGAAAGCGTATGTAATGATGAAAGAGTAGCGAATGCTTACGGAATTGATGCAATTCTTTTTTCCTTTCCAGCTTCCAGCCAACTTAATTCAGAATGTAATCCAAAAAGAAACTTTTCCCAAAGCTCTCATGTGGATTAAGCGTTTGGTACGATATTTCAGGTCGAAACATTCCTCATTTGGGTGAAAGAAGCATAGTTTTCCTCGATTATATGAATTTTAAAGTTGTAGCGTTTACTCCATCATGGTGGCCATGTTTAAGAGAGACCGAAACACTGCCTGTCACGGCAACGGACAAATAGATCCACTTTAACGTTTAAGACAGTGTTGCCGTTTTAAACTGCGCACAACTCGTACAGAACATCTATAAACCGAATATATGAGGTGTGATGCGCAAAACATGTACGTTATTTCTGTTATAAACTGCATGGAGGTATTTTTAAAAAGTCTCACTGACCCTGCGGAGTGATACACTAGGACATACTCAAGGTAAAAAGTCTTCTCAGTCGTCAGCGGTGGGCGGCAAAACGCGGAAGTAGATTCTGGAAATTGAGCTGGATCGAGTCCATGTCGCCTATCAGCATAGAAAAGGCAGTATTACTTCACTCAGATCCTTTGATCATTTCCTATCGCAAAACAAATATTTTCAGTTCTAAAATGACATTTCTTAAATGCCTGAAAATTATGCATTTTAGAACATCACAAAATGTTAGAACTAATGTTTTTTTTTTTTTTTTTTAAGTAAACCCTGTACTTTCTCTTTGTTTATAGGCTACATATATTGTGTAAATTGCTTTAAATTAGAGTTGCATTCTTGACTTTGACATAGAGGCTGTGTTTTTCTAATTCCATTTACTCTGTAGGCTATCACCAACTATTACACTACATGTGCTATAGACTATTCTAAAGGCATACTGTAAGTAAATAATAACAAACAAAAAAAGATCAAATAAAATAATATTAATGGGGAAAGGGAAAAACAACAAGACAATGCAGATTCCACATATTTATTTTGACTTGGTAATGTAAATACAGTAATAATCACAAACACACTAATTTCCAGGTCTTTTTTTAATTTAATTTTTTATATAATGAACATAATTAGCTAATCCATGCATGCTGGCATTTTATTCAGTTTATACTTTCATTGTAATTAAAGAATATTCTTAGAAGCAATGCAGACAAATTCAACAGATAAATGCACAGTATTCCATTTACAAATCAGATGATTGTTTGTACTCAAAGTTTAAACTTTTGTTGAACTACAGAAAATAAAACCCAGGATAAAGGAATAAAATACATAAAAGCAGTGTTTTATAAGTACATCAGTAATTCTCTGTTCTTTTCTCCTAATAAAAAAAAAGAGGCTCATTAAAGGTCAAGGATTCTAGGGAAGATGTCCAAAGCGGTGCAGGTGCAAGAGGAAACGAGCTCCTTTGCCTGAAAGAAGCACCAGTGTTTGAAAGACAGTGTCTCACTGATGCTTTCATCGCTCTGCTTCAACACGTTTCCTCTTTCCCGCTCACTGAATGATCCATGCTGTGTGTGTGAGAGACCTAGCGCATGGGACTGGTTTAACAAGTAATACAATTTATTATTTTCACTAACAAACACTTCAGGGATTTTTAAGCGGTACTTTATAGATTAACATTTTCTGCCCCTAAAATGTAATAAAAAAAAGTAAAAAAAAAAAAGTAAAAGAACGATAACTACACTATCTATCTAAATAAGTCCTTAAAAACTTCACAACATTTTCAATAACTTCACAAATGAAAACAAGATTTTATTTTACGCATTTGGGCTGTAAAAAAAAAAAAAAAAAAAAAAAAAAAAAAAAAAACATACCACTATTTAGGATAAATAATGACATTGGGGGGTTGCTGCCTAAAATAAACCGAAACATATGGAATATAGCAAAATATGGAAAGGGTCAGGGCTACTAAATGAATAGCAATAGCCAAAGACAACAATCCAATCAATTCTTGAAGGACAAAATCAAGTCTCGCCCCACATTTTTCTTGTTCAAAAAGCTGTTTCACATGGATGTCACAATAGGAAAGAAAATACGATCATAACTTCTGTTTCATGCAGACTTTAATTACACTTAGTCAACTTAAGTCAGCAAAAACTGCAGAAAAAAACAGCAATCTGGCCCTTTGCTTTTGCACAGTATTAAAACATTGCAAACACATAGTCAATGTTTTTGTAATGTCAACCTATTCTCTATTTATGTCAACTTTGATGCTGGATAAAGTGTTTCTCCTCAGTTTTTTCTAAGTGAAAAACAACCCATTTCTGGCCTAAATATTCTTTTTTTGTTAGCTGATGAAGTGCTAAAGCTAAATGTAAATTGTGTGGTATTCGCTCGGTTCAGAGACTTCTTTTTAATGCACTGGGTAATGAGAGGATGTACATGGCCTCAGTTAAATACTTGTCTCATAATTGGTAGGAAAGTAGCCTATGTGAAGGGGAAAATAAACAGTTTAGGAAAGATTTTTTTTGGAATCTACAACAAAGATCATAGAATGACATTAAATCGTTATTTTTGTTTGTTTTTTCCACACAAAAAGTATTCTCGTCACTTGATAAACTTAAGATTGAGCCACTATAGTCACTTGGACTATTTTAACAATGTTTTCACTAACTTTTGTGGACCGGCAGAATGAAATTGCCTAGAAGCCTAAAGGAGTGACCCAGCACTCAGATTTCATCAAAAATATCTTAATTTGTGTTCCGAAGATGAACGAAAGTCTTACGGGGTTGGAACCACATGAGGGTGAGTAATTACTCACAGAATTTTCGTTTAATTTTTTGGTCAATTGGATCACAAGTAGACAAGGGAGACACATTCCCGTTTATGCCTCTTTTGTCCACTTTCAGCCACTTCTGTCCTGCTTTATTCGAGGGGAGGGTCTACTTCGAATGCTGTGAGTACGTGTTAGAAATCAAGAATGAAATGAAAACATTGTTTTTGGTACGTTTTTCATCTTAAAAACAAATTTAGGTCTTCAACCGGCAAAGTTCAAATCCCGCCTGGCTAGCGCAAGTCCCATAATATTAACGCATTTAGTCAGTAGGCGGAAAGAAGGAGGTCTTTTGTGGCTGTCCGAATGCATTCGACCACATGAGCGTCTACATTACGCCAGTACGGATGCGTCAAATGTGTTTTTGACTACCTCTGGAAGTGGTCAAAAGTGGATACGTTTAAAACGTTTTAGACCCTCCTTACACCTGTATTTAGTATCGTCCACTTGTGATCCGATCTTAATACCAGGTGTAAACCAGGGTGTTGCTATGCAGCATTTTGTAACTAAATTGGGTTGCTAGGGTGGTTTCTGAATGGCTGCTGCATGATTTGAGATATTCATAGAAAAGGCCCACAAAGTTTAACGCTTAAAGTCACCATGAAATCAAAATTGACAATTCTTCTTCTTAATGGAATATTGCAGTATTTTTTATAAATTGTTTATCTGTGCACATCATTATTTTTATTAATATATATATATTTTTTTTACATTCATGTGTTCTCGTAGTCTTTAATCAAATAACTTCCCCTCCCATTGCAGCTTCATCTGTTCTTTTCACTGATGACGCGTTTACTGGCACAAGGGCGGGGAAATAACGTCCAGCAAACTGTCAATCACATGAGACAGCAATAGCAAACCAAGATTCAACAATCCAATCAATTCTAATGAACAAAATCAAGTCCCGCACACATTTTTTTAGAAGAAGGTGTTTCACTTGTCCAAGAAGCTGTCAATAGGGAAGAAAAGACTATTGCAACTTCAATTTAATGCCGACTTTAAGAATTAGTCGTTAGTTCAAATCCATAACAGTATTAGAACACGAATGCATCTAATGCATACACTTACAATTAGTACACTAGTGATGATTTACTTTGCAAACAATAGCAAATTTAAATTGAGATCATCCATAAAATAAAAATCCTTAATGAATGGCAAAAATGTATGTTTTATTTATTTTTTCCAAGAAAGGTTCAGTAAGGTCTTCATAAGTCATTAATCTAACAACTAAACCATAAATCAGAGTAGTTTTCTGTATTAACGGTCCATATAAATAATGTCTTTAATAGTAGTTTAGAAATGAAAATAGAAAAAGTATTGCACTGATAATTAAACACACTGACAGACAATAAGTGGACATTTTTAGGACAATTTTCTTTCGCCAAGTAGCCCTCATAATTGTGACAACCCGAAAGTTCATATGTCCTGTGCTGAGAGGTTCAGTACATGCTCACTTGTCACATACAAATTTAATACCGTCTTCCATGACATGAAATGAGCATCTTTTGACACCTTTGGTCATTATGCTGGTGCATGCTGTGGAAAAAACCTGTTTGTGGTCATTTGACACAGGACTCTTAGTGAAAAGCATCCTGTGAGTTACTATTCTCTGCCATGCTCTGCACAGGTAGGGCTTGTCAAAGTCTGAAGCGCTTTCAGCTGACCTCCACCTGTGAGATGAGGATAATGATGATGATGAGCAGGGCACATCTGACACCCCTGGATCAGATCCATAGTTCCTCATGATGGCATGAGTGGTGGCGAAAACCACGATGCCGTAGTTTCTGCGGAGTCTGTCCAGCAACTCGGTACACTTTCTTAGGTTAGCCTCCTGACAAACAGTGCTCTCGCCGCCACTGAATCTGTCCACCCAGTAGAACGCAGAGATGCTGTCGATGACCAGCAGGCCGACGGAGGGCTGGCTGGAGAAAGTGTTTTCGAGGTAGTGCAGGGTTAAGAGGAGCTGTACTGAGCTGTTGCAGTGCACTACAGACAGCCTGCGCAGACATGAACGTACCCTCTCCTCTGGTTCATTTTCAGAGCCGTCACTCTCCTTCAAGTCTTCGGCCAAACGTCCCTCCAGAGCGCTCACTAAGCGCAGCATGTCAAAGTGGTAGTCCGTGTCAATGAAGACCACCCCGACCTCCAGACCTCCATTCTGCACTGGCATGATGCAGCGGATGATCAGGTGGTACAAGGTTTCTGTCTTACCTGCGCCCTCCATGCCATGAAACTCCACAACGTCACCTGTGCGGATGCAGAAATGAACTGATATTTAAAGACCACATATTATGCTTTTTTTAATTTGACATTTCTTTTAATACAGCTGTTTGTGCATGTAAATGTTTTGCAAAGTTACAAAGCAGTCTTAAGATAATAAGATAGTTAAGATTGTTGATCTCTTCAACAGAAAACACTTGCATGAAAACACCTCGTTTGCAGTCCTGCTATTATTTCCGTGTATATTCTACATCACCATGTTACATATTTGCATAATGAGAACAGTTGGGTAAGTGATTGTTGATGTTGAGGAGACGCTGTTTTTTCACTACGAGGGCAAAAAATTCATGAACTTCCAATACCGACACTATAGTTAACATAGATGTAACACTGTTTACAGCTGTTCAAGAAGCCTCGGAAGCTATACCCCATTATGGTAAGGACGTTACATTTCCGATATACACTATGCGGTTGACCAATCACAACAGACTGGGCCAGCTGATCAATTGATGAGTGGAATGGGAAAAAAGCAAAGTTATTAGAAGTGAGTTGAACAATTTTTTAACTTGAGCGCCACATTTTTAGAATGTCATTTCACGGGTGAGAAGCTGCAAAAGACATAAGACAAGGGTGCAACAGTCAAGCATGTCCACCAAACATAGAAACAATAGGAAAAATAGCGCAATGGAATGCAAAAACCTGTAAAGAACTACAACTGTATGTTTGATATTTCATCTTGCATAATGGGGACAGGCTGAAAGGTGCTGTTATTTTCTGTTTTTACAAAGCATTTGCTGTTAATAATAGCCTATTACTGGTGTTATTGATTGCTTTTACTTTTGAGCAAAGAAATATTAAGCAAATTTTATTTTATATTATTTCTGAGTATATAGAATATGTTTAAGGTAAGTTTGTACAATATTTGCCTTCATATTTTAGGCAAATTTTCTGCAAAGATATAACACCTGATCACTTAAGGTGTGGTGCACTTGGAATATAACTTTCATAACTTTTAACTACATGGTTAATAAAGAGAATGTTACTTGAATCATATTGTAGTTGTTTTTAAGTTGACTGACCAATTCCCGATTTAGATTTTTTTTAATGTTTAGCTAATTCGTCTGAAAAAAAATGTGTGATTTTATTTTTTTGCCATATCGCCAAGCCCTACTTCACTCTCTCTTGAGGGATGAGTCGAGCATCAGCACTTTGTGGGGAACAAAAAGCTCTGCAAGCCACAAATCTAGCTATCTGTGCCACAATGCACACGACCAGTGCATCGGCTGTTCTATGGTTGCTATAGTTGCCAGATAGCCGGAGGGGCATCTGTGATAAGGAGAAAGGGAAAAAAAATTCCTCAAAGCTTTGATCTCACAGTCTGACCTCTTCTGTCTTCCTGACAAGGCAGTCGTAGAGAAGTTTACAGAGCTGAGGTCTCAGTCAGCAGCTTTCAGGAGATATATCCCTCTCTGGGGGCCTGTGAGGGCTGAAGGTTATCCCCTTAGGGTTGATGCAGGATGAACAGAGTTATGTAGGGCAGTACAGATTCCCTCTACTTCATTTACCTCTCTCCCCAACTTCTGTTGGGTTTTGAATAGAGATGTATGCGCCCCTTTGGATGGGTGCTCTACCATAGCCTTGGTTCGACAATGTTAATAAGTAGAGTAAGCTCGCCTCCGTGCTTCCCTCCTTGTTATCTGTTGCATTCTATGTTCTAGTGCTAAAAGAAAGCCCCCGATTACACCTGGTATTAAGATGCACTTTGGATGATTAGATTACAAGTAGACGAGGGAGACACATACCCGTTTACACCTGGTGTTTTAATCAGTCTCTTTTGTCCACTTTCAACCACTCCTGTCCCTGATTTCTTCAAGGGGAGGGTCTATGGGTGGGTAAATATATATATTTTTCAGATCTTTCGATCTAGTGGACAAAAGAAGCTTGAGCATATTACATATGAACACGACTGGAGACGATGGAAAAACATACACAGAGCAGCAGCTTTCGTATCTGCTCTGAAAGCCTCAAGACCACATTTAACGCTGTGAGTTTGTGTTAGAAATGGTGAGAGAACATTGTGCTTTGTACATTTTTCATCTTCAAACCTTGTCTGTAAAGGCCTGTCTGGTCTTTAACCGACAATAGGCTGTTTTTTTTGTGGCTGTTCGAACACATTCGACCACATGAGCATTTACACTACAACAGCAATCCAGTCGAATGCGTTTTCGACTATCTCTGGAAATGGTTGAAAGTGGACAAGCTCAAAACGTTTTAGACCCTGTTTACACCTGTACTTAGCGTCATGCACTTGTGATCCGATCGACCAAAACGCATCTTACTACCAGGTGTAAACAGGACCAAAAAGATGAAGCAATAGCGGGTCTTAGGTAGAGAGCCTTGACACAAGGCAAGGTATGAGTTGCTCGCCCCCAGTTAAATTGAGATCTTTAAGTAGGGCCTAGGCTCCCCTGCGGCTTCCTTGTGGTTTAAAGCCTGGGTGATGAGAGTTATTGGGCAAACTGCATTATGTCCCACTCTCTTTTGCCTCCCTTTGCCTCTTTAAAGGATCAGAATGTATGCTCCCCCTTTAATGAGGGGCAAATACGAAGGGAGGAGTTAGTCACTGAGATTTTTAGCAGCTTGCATGCTCCTTTTGTTAGGCTGCTCAATAACATCTTAAAGTAGAGCAGGGTGAATGGAACAATGATGGGCAATTCACAGGAGTCTATCTGTTTTGTTTAACTCCCTCCCTATATGTTGTTGAGTCTTGAAGAAGGGATATATGCTCCCCTTTGGTAGGGTGCTTCTATAGGGATAATCAGTGTTTCGAACTGATGAGTACAGGTGGATCGCCGATGGCATTCCTCATCATTGTAGCATTATATAGTTTAGCCATTAACTAAAGTTAATCCTGGATAAGTGCTTCTACTCAAGTGATGGTATGAGCTAATCTCCCCTAATCACTCTAGGGTTGTTAAAATTGAGTAAAAGCTCCCCTGCAGTAGGTACTCCCTAAGAACCTTGTCAAATACTGGTGTGATATGCCTGACATAGCTGAAGCTCTGCTCTTGGGGCTGTTTAAGGCAGAGGCCTGTCCTGCAAAGGAGGGAGGAATGTGGAACAGTCGTGACTTCCCTTGCTGTAAAGCACAGAAGCTTGGCGATCTTTCCTAGAATTAGGGACTATTGGCTTAGGGAGTAGCACCACTACATGAATCACATGGT
Organism: Leuciscus leuciscus; assembly: GCF_965113295.1. Taxonomy (NCBI): domain Eukaryota; kingdom Metazoa; phylum Chordata; class Actinopteri; order Cypriniformes; family Leuciscidae; genus Leuciscus; species Leuciscus leuciscus. Next base: position 10,430,042 of record NC_138735.1, on the reverse strand, counting down.
ATACACCCATGGGATTGACACGCTTCTGACTCCGGCTGGGTAATCCGTAGAGTCAATTTATTCTTTGCCTACTACATTTTTGCATGTTCACAGCCAAGTGAAGAAGGCATTCCCTCAGCTTGGTGTAGTGGGTATTGGTTCCCCATAGCTTAAAAAAATGCAGCATCAAAGTTCCACTACAAAAGGTAATGTTTCAGGTTACGTCTGTAACCCTGGTTCCCTGAGATGGGGAACGAGATGCTGTGTCTCACTGTCATACTTCTGGTTTGCCTGCATCTTTACTACAGACACAAGAGTTAATGACGTGTAATTTAGGTGCTTTTATACTCATGGGTGCTCCGCTTGTGACGTCATGGACTGTCGTCTGCAAATGATTATTAGCATTTGTTTATACATGCCTCAGACACCTGTCATGCTGATGGCGTTCCCATTGCATCAATACCAAGTAGGGATATCAAATTACAATTTGGCTTAATTGTATGTTAACATAAGAACAACTGCTCATCGGTTCACAAGGGGTGGAGCGAGAGGGGACTGTATTATTCCCCTCAGAAAGTGTACATTTATTCAGTCTGTATTTTTTGTTAAAGCTGCACGGGAATGGAACTCCATCCCATCAACAATTAGAGGACTGAATATATACGGTTCTTTTAAGTTTCATCTTAGAAATGGTTAATTAACACTCAGCACTGTCAACATTAGAATTTTGTTTTATTTGATTTTAGCCTTCCTGTAATAATGGCTCACGGTTATTTTTGGTCTCCAGTCGCTATTTCTCTGACCTCTTAAAGGGATACTCCACTCTTTTGGGAAATAGGCTCATTTTACAACTCCCCCAGAGTTAAACAGTTGAGTTTTACCATTTTTGAATCCATTCAGCCGATCTCCGGGTCTGGGGGTCCCACTTTTAGCATAGCTTAGCATAATGAATTGAACCGGACAAGACCGTTAGCATCTCTCTCAAAAAAATGAACAAAGAGTTTCGATATTTTTCCTATTTAAAACTTGACTCTTCTGTAGTTACAACGTGTACTAAGACCGACGGAAAATGAAAAGTTGCGATTTTCTAGGCTGATATGGCTAGGAACTATCCTCTCATTCCTGCGTAATAATCAAGAAACTTTGCTGCAGTACCATGGGTGAAGCAGGCGTAATGATATGAAATGTACCATCAGCAAAGTCACAGTTAGCTAAAAATGTATTAATTTAAACAATAAACATTTAATGCAGAAACAATGAGCTCATTGAAGTAATGAATACTTGTTTGTTAACAAATTATTTTATTTTTTTTGAAGTTATGTAAAAACAATATTGTGGACAATTTGATGGCTGTGAACAAATACGTCTAATCTCTAGGAGCATTGAAATATTAAAACAATTCAAATATTTGCACCTAACATTAAAATTGTAATCATAAATATATTGTGTCTCTGAATCTACAAATTAATGTGGAACCAACATAACAGTATTTTAAATAGTTGGTCTATAATGCGTATGAATGGCTAACTTACAGTTGCCTCTGCATAATAAGCAAAAAAAAAAAAAAAAAAAAATCTAAGACTGGTCTGTTTTTTGTTTTGTTTTTACGTTTTTCATTATACACTCACCGGCCACTTTATTATGTACACCTGTTCAACTATCCTTAAATGTTACACATACACACAACATATGAGTTATTTTCAGAAACATCACATCATATCAATTATCTTAACGGCCACTTACATATTTTTTATTTATATCTCTTATTTATAATTAATTTAGCTTTCATTTTATGGATCATGGTGGAAGAACACTTCACTTCGCAGAAAGGTCTAACCGATCTGAAGTTATGATTTCAATATTTATTTTTATGTTAAAACAATGCTGTGGACAAACATGTCTAATATTATAATATTAGTCAAAAGTACTGATGTAATTAATGTATGTTTGTTTCATTTAACTAGTGTTGTACTAATGAAATTCCAATAACTTGTGTGTTATGGATAATTCAATTCAAATTCACATTCAATACATGAAGGGTGAGTTTGATTTCATTGCACCTTGACGTGGACCGCTGTCGACAGGAAATATATTGGGTTCAATGTCCCTCAATGACGGTCTCCCCTCAAGTCTGCTTACCAACTGGAAAAAAACACAAACATTGGTGTTTACAGCATGAAATGCATAGCTAGTGGCTTTCCAGTACTGTCTATTGTACGACCCCATTCATACATAATGCATGAGCATGTCTGAATAAGGTCTGGACCTCAATTTGTACTTCCATTCCAACAAAGATTTAGTTGAAAACTGTCATGATGATAATTTGAATGAACCTATTGTAAATAATGTATACAGGAATAGTTCATGTTTCTATACGTTTAGCCGGTTTTAAACTTAAACATGCGTTAAAATGTATTATTTAATTGTACGTTTTCTTAAAGCTTTAATGTGAACTGATTTGTCAGATGTACCTGTGCGCCATTCTCAGCCATTCTGATTCGCGCTGTCATTTCGGTGCTTTCGCGCAATTATTTCATGAATCTATTTCCTGATACATAAGCGTTCGACTTCATTTCAAAACAAGAGTCCTACAATTCCCGACAACCTAATAACTTTATTTTTTATTTTTTATTTTGTCGTATTTTATAGAATATGAGATGATGTAGCTTTCAGTGTTCTTCTGGACTTTCATGATAATTATAGATGATCTATTATTTAATATTATTTAATCTGTTATAATTATTGTATCTACTTCTCATAACACGAGAGTAGGCTATAGTAGGAAAATATGTGATTACTTCAATTACATTACTTCATTTAAACGTCAGATATTAACGTAGGGTTGTTGTTTTGATAAAAAAAAAAATCTATAGGAAAAAAGAAAAATCTATAATGGCATACTATTTACACAACATCATTATATAAAATTATTGTTTTTCTAACAGATCGTTGTAGTAGTAGGCTATTATGAAATATGTATTTAACTAAAATAAAATTGAGGAATGACACATACCGATATATATATATATATATATATATATATATATATATATATATATATATATATATATATATATATATATATATATATTTTTTTTTTTTTTTTTTAAACGTTAATTTCTGATAATCTCCACACTGTGGACATTCATTTGAATAGAAACGTTTTGCAAGTGTGAAACTTTGAATTATGTACAAATAATACACCATAAACATTTATAGAAATGTATACAGCATCACTTACTACAGTGGAACAACAAATGTGTACAACACAGTATAAATGATTAATATATCCTAATGTAAAATTAGGACCGACTGCCATCTAGAGTTCGCCCTTCAGATCTCTATTCTAGATGATGCTCAAGATGTCACCATCAGTTTTATTCAGTTTCAAAGTGCTTTGGCATATGATTTTTAACATACAATATTGGCAACACACACAATAAAAGCAGTGACATGAAAAAAAAATACTATTAATGTTAATAATAATATGATAATAATAATAATAATATGCACAATACAATTTAAAGGGTCCCTATCCCATAATTCTCCAGTGTTCATTGATAATCTTGATTATATACAGTACATATATATATAAACAATCCGACAGTTTATGGGAGATATTTCCGAAATTTTTTTTTTTTTTTTTTTTATCTTCCAATTTATAGGTCTAGGTGCGTCTGCCATTAAAGCTGTATCTTACGGTGAGTTAAGAAAGTAAACAATCATAATGCGCCACGCGCTGCGGTCTGTTTACAGGCACTTTGCCAGCTCGTAAAATTACGGAGCCTACTATGGCAAAAGGTTTAGGTCCTGAATATTAATTACGCCATGTTGACGTTCCTTAATAACCTTCCAGTAGCGAACGTTTTAAATATGCATAGTGGTGAGGGCTTGGCTCGTGTTGAATATTAATAATCCAGCCTTTACCATAGTAGGATTGGAAATGTCGCTGTCAGCTCTGTGGATCGTGATGAGGCAGCGCGAGTGGATCCAGCATGTTTCTATTTTCTGCTTTCCCTTTGACTCGGGAAGTAGTCGCGAAAAAATAACGGTGCAAGCCATAATCAAGGGACAATTTACATCGCGGTAAAGGTACACCTGACAACCCTGTAAACGACACATCATGGTTTCAATGCAGATGACGTCGTTATTGTTGTGACATGCGGATATGTTTGTATGCTTGTATCTAGTGCTGATGATGGCAGTGCGGCCCCCTCCATGCGTGATTGACTGCGGGACAGGGTGAGTTTGTTTACGGTCACATACCGATAACCTTTATACTCCTCCAGTGTCATTTCTGCTGGACTTGGGGAAAAAAGTCAAATATTGTATGTGCTTTTTCAGACTATATAAATGTAACTAAATGCTTTGCCATACTTTGCATTTTATTAGTTATTGCAATGTTTTTTGTGTTTTTTTTTTTAGGTAGAAAACATACAAAATTCTACAGTCTGTTTTTTCTAAACTTCTTTAAAATGCTTCTGAATAGTTGTAATCTGTTATGATTTGGGTCAGGAGGATTAATTCACAAATTTGGAAGAGTGATATGTGAATGTTTATGACAAACAAATGTTTATATCTGGTGTAGTTGTCTGATGAATTCAGACTTGTAGCACTAGTCAAATCAAATGCAGAAGTAAAAGTATTTTGATGTAAACATAACATATTGCATCTTAAAAATAAAGAGGCTCTGAGTGTATAGGAAGCAATATTCCGGATATGGTTTTCGGTATTATCTGTGTTTTCATATAAAATATGTTGGTCTTTATTTAATTGGCTGCCGTTTCAAGACATTAATCAGGTGCATTATAGCTATACAATAAACTTCCACAGCTGTTATATGAAAAATGGAGAGACCGTGTACTCACTGGAAATACCGATTGAAAAATTATAAACAAATAGACTGTACAGGTTCATTCATCTCATTCATGATGATGATCACTGTTCTTCTTCTCTAGGTACACCAAGATTGGTTATGCAGGAAACACGGAGCCCCAGTTCATCATGCCGTCCTGTGAGCTGCATTGCCAGTTGAAGTTGTTAAACGCACAGCGGGACAGATCAGAGAAGCCTAATACTGCATGTCCAGCACTCAGATCCAGGATATAATATTTGGATCCCGAATTTAATTAAAAACTGCCTTAGGGAACCACTATTTTAAGCTATTATAAAAAATCTCATTTCACCACTGCTGTAACCTCAATATACTGTAGACTCTGAGCCTGTTAACAACACACATCCTTTCATAACACGTATTGATTGTGTTGTTTTTGTCAAAGGATACTGTCAAATATCAAATGTGGGTTGAGTTTATTTTATATGAATGTGCTTTGTGACTTCACAGCGCTACAGTAAGCTGATTGTAGTGTTGTCACGGCAGGTATCGCGATCAGAGAGACAGCGGGTGTTGGAGATCAAGCACAGAGACGTCTCATGAAAGGGGTGGATGACCTCGATTTCTTCATCGGAGATGAAGCCATCGATAAGCCAAACTATGCAACCAAGGTGATCAGCTGTGATATGTACTGGACCAGTAGACACTGTACAATCTACCTCTGGAAGTTTATAAGCATATTTGTTGAGGCTTAAGATGTGGTCATATTTCAGCAAAAGTAAAAAAAAAAAAAAAAGGTCCATTGTAAATAGCATTGAGATGTATGAAGCACAGCTTACACAGAAGTCACTTTCAACACATGAAACTTGTCACATGCGACTTCCTTATAGATTCCTATTGAAATTACTGGATTTCCAAAGCAACAGTGACAGGACGTATGCAAACACAGACGGAAATGATAATGCTGACATATTACATACTTAAAGACCCCATCAAATCAAAAGGTTATGGGTCCATCTTGAGGCCATCTAAATGCTAGTGTAATCCTAAAACAGCCTTTATATGTACAGTTTACGTGCAGTTTTTGAGTATAAAATGAGTTTTGTCATGACAACTCTCTGAGAGCTTGGCATGGTAATGGCAATGGATCTGGCAATGTTAATATATTGAGCAAGTACCGAGACTTGCTACTACTAATACATTTACAGAAATTGCTGTGATCATGCAAGACATGCTGCTGCTGCACATGTAACATACATGAAATAACCCCCATAGCAGATCTAAACAGGTGGAGCTGGGGAAGGTGGAGGGTTTCTGAAAGCGCGCTGCAGAATGCTAACAGCAACATTACCGGTATTTAAATGTTGATGCGCAGTTTATTGGCCACTGATGCTACATCAACCAATCAGCTGTGCTATGTAGATGACGATGTGATCGCTACCAAATGAGTTAAGGACCTATCAGCCTGCGCCATCTAGAGTTTCATGCCAGAACTTGGTATGAACTGTCTAGCAAGTAGCAAAACAGAGGGGTATGATCATAGATATCATATAATAAAGGCTAGATGTCTCGTCCGCGCTGCTGGCCAATGGAGGTCGACATCGGCACATGGTGGCCATCTTGCCACAGGGAGCTCGCTCACTCGTAACATTGTGTTTTAATGGTGCATGTACTGTTAAATAACCATAACTTGCTAAATTTTCTACCGATTTTCAAACGGTTTGGTTTGTTATAAACATCAGAGATTTAGTTATGACACTGCATACATTTGAATAATTATAACATACATGTTCAAGCATTCGGAATTATAGCCACGTTAATAACGTTTGTAAGAAACCAAACCGTTTGTAAATCCGTCAAGATTTCAGCGAGATAAGAGGATTTGTGTTCGTGCTGATCACTTACCTTACTTCAGATACCACAGAGCTCGCCAGAAAGCTTCCCTGTGACAAGATGGCCGCCGGTGATGCCGTTCGAGACTCCGCCTTAAGACATCTAGCCTTATATGGATATCTATGGACATGATCACCTTATTATGTTATGCCAAACTTCCTGTTTAAACTGGAAATACATAATTATAGAAAAAAAAAATCATTAAATGTATGAAAGTGTTTGAAAATGCCAGGGCAGCAGTGGTTCAATTATCAGTAAGTGTAAAGTTACATCCAACTACTCACTACAGACACTGCATTGAAAAGGTTATCTTTTAAAACCCAGCTTGAACACAAAGACTTGAGAGGTGAATGATCATTTTGAAGGAGTTACAGGGTTCAATAACTGAGAACTGAGAAGGGGCACCGGTCAACCATATCAAGAGCTTGACATAATACTGAGCTATATAAAAGACAAGCACAAAGAAACCATTGCTCAGCTTGCAGTGCGAGAAGAGCTTTTTAAAACCATGTTCGATTAGAATTTGACACTGTCAACCACAAAAAAAAACACCATACCAGCAGTAGAGTTCAGTGGTCCCTTGTGAAAAAGAAGTACATTTCAGCATACTTTAAAAAGTATGATGACATTGCAATTTAGTACACTTAAAATAGAGTGTAGAGTTCAAATTATAAACAAGTACTTTACATGTGCTTTAGTACTGTATGTTAGTCACCACATCAAATAAGATTGATTCTTTAAAGCCCAACAAAAGATTATTAAACCATAATGATTTAAAATGTACTTTAAAGTAAAACTTTTAACTTTAAGAGTGTACTTAAGTGTGTTAAGAATGAAAGTGAACTCTCTTTAAGTGGTCTTTTATTCCATTATAATATTAAATTATCTGCATGTACCATTTTAAGAAAATGCCTGAATTTTGAAGCACACTAAAAATGCACATATGATACAATTATGCACACTTCTTTTTCACAATGGGTGGTAGCATCATACTGTTTGCTTGCCTTTCATCATCAGGGACAAGACATCTTTTTGCAATAGAAGGAAGAATGGATGATGTAAACTACTTGAAGATCCTGCAAGAGAACCTGTTTTAAAAAAAAACTGAAACGTGAAGTTTGTTTTTGGAGAACAAAGATAAAAAAGCCAAAGAAAAATACATTTAGAAACCTCTACAGGTTTATATATATATATATATATATATATATATATAAAAAGAAAAAGATTATCCGGTAATCAAGTACTCGCAAGCGACTGTGATTAAGCTATCTTCACTAACAGTGAGACTAAAATAAATAATAAAATGTGTGAATACCACCTCATTCTAGATTAATTGAGCTCTATTATCATTTTACTGCCATTTGGGACAATAATGTGCAATCATCATATTTCATAACTGTTGCTTCATCTGATGAGCATATTATTCCCAAGTTTGTGTTGTTACGGGAACAACAGACAACATTATCTAAGACTAGAGTGATGAAGAATTCATGTAATGTTCCTTTTCTCTGTGTATACATTAGTGGCCCATCAGACATGGTATTGTTGAGGATTGGGACCTCATGGAAAAGTTCATGGAGCAGATCATATTTAAATATCTCCGAGCTGAGCCGGAGGACCACAGCTTCCTGATGGTATGTCGCCTGTACATTCTTAAAGATGAGATAATGAAGTGTTTGGCAGTGTGATTTGTGAAACAGATTCTTCCCATTGAGAAACAGAGGAAGCACATACATAATTGAAGCTACCAAATGAAATATTTATTGTTTGCATAATGATAAATTATGCTGCTTTGTCTGTACCAGAGTGCAACAGTGTTTTCATGTCACAAACAGGACGTTTGTGCCTTTATCTCACTGCTCCACTTGATGATGACAAAACACTTTTTATATGCACTAATATTTTACATTACAAAAGACCACATTTAATTTATTCAACAGGGCTTTTGTGTCTGTTTATCCTGATGTTGCAGTGCTGTATTTTCCCCTCAGACAGAACCTCCTCTAAATACCCCAGAGAACCGGGAATACTTAGCTGAGATCATGTTTGAAACGTTCAGTGTCCCAGGACTGTATATCGCTGTTCAGGTAGACTTTTATGTTTAAATACTGTGCTTGAAAATTGTGTTTGAAATTACAATAATGTGAAAAATAAAATCTTGTCAATTAATTAGCATTTAACCCTTGTGCATCAATAAAAAAAAAAGTTACACATAGGTCCATAGAGGACACAAATGTCTGTGTTAAAAAACGGTCATAAAAATGAAGCTTGGGAGTACATACTGTACCTAAGTTTGGTCTCATTTTGAAGCCTTGCCAACAGAATGAAAGCCTATTAACAAAGATTGCATCATTTTATAGTTAAATGCCTGGGACTGGTATTAAAAATTGCAGTTTCAATGGGGACATTTTTGTCCTGAGTGGAACTATGTTGTGTACCTAGTGCAAAATATATTTATTAAAGGAAATGGGGGTGAAATAATACAATTCCAATAAAAATTTTGGAAAAATGTATGCAAACTGAAAAAGACAAAAATGTCCACAAGGTTTAAATGTCCAATTTAAACAGCTTTAAACACTGGTTAAACAATTTATTTCTGCAATTTTGTGACTTCTTATTTAGGGTTGTGAATGTGCATGCAAAGTTCCAACACATAGATGTGTTATGGAAAGGATGTACAAATTTTGGTTTCCAATCAACCCTGAAAACAGTGAAGAGTCAGGTAAACAAAGATAAGACAAAAAAAAATGGCCTCCTTGGCCGATGCGGAACAAGCAGAATTCCCAGGAACGGCTTTCTTGGCTGACTCGGAACAGGCAGAGGAGGTGGGAGTGGGAGGTAGGGCAGGAATATCGAAGACATCAGTAACTCATTGCTGGGTGACGAAACAGGCTCAGTGCAGGAGGGCGAAAGAGGCAGTGTGCTAACATTTATGCTCTCCTCCAATTTAAACAGTTCAGCACATCCACATCAGCCTTTGTTGACAGGACAGTGCTCCACACCATCCCCTCATATTCCACCAGTATTCTCTTGGTGATGGACGATGTTGCCGGCTCACGCACCTGGTCAGATGTGTTAAGCCCTATTCGGATGGGATTAGTTTTTACAAGGGTAGATGGAGTAATGTAATTTTACCACAGGACGTCTGTAATAATGCTAATTCGCACGGGATAAGAAATCTCAGTAAAACTAGCAGAAGTGCATGGGAGGGGTAACTCGATTTACGCACCGCCGTCACCTTCCTGTCGTCATGTGCGTATTACGTTGCTTCCTGATATCACGTGCGCAAACACATATATATATATATATATATAAAACAGGTCCGGTCGAACAATGTATTAAGTTCATATTGGATTATGTTGGTAAAAGGCAATTACCTAACACTAAAAGAAGTTTCGTGCCTCTAACAAGTGCTTTCGACCTTCTTTTTGATCGGAATGGTATGTGGAAAACACTTGAGTTCTGAATGCACAACTGAATGCTTTTTAAAGCACCTCCATACTTCAAAAACCACGGAAAACTACTTTTAAACAGAAAATGTCCGAATATTTATGTACATATTTACAGCGGGTCTATTTGCACGGGATTAGTATTACCTGAGGTAATTTTTCCAGACCTTTTCCAGAAGGTAAAAGTCGTTGTAATCTGTACTGACATTGTCCGTTATGATAACTGAGATGGTACATTCAGACGGGACTAAAATCATCAAGAAGTTATGGTATTAATCACTTTAGCCCACCTCTCCATGTTAAACCAATCCCATCCAAATAGGGCTCAGGTTCTGGGGCGATATATGGCTTAGGCGTTGGCTCTAGCATCACAGCAGGCTCGAGCTTTATGCCCTTTGGGACGGTTGCGGCAGATAGCTCAAAGTGCACAGCATGGACTGTGGTTAGATGATCCTTCACCTTTCGACGATGGTAAAGGGGAATCCTCAGTGAACCAGGACCCAGTCCACAGACTCCTGGAAGCATTGAGCCCTGCCCGGAAAAACACATTGAGGCTGTCATCATAGTATAGTTTAGCAGATGGAGAAGGTCTAAAAATATGTCTCTCGGGGGAGCGGTTCCTCTGGGATGGGAGGAGGATACGAACAGCCACTAGATCCATTTGTATAATCTGTTCTTCTGCCAGCAGCGGTTGCAAAAATAAAGGAAAAGAGCTTGATCTATTCACTGTAGTAATGATTTATTAACAACAACAAAAAACTCAAAGAAACAAAATAATCAGAGTACTTAGACTAGATGAACTGGAACAAAACAACTGGTAGATCAGACAAGAACAGACAAATGAACTGAACAAAACACAGGGCTTAAATACAAAAGTCAAAATAATCAACTAAATGAAAAACAGGTGCAACTGGTAATCAAATCAACAAACTCAAACAAAATTAAAATTAGAACATGTATCCAACCCACCCAAAAACAGAAACTGACACAGATTACCCATAACATAATCGAGACAGGAACCTACACTTGCTATAGTGACGAATGCAGAATTAATTCTCATCTGACTGATAGAGACAGTTTGTTTTATACATTCATCTTGGCAGCATTGATAGCAAGTCAACTTTCAACTGAACCATGCACATGCATTTTAAAAATATAATGTAATATAATATAATGTTCTTGTGTATTTAATTCAACTGCTCAGGTAGTGTCAATAGCATGACCCATTAATTCAGTAATTCGCACTTTGATAGCATACAAATATTTCTGCACATTATCTTTCATTTCATTGTCAGTGTCTACTTTTCTGCCATGTCCACACTTGTCTTTAGTAAATCCTTATTGTTGTTTTTTAAAGCTAAAAAGCGCAAGCTATTTTTAAGGCTGGTTCAAAATGTCAATATATTGTTTGTTTTAGTTCCATATAGTTCCATGTTCCGTTTTGTTACACAGTCTGCAAAAATCAAATAAACTTTGGGACCATTCACCCTGGACAAAGTCTTGTATTCTGCATGGAATATGTTGGAAACAGCAACTTATTTATTTGTGTGGCCATTTTTCAGGCTGTTTTGGCATTGGCAGCATCATGGACTTCAAAACAGGTTGGAAAACGAACACTAACAGGAATCGTGATTGATAGCGGGGATGGAGTTACTCATGCCATACCAGTGGTAATCAACACAGATATACATACAATGCTATGAAAAGTTATATATAAGCCAAAAATGCATGAATTTTATTGTATTCGATCAAATGGCATCTGCAAAGAAATGCTGCTGGATCTTTCCTCAACAATTTAGATGGCTGATTTCTGTTTGTTTTTATCTCTTAGGCCGAAGGTTATGTGATTGGCAGCTGTATAAAGCACATCCCTATTGCAGGAAGAGACATCACCTACTTTATTCAGCAGCTGCTAAGAGATAGAGAGATCGGCGTTCCTCCAGAACAGTCACTGGAGACCGCAAAAGCTGTTAAAGTGGGTAATAGCAGGGATGATATTCCTTTCTCTGGCATACCTCATTCTGATTGGTCAGTCGTGACATTGAGTGGTCAAATTTTTTTATATAATGACCAGTAAACTTATATTTCACATTTCCTGTCCAATATGACTGTCCAATGTACAGTCAGTGCAGAGGTTCTGAATACCTTGTCGGGGTTAATTTTATTAGTATAGCCAGTAGACTGTGCATTATCCCTTACTTATCCTCCTATTTCTCTCTTTTACATGTTTTCTTTTTTTAATAATCTGAATCAGAGTGTGATGATGTTCTGTAAACCCTTGAAATAAATAATAAAATCAGTAGTGTCACACTTACTCTATCATATTTATATGTAATACAACTTTTGTACTCCTTATCTGTATTACTCTATTGTTTTGTTTGCTTTTTTTAGGAAAGGTATTGCTACATCTGTCCAGACATAGTGAAGGAATTCACAAAATATGACATGGACCCTGGCAAATGGATAAAACAATACAAGGGAATCAATGCTATCAGCAAAAATGAATTTCTAATAGATGTCGGATATGAGCGTTTTCTGGGACCAGAGATATTTTTTCACCCTGAGGTAGAAATACCACACTTTCTGAATTATTCAACATGTATACCCAGAATGACCTTTGGAAACTGTAGTAAAAGGTCTTTTCACTCTGCAGTTTGCCAACCCAGACTTCTTGCAGCCCATCTCAGATGTAGTGGATGAAGTCATTCAGAACTGCCCTATAGATGTCAGAAGACCACTTTACAAGGTACAATACCAGTATTTCCATGCAATTCCAGTGGTTCTCTTTAATATAAATGCATACAATATTTTGGAAATGTTATTATTTGATATTGAGGCTTGTTGAGGAGCCAATATTCTCAATGAAGACCAGGAGTCAAAGTTGACATTCAATCAGTTGACAGAGAGTTTCCTAAAGTCACTCCACACTTCCAAAGGTGGTAGAAATGAACAAGAGGATCCAGCCTTGAACTAACTTAGGATACAGAAACACTAGTACTTACAGTATAAGCATATGGAAAATCAGATGATGACATTTGTACAGGTTCTGTTAACAGTACAGATAATTCTAGCAATGTCCAAACATGGTATTCTGTTCTTTATGCAAATTAGATAATCTATGCATTTCTTTGTGGAACACAAACAAAGATATTTTGAAGAACGTTGTTAACCAAACAGTTTTGGTCATCATTTATTTCCTATTACCATTATATACTACAAGAGGAGGGTAGTTTTACCCCTTCACGTTTACTTGATTATTCAAGATTTTTTAGCTTCAGTGGAAAGGAGTGTTAAACTCCACTCATCACTTCCAAAAACTTGAATCCTGTTAAATTTGCATTACATTAAAGGAAATGACAACAGCATAATTTAGTAAGTTAAGTAATTAGTGATTGAGTGAATGAGAGATTACATTTGCACAAGATAACTGGAGATAATTTAGGCCAGCCATTGACATGGTTTTTTTTTTTTTTACGATTCTGAGAAAAAAAGTATGAACTCGCAATTGCGACACAGTAGGTTACAGTGTGCACATCCAAAAAAAAACCTAAAAAAAACTTTAGAGCAGGTGCTTGTCCAAAAAGAAACCAAAAAAGAATGAAAGGACAGCACACTTCAAAAAAGAACAAAACCACTTGAAAACAGAAATGGTAGAAACTTTGTTTGTCTATCAGTAATATAGTTTGAGAGCATTGTGGCAATGTGCTGCCCTTTTGTTCTTTCCTACAGTCACAATACTGAGTGTTACAATTTGTTCTGTTCGTTTTTCTCTGTTTTCCTTACCTTTATACTGTATATTGTTTAATCAATAAAACAGGTTACTGGGAGCTCAGCACACACCCATATCTGTAAAAAAACAAGTCACTTCATTCAAAGAAAATTACAGTCATTCTTGCATTTCTTTAAAGTGCACTTTGTTCAGTCACCCCTTTGACTGCATATTGCAGTTTTTGTTATGGTTTATAGTTTTCAAAGTGAGATCAGTTCTTTTATTTGTCCAACAGGGGTCAGTGTGTATCCACTCTGTTCACAATTAATCTAAATTGTCTGGAATAGAGAGAGCTTTAACTGATCCCTGCAAATGGAACTGAACAGCTCTGAAATACCCTCAGTATCCATTTCTATATCTCACAACTCTCAGCCTGAATAAATAGTGTCTTGACAAATTCAATTATGCACATTTATAATTAGTGCACATCTACATCACTGTGCAAATGATTCTTATTTGCATATGAAAGAAGCTTCACTATGGACTATTTTGAAGGAATTAGACTGTATTTAAATTTTTTTTTTTTTTTTTTTAGTTTTTGCCACCATTTCTTGAGGTGTAAAAAATCTTGCCAGCAAAAGCAAACTAATCAACAAAGGCCACTGAGCAGCGATCGGCTCATCTAGGGTTGTCTCTAGAAATTACATCAGCCATCTGTGTTAGAGAATGTTACTTCTTAAATTAACATATTGCAATATTGTTTTACTTACTATTTTTGCATTGTTATTTTTTATTATTACATTACTTTTGCATTAGTGCAAGAAACTGAAGTTGTCTCTCCTCTATATTGAAAGCTCTGCGTTTGGCATGTACAGTAGGCATATTTCATTATTGGAAGTGCTATTTTTTGCTATGAACAAATGTTTATTTCACCGACATAGATTGCATGCTGTGACATTTAGGCTATGCCACGAAAACTTTGTTCTGACAACTGTAAAGTTTATGGCTACCAAAGGCAGTTCTGTTATTTCCTCTACAAATAACAAGTACTACAGGATTTCACTTGCAAAACCTGGAATTATCTTCATATATCCTCAGTATTTTTAAGTTTTTAAAACCAAATATTGGAGTGGGCTGAAGGAAGAACTACAGTAGCCTAATAACAATTCCCATCATGCTTTCAGACCTTAAATATACCGATATTTCTCCCAGCATGCAAGGGAGATTTTCAATTGCATTTTTATGCTTTGGACTATATATAGAATAAAGTCAATGTAAAACATATTTCGTTTACACGTGTTCACACTTGATGTAGGACTGAGTACATGGATTGATTTTGTAGATATCTGCCATTCAAATCTGTGAACTGTAAAAGCTGCACAATGTCACAAGGCTTTCATCAAATCAGAGGAAATATATTTACATATTCACATAATATCTACATCTTGCGATGGCCCTGAAATGATTGCTTTAAGCATAGACATACATGAGCTGGTCATGCAAAGGACCTTACAAAATGTAAAGGCTGTTCTGTGCCTGCTCAAAATTCAGTGTAAAGGCGTAATACCACATAAAAGCCGGACTAAATGATGCCTTCTCTGACTGAAACTAGTATAAAAGTATGCAGTTGTAATTGCAGTGTTAATGTATTTATTCCACCTTTGAGCAGCATTAAATTGTAAAGACTCTTAAATGCCACTTCAGAAGCACTTCTGTGCCATTTTTGCAGTTTAAATGTGACATTATTTGATTATCCTCTGCAGGGGGGATCAAGTCTTCAGGTAGAGAAATGAATTATGAATAAATTGAATTATGAAAATGTAGTTTTAAGATCACCAAAGAAAAGAGAAATAAGGGAAATAAAGGTGCACGTCTCTTACCAGCTTCTGGTCTGCATTGTACTGTAGATTGAAAGCTGTTTTTCTCAGTGAAGGTGTCCACTACCACAGTCCATCCACTTTTTTAAACTCATCAGTAAAGATGGAGGAAGCCAGCCTTTTATTCCCTAGATAGAGAACCAGCATGTCCTAATCCAAATAGCAGGATAGCTCTCCTCAAGTTCGTTAAGTGAGGATTGAACCCTCAGCCCTGTAATGAAACTCACATCTCCTGCAGATACCCTGTTATAAGCTGACCTCAGTCAGCCCATGGTCATTTATTCCCAGCATGCAACTCTGCTGGCCTTTGCCGACAATGTAACAGTATTTTATTGCAGAAGCATATGTGAAAAAAAATTATATTTTGGTTTTATTTATTTTTTATTTTTTATTAAAACACATTCTGTGGATTATAAGATTTATAAGTGGACAAAAACTGAACTATTATTTGTTTCCACAGAATACTTGTTTCTACAGAATTGCATTTCTTAGAATAATTTGCTATTACCAAGGTGGTTTCTTTTTTTTTTCATTTCAGTGATTTAATTTCTGCAGTGTTGTGGATTTTTTATTTGTATTAAATTTTTATTTAAATAGTTTTTCTCAGCACAGGGATAGTAGAGTGGTGATGCTTTGTCTTTGTCATAATGAGTCCATTCAAACAGAAGCAAATTTGTGCATGTTTATAGATGCTTTTGCATACATTTTTCCATGATTTATATACTTGAGTTATATGAACATAATGGGGGGGACATAATGAAAACACAGATATATCAGAATTGTGTGTGCATTTGTGTGCATTAGAACATTGTCCTGTCGGGAGGCTCCACCATGTTTCGGGACTTTGGTCGCAGGCTGCAGCGGGACCTGAAGCGCGTGGTGGACGCCAGACTCCGACTGAGTGAGGAGCTCAGCGGCGGCAGAATAAAGGTCTCATCTCATTAATGTCTCAGAATTTCTCACCCCACACTCACAATCATCATGTGTTGTAGTGCGTTTTGGATACTTACTCTGTTTTAAAACTTTTGCTTTTCTTTTTTCGCACACAGACGAGAACATTATCAAAATGGATCTGTAAAAACTACAAAAAAAATTGTATTATGTATGCCAGGCCAGTAGTTGGCGATGTCACTTTGTAAAATAACACTACCTGCCTATAGACTGAAGATGTTAAAGGAACACTCCACCGTTTTTTGAAATAGGGCTTATTCACATTCTTTCCTACATTTAGATAGGTGTGCAAATGCATTTTTGTCTCAGTGCATGCATTGTTTTAGTTTGACAGGGTCGGCGTTAGCTTAGCTTAGCACAATGAATGGAATCCTTTGTTGCCAGTTAGCATGGCCTGAGTAAAAGTGATCAAAAAAAAAAAAAAAACCACGTAATTACTTCTTGTGGCCTGCGTATTCACAACGAGTACAAGAAGCGATCCAGATTAACACTAGGCGATTTCCTAGGCAGATATTGACTTGGGACTATATTAGGGGGAAGCACAGGCGAAGCACTGCTGCTTAGGCGAAGCACTGCTAGTTCGGCGCTGAGATCTCACGCAACACATGAAATCCCACGACTTCCGTCAACATACCGGCGTGCAACGCGTCAAAAAAACAGATGAAGAAGAACATACCAGCGTGACCTGCGAGTGTCTTCGCTTTTGGATTCTTTATTTTGTGAAGTTACAGCAAACATGGTAATTACCTGCGTAGCAAAAGGTTGTGAGAATAAGCAAAGGACATACACGAATGTAATGTTTCACAGAATTCCTTCAAATCTGGAACTGAGAAATAAATGGCTAGCAGCTCTGGAGATATGTACTTCAACGCCTCTCAACAAAATAAATCAGTATCGTGTTTGCGAAGAACATTTTGCACCAGAGGACTACTTAGAAAAAATGGAATATGGGTCCAGAAAGACGGTAGCAGTACTACGTCTGAAAGATACGGCCGTCCCATCTATTTTCAAAGCACAGGCAGAACAAAGTGCACATGTAAGTTGTCTTTTATTTGTCTTCCTTATGTTAATCTGTCTTTATTCGGTTGTAAAATAGATGCTGCACTAGACTACGGATAGACTAGAATACTATCTAGACTAGACTACGAATCTCATGTTGAATTCAACCTGTTTAGCATGAACAAACAAACTAAAATAAAAATCGCTGTTATCGTGACCTGTAAAATGAAATGACTGAGGGCTAAGTTTTCTATATTTTTCTCTCAACGAGTTAGACTCAGGAGTTTTAGTATAACTACTAGAGAGGAGAAGGCTACTAGCATTTTGACCAAAGGATGTAGCAGAACAGTATTCATTGTTTATGTAACACACACACATACACACATACGATCGCAACCTCCTCCTCCTGGCGTTCTATTTCCAAAGCACGCAGCTCGTCTTCTGTAAACTCTGGTTCAAATAGGTATGGTTCAGGCTCTTGACTGTCTGAGAAGTCACCCTCTTCGTCTTTCACAAAATCAGCCATGTTCATCGCCATTCGTATACTGTAAGCTAAATAGTCAGGCAGCAACTATTCACGCCGGTATGTTGACGGAAGTCGTGGGATTTCATGTGTTGCGTGAGATCTCAGCGCCGAACTAGCAGTGCTTCGCCTAAGCAGCAGTGCTTCGCCTGTGCTTCCCCCTAATATAGTCCCAAGTCAATATCTGCCTAGGAAATCGCCTAGTGTTAATCTGGATCGCTTCTTGTACTCGTTGTGAATACGCAGGCCACAAGAAGTAATTACGTGGGTTTTTTTTTTTTTTTGGATCACTTTTACTCAGGCCATGCTAACTGGCAACAAAGGATTCCATTCATTGTGCTAAGCTAAGCTAACGCCGACCCTGTCAAACTAAAACAATGCATGCACTGAGACAAAAATGCATTTGCACACCTATCTAAATGTAGGAAAGAATGTGAATAAGCCCTATTTCAAAAAACGGTGGAGTGTTCCTTTAAACGAATGCGCATGACATCAACGGTTTCACAAATTCATGCATTGTAGTTTACACAGAGATTATAACAGTATTGTTTTTTAGTTTTTTTGCATTTTCAGGATAAAACGCATAAAAGTTTTTTTAGTTTTTAGTTGAAAAAAGTGTCGTGTACACAGCCCCTTAACTATCCTACTTCTTATAATGCCTCATTTTCCCCACATTTCCCCACAACATTGCCTGGAAAAAAAAGTGGTTAAAAATAACAACATCATACAGTATATCTTTACATTCCTAAAAGAGCACACATAAGCATTTCAAAGAATATTGTATATGCATTTACTTGGATTCCCTTCACTTCGCTTTTCATTTCAAGTGTTTGTACATTTTGAGTGGAAATATTTTAAATATACTGGATACATATTATACAAATAGATATACAGACACAAATAAGCTGGTAAAACAAAAAATTGTTTTAATGCATAAAGTATTTGTCTGGTACCTTTTATTGGATGCTTAAAGGGATAGTTCACTTTGAAATAAAATGTTGGTATGTTTTAGCTTACCTCAAGGGCATCCAAGATGTAGGTGTCTTTTTTTCCGCAGTAGTTTCAATTTTGATATTTTTAGGTCAAACCGTTCTTGTCTGTCAGTCATATAATGCAGGTCTATGGTCACTGTCTCAAAGAGCATGCACAGAGTCCAAATTAAAACAATTCCCCATCGTAAGTACACATTGATGGCCTAAGACACGAAACGAGCGGTTTGTGTGAGAAAACAAACAGTATTTATATCGTTTTTACCTCTTGAACACAGCTGCGTCCAAGTAATCTGAGAGCGCGGGCGGGTATAGATATATACACTAGACGTCGCATTGGCTACTGCGAAACCGTAGCCAATGGGGAATTGTTTAATTTGGACGATGGGGAATTGTTTTAATTTGGACTCTGTGCATGCTCTTTGAGACAGTGACCATAGACCTGCATTATATGACTGACAGACATGAACGGTTTGACCTAAAAATATCAAAATTGAAACTACTGTGGAAAAAAAGACACCTACATCTTGGATGCCCTTGAGGTAAGCTAAAACATACCAAAATTTAATTTCAAAGTGAACTATCCCTTTAATAAAACAGAATCTTTTTAAATGTTTTTATTATTTAGTCCCATAAGAACATTGCAAGATGTAATTAACTTCCATAAATTGCAGATCCGTTATGTATTTCCTAACATGTTTTTAGAGACGTTGTTGAATACATTGTGAAATTCTTTGAATACATCTGATTCCTCATCCAGCCCAAGCCCATGGAGGTGCAGGTAATATCTCATCACATGCAGCGATACGCCGTGTGGTTTGGGGGATCCATGTTGGCTTCTACGGTAATGCTCACACAGCATTATATGTCTCTTTTTTGAATATATTTATCACTTAACCACTGATTCATGTCCCTTTCTTAACATTCTATAGCCCGAGTTCTACCAAGTCTGCCACTCTAAGAAGGACTACGAGGAATATGGACCCAGAATCTGTCGCCACAACCCTGTCTTTGGCATCATGTCCTAGTGCTGGTCTTGCACCCCGCTGTAAGCCTAGATATCAATTCAATCGATTTATCACCTCACCATACTACACTTTGATTGCCACTCTTCTTTGAAAAGGAATAATTCAGGCTTTGACAAGCTTAGAATAGAAAGAACAAAGCTTTTTGTCTATCAGTGAAAATGTCAAAGCCAGGCACAAGGGTATTATGTGGATTGGATCTGGAGACTTGAGGCTTGTGCTTTGATAGCAAGCGCTGAATGTTCAATATTGTAAATGCAGCAAAAGAGAGGAATTGAAGAATTGCACATTGATGCAGGCTGTGCAGGTGAAGCTTTACAGTGGGGCTATACAGTCAGTTTCTGTGTTTTTTGTTTGGATTTTAAAGGAATAGTTTGAAAATATTTGACAATTCTGTCGTTGTGTTGTTTCAAACCCATAAGACTTGGTTTTGTCAATGAAACACAAAATGATGTTTAGGAGAATGTCCAAGCTGCTTTTTTTTTCATATAATGAAAGCATGCTGTGACTAGTGGCTGTTAAGCTCCAATAATAACAACAATACTATTACATTTGTGAACAAGGACTTCAATTTTGCTCTTTTCTTCTATCAAAGCTTTCATATGACATCAGGGCCCAGTTGTTCAAACGTTTGATCAGATTTCGGTTTATTGATTGGATCAAATCTTGAAAATGGGTCGTTCAAAAGAAGAAGAAAAAGGATTCTAAAATTGGATTAGATTACATAATCCAATCTTGGTTTTGATTTGGATCCAAAAAAATAAAATAACTTTATTATCCTGATCTCAGCAGGAGGGTGCATTCAGGATGGATTTCAGGAACAAAATGTAGTAGAACTTGGTCAAATATTACAATGTTTGTATCTTTGACACATTTACAGCTGTCAAATTTATAGCATATTTATAGCTGTCAGAACGCATTTAATTTTAACTGTCATGCTGTCATTTTAACTGTGATGATCATTAGAAATGAAGCAGTCAAAAGTAGTTTCTAACAATTGCATCCCTCATTGCTTGTATATTTGTATTTGTTTGTTGTGGATCAGATGAGGGGTCTAATGGTCTGCTCCATTTGTCCTCGGACATGGGAAATTCGCAGGCCCCAGTAGGAACTTTTAACTGGAACGCCTCCTCAAGTAGGATTTGTGACTGGGGAAATCAGGGGAAGCGCAACAACCCCGAGATGGCTGCTCAGCACATCAACCATAGTGAAACAGTTGTGAAATATTGTTTATTAGCACTTCTGTTTGTCTGTGCCTCAATAAACTCAGTGGTCCGCACAGTACTATCCAACCTCTGTGGACATGATACTTCAGCAGTATCTGTGCAAAATATTGCTTTTTATGTGTTCCATCTTTGATTTCTGATCTGTTAACGCTCAGCTGTGACATTCACAGTTTCTCCATCCCGCATCCTAGGTAAATGAAGTGGAGTATTCAAATGCAAATTTTACGATTAGTGTTTTTTACATAGCTAGTAGCCTACATTGTGATATGTAGTCCCATTTAGAGCACTGGAAATCCATGCTACATTTACGGCATGTCATAATTACCGTTGTCTCAAACTGACAGCACGTGACATTCTATTCGGCTGTTCATTCGGCTGTTCACGTCCTCGGATTGGGAATTATGCGTTTCTATGGGACCACTAGCAACGCCTAAATGAATCTGAAGCAGTCAGGTGGTACAAGGAGGACCTCTCAAACAATTCCTCAAAACATCTTACAAGCTGTAATTACGAGCTCTATGAGAATGTGAATGCTTTTTACAAGTTGAAATCATGTAAGTGTGGTAATTACGACATGGTGTGAATGCACCTCCAGATTTGGTAATCAAGTTTGAATCAGGCTGATTCAGATGTTGCTTTCAAAATCCAGCACAAAAGTAAGATGGATTAACTGATCCTGGATAGCAAAACAGGGGATTTCTAAATCCAGATCATTCTGATCCAGATGGAAATCTTTGAACAACTGGGCCCAGAACTTATATGGTCAAACAAATAATTGTTCTGGTGCTTGGAGCTTGATAGACATGATCATTAGCTATATCTCAAAACTTTTCCTTTTATGTTGCATGGAAGAATGTTCATAGTTTGAAAGACAAGGAGTGAGTAATGGTTTTGGACACTACTACGAGTATCTGTCCCTTCAAATTGTGCACTATGTAAAGGTACAGGGGACAATTCCAAGCACAGCCTAGAACCTTCCAGGCAGGCGTGCTGGGGCAGGGTTGGACAGGATTGGGAAGGTTTTTGCTGTGATCTGTATGCATGTAGGTGCCTGAGATTGTTTCGTATCAGCAGTCATGAATGAAAAGTAGAATGTCATTGAATTGTACATACATAGAGTTTTCTATATTATATGATGGATTATTTGAGAATTAGTTTATATTTGTATTAAAGTGAAAATGGATTTGTGGGCAGTCAATTAAAGGAGAACTCCGGTGAATTTTTAAGTTAATCTTGATCGTTTTACCTTTGTGAGTACTGTCTATAGAAAAAAAAACGAACCGGGTCGGTGCTTGCAACACGGAGCTGTTACAGTTAATGCCCAGAGCTCCCATTCAGCTAAAACGGCAGTTTTGGGGGCATCGACCTAAAGAGTGTCTTTGTGCCTCTTAACAGACACAAAATGCAATTAAAATATCTGTCCAACATGAACAGGGCCCTTACATGACAACAATGACAACAAGATGCGTTTAGCAACTTAGCCATTGTTTAAACTCACCTAAATAGTGTTTTAGACGGCTAGCTGTAGTCTCGCGCTGAAGTCCCGTGGGAACTCAGTTGTAGCCGGAAAAAGTGCGCGTGATTTTTTTTTTCCCCAAACCACTTCAGCGGAAATCCCGCCCTGCAGCTGATTCTAAGGTTTTCATTGGTCATGTCAATCGTCACTGTAACCTAAACCAATTAAATCAGCTGCAGGGCGGGATTTCCGCTGAAGTGGTTTGGGGGGGGGAAATCGCGCACATAGTGCAGGTGGGAGGAGCGTCGTGTTCCGGCTACAACTGAGTTCCCACGGGACTTCAGCGCGAGACTACAGCTAGCCGTCTAAAACACTATTTAGGTGAGTTTAAACAATGGCTAAGTTGCTAAACGCATCTTGTTGTCATGTAAGGGCCCTGTTCATGTTGGACAGACATTTTAATTGCATTTTGTGTCTGTTAAGAGGCACAAAGACACTCTTTAGGTCGATGCCCCCAAAACTGCCGTTTTAGCTGAATGGGAGCTCTGGGCATTAACTGTAACAGCTCCGCGTTGCAAGCACCGATCCGGTTCGTTTTTTTTTCTATAGACAGTACTCACAAAGGTAAAACGATCAAGATTAACTTAAAAATTCACCGGAGTTCTCCTTTAACATTACTATGAATTTGAAGCAGTACAGTATATTCTTACTGGATATAGTATATATAGCTGATGTAAGTGGAAATATATATTAAATTATTTTTGTCCAAAAGAAAATGTACTTTATTTTATCCAATAGCACACTATTTATGTATGTCAGTTCAACACATTGCAGTGAGAAGCATGGAGTGTGATACCTTAGCAACCATGTTTGGCAAGAAAAAAATCTGCAGTTTAAAGCTAATGTGAATTAAAGCTCCTCTATCAAACAGTTCCAAAGGTTTTTTTTTTTTTTTTTACACATCTCTCCTTCAATCTGTCTTTTCTCCCACCCTATTTGCATCTCATTTGGTTGCTTTGCTTAACACATAGTTTGAATAGGTGCTCTATTAAAGAAATAGTTTACTTTCATAACTTTATAATTCAGACTATAAAAGCTATACTCTTCCTCTTTTAGTACAAGACACATTTATTTGTACCAAAAACAATTATAACATAAAAGTACATTTTATTAACCCACGTTATCTCAGAAACACTTCAAAGTAATATCATTCACTTATAAGAAATATGGTTCTAAACAGGACCAGATTAGAGTTTTTCGGTTAATGACAATAGCAAAACCGTTTTTGGTGCTACGCTCTTAAAAATCAATTATTTTATTTGCATGGATTGTTCCAGGAAAATCTTTTAACATTAATGGAACCTTTCAAATGGTCATTTATAGTGGAAATAGTTCTTAACAGTAGGTTCTTAAAGGTATTAACATTCCTAAGACTTTTGCACAGTACTGTGTATATATATATATATATATATATATATATATATATATATATATATATATATATATATATATATATATATGAAGAGTTCAGATGCAAAAGCCTCTAAGTGCCATCTGAAATTTTCATTCTTGTGAAATTACTGAACTTAAATATACGAGCTTGATAAAAATTTTCATTCTAGAAGAAAATTTCAGATGGCACTTAGAGGCTTTTGCATCTGAACTCTTCATATATATATATACATACATGCATGCATACATACATCTGATTCTTGTCTCACACTTGCTGTCACGTTGATCTGCATTCAGATTTTTGCTACAGGACGTTTTCTATGCTATAAAATATTTATTTAATTAAAAAAAAAAACATGATATATCTTACCTTTCAAACAATGTGGAAGCAAAACAACCTTATACAGCTGTGTTCTTTGCAAGCACATATACTATTATTTAGTTCAATTTCTGCAGTCTTTCTTTTATAATTAGCATCAAACAAACAATATACATCTTATTCACAGTGATTAAAGAATATTTAAACAAAAAGATAAAAAAATGATTGTACAACCACCAATTATGGCGATTTGCAAGTATGTAAATCGCCGTTAAACAAAATAATAAGAAAGAAGTAGTATGGCATGCAATCCGTTGCTCTGTTGAGAATGTCTTGTGTTTTAACCGTGAACATACTCAGTATATCTCAAGCAAGGTTTGGGTTAATCAACTGACAGTTCAGGATATGTTTGACGGTAAGATTACCTTGCTTTCTGGAATACCCCCCTGGTCTTATAATACAATTTTAAAAACAACAGTATGGTACTTTTCATTAACATAGCAAAAAAAGACACTTGACATTGAACATGAATAAATACATCAAGATATAAAACAAAATAGAAACACAAAATAAATAATGAAGGCAAATTTTCAGTAGTTGGATGGTTAAAGAACCTTTTTTGCTTAAATTATTATTTATATTATTTAATAGTGTTCTTCTTTTTATGCTACTGATTTTCACAAGCAAATATGCATTTAAAGCAAAATGAAGCGGTTTAAAGCTTTACGATTTCCCATAGCTGTAGTTTAGTAGTTGCCTGTCTGTGCATCATTTCGCCTTTTTCAGAAGGTTTTCTAAAAGCTAATCCCCTCCTATGAACGTCCATTAACACCTCAAAGGTATTTGCTTCTCTTTGCTCATCTGACTTCATAAACCCTACTCACCTTTGATCAGACACAAGGCTCCGCGTGACAGCTTGTCGACAGCTGCCGGTAAACTAACATTACCACAGGTGTGCCTGCATTTGTTTAATGATAGCATGATATCACTGGCCGCAGCCAGAAGGAACAATGAACTTTTGAAGCACATGTCAATAGGAATCTATTTATTGTGATATTTAGAGTGAGTGCACCTTCAGAAAGAAGTCTTCAAGGTGGAATTACCCTCAAATGTGTATCTTTCATGTTTATTTCTAGAAAGTTTTTCATCCTTTTGAGAGCACTCACCAGTTTCTCATAAGATAGAGTGCAGCCTGGCCTGGGTAAATCAATAACCTTATGCCTGGCTCACACTACAGGAGTTTTAGGCCGATTTATGCCTGATTTCCCCCTCCCGAGAATCGGAGAAAAAATCTTGTCGAGGACCTTGATCGGTTCCGATGTTCGGCGCAGATTATCTGGTAATGTGAGGTGTTCACAGATCGAATCTTGCACCTCCCGATCTGCTCTCACACAAATCGGGCTCGCCCCGATCATATCAAACATGTTTGATATTTAAGATTTTAAATCGGGATGAGCAAGTCTGTGATTACGTCAGTGCTGTCAAAATAGCCAGGAAACAAGTAGGGCTGTTGTGCTGAAGGAATTTCCCTTGAGATAATTTTGAGTGACTCAACTCGATATGCGTTTTTATCTCCATTTATTTATTGCTAAATAAATGAGTGTTACACTGTGGTCAGCAGGCACAAAGACGAGTACATGTTCATGAAACCGAAAGTAAAAAGCGCGTTAAAACGAAGTGGATTAAAATGAAGATACAACACGTCAAAATAAGGGTCGGGGGTCCACATAATATAATAAACACAACATAAACATGACAATGAGCTTGTTAGACCATTGTTATATAACAGTTAATTCCTTGAATCTCACTTTACGAGAGGCTTTCTGCTGATATTTTTACCAGTATTGACATTGAAAGTCTCTGCGCATTAGAGACTGTCACTCAGTCATTAAACTGTTCTTTCAACGGAAATGTAAAAATGCGGATGCATTCACAGATAGGTGCTAGATGTAATGAAACAAGCTGTTAATTATTTTAATATTTAATTTAAACTTTGAGCTCCACTTTACAAGACTCTGAGCAGGACAACGCTAAAGCTGATGCGTCACTCCATGATCAACGCCGGCATTGATTTATTGTATTGACCAGCGCTGACGCCATTCATGAGAAATATCCTTAAAAGGATGATTTTTGAAAGATTTCGCTTTCCTTGGTCAGGGCTACCTTTTCACCAATATGACTTGATATGAAGGCACACCCGTCGTTTTGGGCGGCCAGGGGGCTGTGGCCGCCCCCAAAAATGCTTGTGTTTTTTTGTGCTATTTGTTAAAATATTATAATGTTATTTTTTTCCATTTAGGCTATGTTGATTATGAAAAGTGAACAGCACGAGTAAGATATGATGTGCAATGTATCGGGAGACATAGAGTGGGTCAGACATGATTTTGACCACTTCATTACGTTTTGCTTTGTAGAAAGCCTTTCTTTAAAGTGAATTTCGTTTTGTATAAATTGTTTCTTAATTTATATAATTTTTTTATCAACCAATTGCCAATTGCCTGGAAGCAAATATAGCAGACAATAATCATGCAACATGACATAGAGGCGCCTGCGCTGTCACTTGCATTGCTCGTGAACTGGAGCGCATCTCATCATAAATTAACCGAAACTCAGTGTATGCCTCACAGACATGAGAAATACATCGAATCTTTAAATGTCTTTAAAAGAAACAATTCAAAACGAAAAGAAATAGGCTACTCTCTGATTATGTAATCCATGTGCATTTCTCTCTATATAGGCGCGTTCACTACGGAGATGGCGATCGTCAACTTCATCTTTGCAGCCGACAGAAAACACTAGTTTATTAATAAAATCAATGCACGCGTCACCGGATTTACAAATGCACATCTAGCTTGTTGCACGCTTGTTGTCGAAATAACGAGATATTATGTTGAAATAACATTATTAGCCTAATAATAATAAATCTTTAATCAATATTTGATTGAATGCTGAATGCTGTGCTTTGGTCAATTTAATAAAATTAATACTTTAATTGTGACAATTAAAATAATTGAATATTAAATATTAAGTGGCCAATTTTTGTAATATGGGCTCGGGTAGGGTCGGGCTTGATTTTTTTGGGCCCGATCTAAGCTCTTAACTCAAAGTACCGGTAGGTTCTTTGTGCGTGTGTGTGTGTGTGTGTGTGTCTCATGGCAATGCATGTCCCATATGTTTCCATGCTTTTCCACTTCAGATCTGCTGCTTGAGATCACGTGAGGCGCTTCCTCTGGCACGATAATCTTAATAACATTTTGTAGTGTGTGGTGCACCGCGATTTTCAAACCTTGTAGTGTGAGCATGTTTAAGATTTGAGGGACGAAAATCTGCAAAGATTCTCCTTAAGTGTGTGCTGCAACCAGATTTCAAAATCGGTTAGGATTTTAAAACTCCTGTAGTGTGAGCCAGGCATTAGTGAAAATGTGGCTGTCCTCTCCTTTATTATAATAGCCATGTGTGTGTTAGCCTTGAACCACACTGTCCCACAATGAGCATGGGAAATCATTTAGATGTTCCAAAGACATTGTGCTATTTGTGACAGAACATTTCCACACTTTGTTTTTTACATTTTATCATTTATTAATTCTAAAAACATTACATCTTATCTCCTACAATAGGTTTACATGCATCCAAGGTCAAACAACATTTTCTCATAATACACATTGTACATCACCTCATTTCTCAAAGAGTCTGAAAACGGTTCATTTGAAGATTCAGGGTGCATCTTAATCAGCTCCCTATAGCTTCCCTAGGTCGTGAATCGGTATATCGTGTAAATTCGGGCACTGGTAAGGACAGTAAAGGACGCTGGCTCACTACACATTGGGACACTGATGACCATATTGTACAACATTTACTGGTATTTACAAACACCAGAACTGATATCTTTCTGACATTATGTTTAATGTTATTTTAACGTTATTTAGTGAGTTGGCTCACATGATTTATGTTTCGCACTTCAAAACTTCCATTAAGGGACATAGTGAGCGTCTATTGGACTATTGAACTAGGGAGCTGACTGAGACGCACCCTCACTCTCTCTTAACCCCTCCTTTCCGCAAGCCTACTCTGCTCTGATTGGTCAGATGGTCCAGTCTGTTGTGATTCTACGGCTTGCAGCGCATGTTGGAAATGAAACGTCTATTAACATATATCTGAATTTCAGCTCAGGAAGCTTCCTCTGCTCTTGATACACAATGATAAGAAAGTTGGCATCATTTTTTAATGTCAATTCCAGTGCAAGTCTTCATCCTTTTGAATTACATGCAAAGTGGATTCACAGCAGTGAAAACAGCTTCTTCTTGACATGTCGACAACACACACCAAAATCTTTCAGGGCCATAGGCTGGCATTATGCAAATGTATTAAACTGCTATGCAGGTTAGACTGGAGTGCTGACGACTCATTTCAGCAGTTCAGAATTGATTATTTTTAGGAGAAAATAACTTTATTTGTCTTGCACTTTGGTCTTTAAAACTTTGCAGACCTTTTACATTCACAAACAGCTATATTACACACTACACGAAATGTAATATTCGGAAAATAGGGGAACTTTAATGAAATAATATTTAAAATGTTTTACATTTATCTAGTCAGGGACAGAGAGCAAGTAGTTGTCTAACATAGTTTGGCCTTTTTATAGCTAAAGGCTACTTCACTTTTTTTGCGTACGCGAGGGTCACCGTACAGTGTGCGTGGTGCGAATTTCGTCATCAGATGAGTATGTGCACCGCCGGCCAGTTCAAACTGTTTATTTCATTCCAATACCCTTTTTCCACCAAAAAATAACTGGTTCATAACTGGTGTTGGTTCAAAGTTGGTTCAACTTGCGACTCTTCTCAGAACCTGTTTGTTTTTCTACTGACTTGAGAGCCCAGCGAACGACGTTGTTACGTCACTGTGTACGTTGCCATGTGCCTTAGCTTTCCCAGAAACGCTTGCGCCAACTTCAAGCATAACAATTACAATGGCGGACTACATCGTCTTTCTGCAAATGTTTCTCCTGGCTTTGCGATCCTATATTGGGGTCAGAAGAAGATGTTTAGAACACATTTGTGCTGCTCGTCTGGATTACTATAGACGGAGGCTACATTCGAGAAGAAGTTCGACAATAACCCCGCCCCCAGCCCCCGACGTAAGCATGACGTGGTAAAAGAACAGTCCAGCAAAGAGTTGTTCCCGCTTTAGAACCAATTTTCCTAGCTGAGAACCGGTTCTTTGGCTGTTGAAACACAAAGAACTGGTTCACGAGTAGGCACCGGCTCCGTACCGGCACCAGCATTGCCTTGGTGGAAAAGGGGTGAAAGAGAGCTTTTTCGAACCTCAGTCAGTAAGCTCTGTTATTTGTTGTTCATTGTTAAGAGTTCTTTTTGTATGTCTATTTCTGTTATTTGTCTCAATGCCAGGGGTCTAAGAGACATTACTAAACGGAAGGCTTTGTTCCTGTATATCAAATCGTTCAAGACTGATTTCTTTTTCAAGAGTCCCACACCATTGTCAGTGGAACTGCTTTTTGGAGAAATCACAATGACGTTTGGATGGCTCACGGTTCGGAGCATTCAGCTGGAGTTCTGACATTGAAAAACCTTTTTGTTGAGGTTGTTTTGCATCATTTAGCGACCCAAATGGACATTTTATGCTAATGGTCATTTGCTTAAACAATATTGTGGGGAATACTCATTAATATCTATGGTTGTAATTCTCATGAGAATGACTTACTGCTTGAAGTGATAGAAGAGAAAATTCTGCTGTTGCTTAATGCATACCCAAGTGTCTTAATTTTCTTTGGTGGGGACTTTAATATTGTGCCTGATAATAATCTTGATAGACTGCCGCCTAAACAGTCTGCCTCTACTAATTCTAAATTAAAGATATTAATGGATAAATTTGATATTATCGATATTTGGAGGGAGAAATTTCCAAATATTAAATCCTATACTTGGAGTAACAAAAGTTGCTCTAAACAGTCCCGTATAGACCACTGGCTTGTTTCACAATCTGTCAGGGATTTTAATGTTGCTGTTAGCATTCTACCTTCCCCTATGACTCATTATAAAACAACTCTTATCCAATCCTCTCCATTTTCAGTTTTTTTTTCTTCTTCAAGACCTAGAGCCTCTTATTGGAAGCTTAACTCTTGTTTGATTAATCATGACCAATTGAGACCAATATTTTTTGATTGAATATTACTGGATCAAAGCACAAAAGGAAAATAAATACGGCCTCAATTGGGCTTCTTAAACACAAAGTTAGCAAATGTGCTAGAAATTTTGGCAGCCATCTAATTAAACTTAAAAGATGTGAAGAGGAGAATGTCATTTCTAAAATAATAACTCTTTATGGTAAAACGCAGGATGGTTTGTCAGAAGCTGAGTTAGTAGAATTTATTGATCTGCAAACTCAGTTAGACTCAATGTATAAGGCAGAGGGCTCTTTTATCCGCTCTAGAAGAAGATGGCTTAGAGCAAGGAGAGCAAAGTACAGCATATTTCTTCAGAATAGAAAAGAATAATTCTAGAAATGTAACTATTAACTCTTTAAATATCAACGGTACTGTAATTTCTGATTCTAAGGAAATTGGCACATTTTGTGCAAACTTCTATTCTAATCTACAAGTCTAAATATTGCAAGAACTCAGTGTAGCCCCTCCGGTTCGAACCGCCCGCTCTAAGCGAAACTCTAGCCTGTCCGCATGGGAGGTGGGCGCTCTAACAAGAAGGCAAAAGACCTCAGTCTCTAGCGTCAGTCGCTAGAGTGACTCTTGAGATTAGGGGAGTGAGGTTTACACGCACAGCCCTCACTGGCCTACGTCTGTTACATAAGCTCTGTCCTTTTTCCAGTCTTTGAAGGATGTTAGGTCATTATCTAATGAAGATAAGATCACCTGAGATAGTGATATCCATTGATGAAGTAATTGAGTCTATTGAAGCTCTTAAGAACAATAAATCTCCAGGAACAGATGGGCTGACAGCCGAATTTGACAAAACTTTTGCTCTAGAGTTAGTTCCTTTCTTGCTTGAGAGTTATTTGGAGAGTATTGCTTCTGAGACACTTCCAACTTCCTTATCACATGGATTACTTACTTTAAAACCTGAACCTAAGAAAGATATTCTTATCTGTTTGTTAAACTGTAATTATAAGATAGTCTTGTTACTGTCAAAAAATTTTTTTGTGTGTTCTGGGTACAATGATAGACGAAGCTCAGTCAGGTTTCAGGCATATTGTCAACAATATACACCTTGTTTTAGATTTGTTAGACTATTGTGAACTGATTAGAGATAAAAGTTTCCTTTTTTAAAGATTTTTATAAATCCTTTCATTCCCCTGAACATGAATTTATTTTACAGACCCTGTATAAGTTTGGTTTTGGTGATTTCTTTTGCAAAACTGTCAGAACTTTATACAAAAATGGCAACTGCTCATATCCAACCCTTCTATAGAATCTTTATTAGTTGCTGATAATCATTAATTAATGGTTTAGTTCGTTATGAGTCATACACTAACACATGATTATCTGTGCATTAGTTAAGCATGAATTAATGCATATTAGTGCACCCGTATTGTAAAGTGTTACCGCTATATCAATCTTTATCTACTTTTTGATGTACATTTTGTTTGTTTGTCCATGCTTCCTTCTTAGACAATTTTTCTTTGGTTTTTAATGTCTTATTTGGATTTTATAACTCTGACAACAAGAATCTAAAAGACGAGTATTTTTTAATACATCTATTTATTTTAATAGCCAAGGTTTTTATACATAAGTGCACATTTTAGTCTGTCAAACCTCTTTTTTATGATTTTTTTGCAAAGACTTGAAATGTTATATAGGTACTATCTCTTCTACGAGCAATGTCAATGCTTTAAAATCCTTTATGTTGTGCACAAAGTATATTATTTATGCTTTTGTACAATATACAAAAAAGGGACTCAAGGATTTTCTTTTCTCTTCTCTCTCTCTCAAATTTAATTTATTTTAATTTATATGTTACCCCTGGCTCAATCTTTTGTTTTTGTTTGTTTATTTTACTGGTGCTTTGACAACTGTTTATAATTATATTATTGTTGTTAAATTCTATTTGCAAAACATTCGTTTATCAACAAGGTGGCAACCATGCCATTGGGCCGTCGATTCACAAAGTAGTCAAAGAAAAACTGCATAAACAGAAAAGAACAGACCAGAACGCATGCAAGCTAAAGCGATAATGGAGGCCTACATAGATGAGAGATTAGGCGAAGAGGTTAGAACGATTTTTAGATAGATGCCGAGGCTTTTTAGGTTGGGTAGAATCTGCGATCTCTGACCGAGTTTGTTTGCTGGCTTCCATGGCTACAATAGGCAGTGTTTCCCGCCAACTGGCAACTCGGGGTGTCGAAAAACTGTTGGGTAAATTGGCAGTGGGCGAGATCAGATCACACAGACCAAAACAAAAATAGACATTCGGACACGGAACACACATTTCAAAGTGAAATAGCTGGCTGTCAAGTCAAGTCAAGTTTATTTGTATAGCGCTTTTCACAATACAGATTGTATCAAAGCAGCTTCACAGTATTAAATTAAAATAATACAACAAAGTTTTTTTCAAGAGGAATTTATTGATTGATAAAATTAAATTAAATATCCCCAAAATATCCCCAACTGAGCAAGCCAAAGGCAACAGTGGCAAGGAACCGAAAAACTCCATCAAGTGACCTAATGGTGTCCTAAAACTCCATCAGGTGACCTAATGGAGAAAAAAAACCTTGGGAGAACCCAGGCTCAGTCGGGGGCCAGTTCTCCTCTGGCATTTATGAGCTAGAGGCCGGATTGTAGTTTGAACTGTAGGATTATATGAATGCCTGGCTGAAGAGATGCAACTTTAATCTAGTTTTAAACTGGGAGAGCGAGTCTGAGCAACGAACAGTATCAGGAAGACTATTCCAGAGTTTTGGAGCCAAATGTGAAAATGCTCTCCCTCCTTTGGTGGTTCTGGATATCCTAGGTATGACCAAAAGCCTTGAATTTAGTGATCTTAAAGAGCGCGATGGATTATAGGGTGATAGAAGATCCGTTAAATAGACTGGAGCTAAGCCGTTTAGGGCTTTGTAAGTCAGTAGCAATATCTTATAATTAATACGGAGCTTTATAGGTAACCAATGCAGTGATGATAAAATCGGTGTTATATGATCATATTTTCTTGATCTCGTAAGAACTCTAGCGGTTGTAGAATTGGTTTTCATAGAAAAAAAGTATGTGAACTTTGCATGTTTCCTAAATCTCTGTAAACATATTTTGTTATTTGTATGCTTTAGTACAGTTAAAAAGTTACATACAGCATCTTTAAGTATCTTGATTTTTATTTATTTATTCTGGTGTCACAATTGCCCTCTGCATGAGTGTTAAGGAACAAGGCCAAATATTTTTGTATAATGACCATATTTCAAATGACTAATTGGCACCATCTTGTGACAAACTATAGCTACCAATTGTAATAAAAAGGCCTCAAAGCACAGTATAACACAGTATAGAGACAGGGTGAGCATTACATTTTTGATAGATGGCTAGAAGTCCTCATACAGCAAGAACATGAAACTGTGTAGCTCAAACAGTAGAGCATGGCACTATGGCACAACGTCAAACCCATGGAATGCATGATCTGACATAATGAATACCCTGAATACATTGTAAGTTGCATTGGATAGAAGCATCTGCCAAATGCATAAATGTACAATGTATTAAATGAAATACTGACAAAGACTGTAAGAAAAATATATCTGCTACTATGTGTTCAAAAAGACTTACAAATGTGACATGCAGCACCCTCCGTTAACAAGCAAAGTGGGAATTTTTTGTTTCTCCTTTTGGTCTTTCATTTCAAAATATAATCTTTAATTGACGTAAAAAATTATATGAAAACATAAATGGAATAAATACAATATATGTGTGCCAAAATGATAATTGGATGATATTCAGATGACAAAAGTTATTTTGCATTACACATTATTCAGAATTAATCAAATAATGTGACTATGTTCAGTAATTTGTTAATAATATCAGCAGTATGTCACTGGGACAGACACAAATGGCATTGTTTCCCGGGATTGACTTATTATTTCCCTGTAGAGACGTTCAGCTGATTTGATCCTTAATTTGTGTTTCACACTTTCCAAATATCCTTTTGTTTTTATTTTCCTGTAGATCCATATGCTCAGAAGTGGCTCATTACTAAGTCACCCAAGAGCTGGAGGTCGTATCCAATTAGCACACTTTACCCTGAGCACCAACAGCACAGACAGATGTAATCATACTGTTTATGTTTGCACATCTCGTATTCTTATTCTGGGAGTTATTCATCTTTATGCCACATGTAATGTGGAGGTTTACAGAGACATTAGATTAAATGCGCACAAAGACCAGTTATCATCAAATAAAATCAATTATCATCAAATGCTTTGCACTTTTTTCAGTTTAAATATTTTCCTTATGTGTGTATATTAGAGCTGTATGATTCTCCCATAATTCTGAATAAACAACTAAACAAAATAATGTGTAATTTACTAGAAGTTCTGACAAATTGTTAATTTCTGCAGTCTATTTAAAAATATTTAATTAATTTGAATTATTTTAAAAGAAAATCTGTTTGAATGAATGATTCAATGACTCACTCATAAAGATTTTACTTGTTTAATCACTGGATGAATCAGTGTTTTTGAATGAATCTCTTGAATGATTCAATGACAATGAGTTTTAAATCACTTGTTGCCACCTACTGGTGTAACAGTGTAATTGATACAATCTTTATTTGAAGCTAGGTCATTTCAAAAGGTGATTTAAGGCCCTTTCACACCTACCTTGTTTGGTCCGGATTTTCGGACTTTTCAGTTTGATCCAAATCAAAATTACAGGTGTGAAACCTCCCCCGGACCACGGTGCGGACCAAACAGATGAAATTTGGTCCGATTAAAAGAGGTAGTCTCGGTCCGGATCAAACTGAACAAAGGTTTGGTTCGTTTCTAGTGTGAAAGCATTTTCTGTATGATTTGGACTTTCAGACCATTTACAGGAAGTTCCGGTGGTTCCCGCATAGACGAAGAAGACAGAAGACAGCAGGAAAAATTAGCCGTGGTAGCACATGGGGAGAGGAGGAGACAAGGTTTTTAATTGAAATATGGTCTGACGACATAAGAAGTCAACTGGAAAAAACGCACAAAAATGCAGACACTTTCACTTTCCAAGTATTTTCGAAGAGGATGAGAGAGAGAGGGTATGAGAGGACGGGAGAGCAATGCCACCTGAAGATAAAGAAACTGCATTTGGCGAATTTGAACTAGCCTCGTGTATAGTTGGTGCTGCAGGGAGTAATGCCATGATAATAACAATATAGTTGCAACGAAATGCGTCTGTTCATTCATTGTTGTCAAAGTTACCCGCCGAATTGACAACACGCTGACGTCAGTCGCATGTCCGTTTACAAACCAATCAATGTCAAGATGCAGCCCACATAGATGATGACGACAGGACGCAAGTACTTCACGTAAAGTTATTTAGTCAGCTCACATAATTGCAATGTGAAACTAAACCAAAACTTACCGAATGTATAAAATTGATCAAAACATGAGCTTTGGTCACCGAAGCCATCAGTGTTTATAACCAAACTATACGTTTTTATCCCAGAACTTCTGTGATGATTTGAATTATTAAGACAAAAATAATGATACTGTGTGGTTGAAAAGACTGTTTGTGAAGTTGTTTTATATTGTTACATCACAATTGCTCTCTCTGGGCCAGCGGCAGTGCCAACAGAGATTTGAATGTTCAATGAATCGCTGTGATCTTACTTGTCAAATGTTTAATAGACATAGCCAAATCGTTGTCATTTAGGAATAAGATCGCATGAGTGTTTGAATCGAGATCGCGATCTTTTAACGATTAATCATGCAGCTCTAGTGTACCTCACATGAAAATCATAAAGTCCAAACTTCTTAATCTGTTTATAAAAGAGCTGTTAAGTCAAGCAGATATTCCACACACTGCTTCAGTCGTCTTATTCTTACAGTGCAATTATCTAAACTAAGAGGTTCATTTGATCTGAGTGAACGGATAATATGAATCTGAGACACAAGTCTTTATCAGGTATGTAATATTAAGCATATACCAAGTTTATGGATGCATGGATCTTGGATGTGTGGACTTCTGTGTGGTTTCTTACTGGCCCAAGTCCAAGGAACCCCCTCCCATGTCTATATTCTGGTCTCTAAATAGAGTTCACGTCCCTCTTTCAATGTAAGTCTACAACTATTTTGCCCATTTTCTTGTCTTCCAGGTAAAAATAGAAAAGAAAAAGTGTCACAGCACATCTCTTTTCAACAAACCACACCATTTAATTATTCATGTCCTTTATAGCACAGATGGTACAGTTACCTGCCAAAGTATTAGCAATAGTAATACTTTAATTATTTATAAACTATGAAGCTAAAGTTGGCCTTGACATTTTGTGTAAATGATTTAAAGACAGCTGCATGGTTTAAAAAGTTGACAGGACGAGTTTAATTAAGACTTAGCAAGAATATGAATGAGACACTGTAGGTTAAAGTGGGACAGTTAAGCTTGAATCCCATTATATCCATATGGAATTCCATAAATGGCGATTATCAAATTTATCTTTGAAAGGTAAACAATCAAGGCAGAGCTCAATTCCCAAGCACTTGAGAAAAGCAATGGTAAAGAAAATGACATACAAATATGATAAAAATATGTCAGTTTTCTTCTAATAAAAATAAACTCAGAATTACACTTCTTAGGCTCTTAGGAAACATAATACAATACACAGACACTGTAAAAAAAATGTCTCTGTTATTTACAAAAATAAATAAAAATAAATGGTAATAATAGTAGTTAAGGCTTGATTTCTTTCATGGAATCTACCTAAATAAATCATGTAAAATCCCAGACGATACGTGTCCACGCTGATACATTATTCTGCAGTTTAAAACACCATTCAACTCATTTTAAGTTCTAAATACAGATTTTTAAAGGTCTGTCATTTATTCACATTGGCCCATAGATACGTGAACACTTGCACAGAAAAAGTGCGGGGGCGAGATTACATTTTATTAAAAGTGAGGGGGACCGTCCCCCGCTTTCCCCACATATTCTACTAGCCTGGAAATCCAGACCTAAATCTGAAAGATTAATGGTCTGGCGTTGACTAATGAAAATCGGCCAGCTCGAGGGGCGGCACCAAGCATGCATTTGAAAATCTCACTGCACGCAATTGGATAACACTACGACCAATCACAACAATAAACCCCATACGCTTAGCTACCAGCAGAGCTAACTGGTAGAATATACTCTTACCGTATCCGGTCAGCATTGTAACGACAATGACTATGACATGCGGTCACATGCTGTTCAAATTAGTAAATCCTGATCTCCAAGTCTGCTTGAACGGTCAAAATTGCATCTTTGTGGCTCCCCCAAGGGACATTTGAGTCACATAAGGAAACCCTGTTTTCTTAGAATCCCCTCTAAAACCCCCATTTCAGCATGGACTCGTGACATTCCACACACACACACACACGAAAGCCACTAAAGTGCAACGCCATGTAGAAATATGGCTCTTGAATGTATACCTTCCGATATGTATGTGTGTGATTAGCTTTGCCTTATAATAGAGGTGTGTTTTTCTAGAGTAAAATCTTTAATTCTGAAGATTCATTGAAAGAATATTCACTCCATAGTGTTGTAACCCTAACTCAGACCATAAAACTTTACGACCCAAGCCTCAAAGGCATTCCAGAACACACACACACACACACACACACACACACACACACACACACTCTGGAACTTTGGAAACAGATATTCTTCCACATAACAAGCCACTGAATGTTGATATGTATTCCTATGTTTCTCAAAGTGTCGTCACTTGCCATAACGGAAACACTGACAACTTTATTGTGTGTTTAATCAAACTTTATTTGTGTGTAATTATGCATATAAGTGTAACGTTATGTTTCCCCAATCTTTACCTGTCATAATTGATATCTCTGTAATCCTCTCCATCTCACGGAGACGAATCTTGACTGCAAAGTACAATAATATGCATTTGATTCCAGGAAATATCATATTTCTAAGTATGAATCCTTTCCCTCATAAGACATATGGTAAAAGGGGGCGTGTTTTTCTTCACACAAAGAAGACTTCTTCCCGCTACAAATCAGAAGTTTTGATTCGCTCTGTCCCCAAAACAGGGCGTAAACAGATGTCTGTTAAAAGGAAGATTCTCTCTTCTCTCTTCCTCTCTCATCCTTCCGCTCTCAACTCATCCAACTTCTCTGGACCCTCCTCCCCGGCGCAGCGCTTCTCCAAGGAACATCTGAAGGAGGCCCTGGCCTTCTCCATCGAACGAACCCATGTTCGAGTCGTAACAGCCGGTCTTTGCAACTAAGATTTCCAGCCTCTCCCATCCCGGGAGACGAATCTGAACTTTCTCGGTAACGTTAAATTCAAGTGAGCCTTTACATCGTTTTGCGAAACGACCCAGAAGACAAAGCTAGACGCAAACCAGCCGGACACGCGCACGCGCGCGTCCCCTTTTCAGCATCACACTGAAAGAGTACCACAACTCGCAAGTATATTGATTCCTATAAAAGCTGTTCCAGGTGTCTAGGTCTTAGGTCTGTGATTTAAGTTACCCTCTATCTTCCCTCTATATCTTTCTTTCTTTCATTTCATGTTTTTGTTCGGTTAAATGTTTATTCGTTTGTTTGCATTTTTACGTACGTTTATGTTTGTAGTTTATATAATCTCTAGCGTGTGCCATTTTATTAATAAACCCATTTATACTTTTAACTGTCACTGTGTTTGAAAACCCACTTTTTATAAAGTCAATGAAACAAAAGATCTATAAAGCTACAGGCTCTATATTATAAAACTACTTTGAGTAGTTTTAATTTATAAACCCAAAGAGGTTTTGTCTTCGTGGCCAGAAGACAAACTGTCTTGGAGTTTTGTAAACAGGAATGCTTCTTCTTAACTGTAATGATCAGACAGTACAGAACGAGGCATTTCCTATAATTGATAAAGTAAATGCATATGCGATTTATGAATTATGACCATGCGTTATAAATATTAATATTGCCAAAATTCCCTATATTCTTGAGCTAATTCGCATTAACCCAGAGGCATTTACGCTACAGCATATATTTATTTAGAAATATTTTATATATCCCTCCACGGCATATTTAAGTCCCACTTGAATGCTCCTCGATGAGACGTGGTTCTTTCTTTGTCCAAAATTTATCAAAAACATCTTGGGACAAGGTCTTCATTGTAAGACTGCTTCTTCAGCTGTCATTGTAAAGGCCCGTACACACCGGGATGAATTTCGCGTGCGATATTCGCCGACGTTTAACGCCTCGTGACTAAACAAAGGGCGCCAATATGCACACCGACGTGAAAAACGCCACGCGTAAAAGCGCAATTTTTTTTGAAACGCCTCGGGTTCGTTTTTTTGGTTTGACGCGCTGCGTCAAAAACTATCCGACCAATGAGATTGGCACTTTTGCTCACGTGTCTGGAGCTTCTGAAGTTACAGTAAAACACAACTTGGGGGCGCTCAAACACAAAACGGTCTTGCAGAGCACACATACGTAACAGCGAAGAAGATATACGCCAAGTAGCGTCTACACTGCCCATAGACAGATGTCACAGGTCGGGGTGGGCCAAGCCAGACTGCGCTCACCCCTAAACCACTGTCACCCAGAGGAGCGTATCAAGGAGGAGGCAAGAGGCAGAAGTAAAAGGAATGGCAACTTTATTTTCTATTAAAAAGCAATTAAGAAATCCTAATCTAAAATTCCTTGTCTTCTTCTTCCCAGGAACCCGGAACAGCACCGCCGCGGGTATGGACCGGCGAGAATCTCAGGTGAGTATCACAGGTGAGTAAGGATATCGAGGCTCACTTCCTTCACAGACTGGTGTCAGACTCCCAGTGGGAAAGCGTTGGACAGGTGGATATCACAGGTGGGTAGAGGAATCACGACTCACTTCCTCCACAGACTGGTGCCAGACTCGCAGTGGGAGAGCAGTAGACAGGTGAGTATCACAGGTGAGTAGAGGGTTCAAAGTGCACTTCCTTTCCAGACTGGTGCCAGACTCGCAGTGGGAGAGCAGTAGACAGGTGAGTATCACAGGTGAGTAGAGGGATCAAGGCGCACTCCCTTCACAGACTGGTGCCAGACTCTCAATGGGAGAGCGTTAGACAGATGAGTGTCACAGGTGACAGAATCGGCTTCAACAGCAATACACAGTTCTCACATGGGTTGCAAGAGACGGATAACTTCACACCATGCAGGTAAGCTTCAGGGCTGCGGCAGCCTCAAGGTCACAGACAGAGCGGGGCTTCTCCCGGACAGACAGAATCAACTTCAACAGCAATACCCAGCTCTCACGTGGGTTGCAGGGGACAGATAACTTCACTCCGTGCAGTTGAACTTCAAGACTGCAGCAGACTCAAAGGCACAGACAGAGCAGAGCTTTCTCTAAGGCAGACGAAATTAAGACTTCACACAGCAAGATACAGTTCTCACGTGTATTGCAGGGGACAGATAACTTCACACCATGCAGTTGGACTTCAGGGCTGCAGCAGACTCCAAGTCACAGACAGAGCAGAGCTTTCTCTAGAACAGACAGAATCAACTTCAACAGCAATACACAGCTCTCACGTGGGTTGCAGGAGACAGATAACTTCACACCGTGCAGTTGGGCTTCAGGGCTGCAGCAGACTCCAAGTCACAGACAGAGCAGAGCTTTCTCTAGAACAGACAGAATCAACTTCAACAGCAATACACAGCTCTCACGTGGGTTGCAGGGGACAGATAACTTCACACCGTGCAGTTGGGCTTCAGGGCTGCCGCAGACTCCAAGTCACAGACAGAGTAGAGCTTTCTCTAGAACAGACAGAATCAACTTCAACAGCAATACACAGCTCTCACGTGGGTTGCAAGGGACAGATAACTTCACACCGTGCAGTTGGGCTTCAGGGCTGCAGCAGACTCCAAGTCACAGACAGAGCAGAGCTTTCTCTAGAACAGACAGAATCAACTTCAACAGCAATACACAGCTCTCACGTGGGTTGCAGGGGACAGATAACTTCACACCGTGCAGTTGGGCTTAGGACTGCAACAGGCTCAAAGTCGCAGGCTGAGCGGGGCTTCTCTAGGACAGACAGAATCAACTTCAACAGCAATACACAGTTCTCAAATGGGGTGATGTTATCTCGCGGAGGTTCTTCTTTCTAGACACCGCACGTAGATGTAAGCAATCTCACTCAGCTCTCACGGTAGATAGTAGACCCCCAGGACCCATGGGCGGTTGCACAGCAATAAAGATATTCTTCCACACACACACACTGCAATCCAACTCTAAGCATGCAATCGTGAGGGGAAACGTCAATTTAAACACTGCAACTTCACTCTTCTAGTGCTCATAAGGCCAGCACTCACCCGCAAGTCCTGGTCTACCGCACTGATGATCGCCAGGGGCGGACAGAACACTCGAGAGATTTTTCCTCGCGGTCACAGACGGACTTCACTTCGCTGAACTCCAATCGGGGAGAGGAGGTGAGAGATCGACAAAGAATCAGTATTTCACTCGGTGAAGGGTGTACACATGCTCCAAACACTTCAATCCAATACCCAATTTAGTGGAGAACACAATGCAATTATGAGATTCAGTTTGTTAACTACTCATCTCTCTCTTCTCCAGCTCAGTCAGCGCGTTTCATTCCTCTGGGCCGTCCTCGCGTCCTCTCAAACAACGCTCCTCTTCCTTCAAGACAACCCCTCAACTGCAGTGCCCATAACCAATTCCCCACGAGAGAGAAACCACCAACGATCGGGGGGGAGGACGATCCAGATCAACAGGGCAGAAAAACAACACAGCCCCACAGCATGGCACAGTACACCCAGCCTTCTCCTCCTCGTGTGTTTTATCCTCTCTAAAAGCGGGAGTGGCCTCAATCAGACACTCAGAGTGAAGTCCCTACACCTGTCGCCAATTTGCCGTTTAGTTGTCATGACGACAAACACTCATACAGATCTGGAGCTGTTTGTCACCCCGTGACATACCCCCCCGCCAAACCGTTCTAGTCCCGAGAACGGTCTCCCGACACCCAGTCTCCGTACCTGGCTGGGGGCTGGCCCCGATTCTCCCGCTGGGAACGTCGAGGTGGAGAGAGGGGGGCTTCAGGTCGTGGTCCTGGGCCTAGGCCCCTTGGGATCACTGCCCATCCCACCAGTGGGGGCATCCACGTCGTCTCGGCCTGTGGGTCCTCTACCACTGGCTTAGGATAATTCGGGCAGGGGCGGATCAGGTTGCGGTGTAAAACCCGTTCCGGGCCCGTCTTCCCTTCAGGCCGTAAGGCATATACAGGTTGGTCCGAATGGGGTTGTCGTTGAACGACGTATGGCTGAGCCTCCCATCGGTTGCTCAATTTTCCCTTCCCTTGTCGGCGATTATCCCGCAGCAGCACCCTCTCCCCAGGCAGTAGCGGGGCTTCTCCGGCAGTCCGATCGTATCGTCTCTTGTTCTTTAACGCTGCCTGATTAATCCGGCCGGCGACCTGTTCGTAGGCGGACTGGAGGCGTTGATGGTGACTTGCTACCCAATCGGACAGACTACCGCCTTCTCCTCTCCCAGTGGTTCCCAAGAGCATATCCATTGGGAGCCTTACATGTCGGCCGAACATCAGGTAGGTAGGGGCATAACCGGTGGTACTGTGTATGCTGTTATTATATGCCTGCATCACTGCTGGGAGCCTATCTGCCCACTGGCCCTGCTGTTCTTCCTCCAGAGTTCCCAGCAAGCCCAATAGGGTCTGATTAAACCTCTCACACCCTCCGTTCCCTTGAGGGTGATACGGGGTCGTATGGGTCTTCTTACATCCGTACAGTTGGCATAGTTCACGGATCACCTTCGACTCAAAGTTGGCCCCTTGGTCTGAATGGAGGATTTCCGGACATCCGAAGGGCTGAATCACATACCTCCAGAGAGCGTTGGCAGTCGTAAGGGCAGTTTGATCCACAGTGGGGATGGCCCAAGCATACTTGGTGAACAGATCGGTGACAACAAGAATATTTTGGATCTGATCCACCGGTCGTCCCAGAGTGAGAAAGTCCATGGCCACCATGTGCAGAGGTGCCTTGGCCTGAATCGGGGCCAGCGGTGCCCGTGCTTCCTTCCTGGACTTAAACAAGGTGCAACGGGGGCATCCCTGAAGGTAAGTCCTGATGGTGCCCTCCATCCCAAGCCAGTAGAAATGTCGCCTCAGCAAAGCCAATGTCCTCTCCTGCCCCTGATGTCCCATCCTAACATGATACGCCTCCAACAAAGCCTGCCTTCGGCCTTCGGGGACCACGATCTGGCAGACCACCTCTCCTTGGCCTGGGTCCTGAAGCGCCCTGCAGAGCACCCCATCCCTCAAATA
Organism: Leuciscus leuciscus; assembly: GCF_965113295.1. Lineage (NCBI taxonomy): Eukaryota > Metazoa > Chordata > Actinopteri > Cypriniformes > Leuciscidae > Leuciscus > Leuciscus leuciscus. The sequence goes on along the minus strand of NC_138735.1, from coordinate 10,385,895 downwards.
GAGTCTCTCCCTCTGTCCCAGCAGGCCTCGCACACTCCGAGTCTGAGTTCGACGTTCTGCCCCCTCAGGCCAAATCCTCTGCTCTACCCATGTCCGCACCCGCAGCACATCTCCATCTTCGCCCTGCCACAGCCTCCAGCGTTGTGGTTCCCATCCCCAACAGGGAGGGGGATCCTCAGGTGTCTACCCCGGTGCTTCAACAACTCCCACCATCAGCCCCTCGTCGGACCCTGATCCTGGGGTCGGTATATAGCCGGCCGATCTCTCACCCGGTAGCCTGGACAGCACGTCAGCATTGGTGTGCTCTCTGCCTGGCCGATACTGAATCTGGTAATCAAAGTTGGCCAGTTGTGCCACCCAGCGTTGCTCTACTGCCCCCAGTTTGGCTGTTTGTAGGTGTACCAGCGGGTTATTGTCTGTGACCACCTGTACCTTAGTCCCCCACAGGTAGTCTTTAAACTTTTCGCCCATCGCCCACTTCATGGCCAGTAGCTCGAGTTTAAAGGAGCTGTAATTCGAGTCATTCTTCTCGGCAGGATGTAAACTTCGGCTCGCATAGGCAATCACCTTCTCCTCCCCCTGTTGCTTCTGTGCCAAGACAGCTCCCAACCCTAGCTGGCTAGCATCGGTGTACAGGATGAAGGGCTGGTTAAAGTCGGCATATGCCAATATCGGGGCCTGTAGAAGCTCCTGTTTAAGCCGTTGGAACGCGGCTTCACAGGTGGAGTCCCATTGGATGGGAGGGGATCCTCGGCCCCGTGCTCGACCCATACCTCCCAACAGCTGGTTAATGGGCTTGGCGATTTTGGAGAAGTTCTTGATGAATCGCCTATAGTAGCCCACAAAGCCCAGGAATGACCGAACTTGGCGCACCGTTTGGGGAGCTGTCCACTCTTGCACTGCCCTCACTTTTTCTGGGTCAACGGAGATCCCTGCCGCACTGACCACGTGTCCCAAAAACTTAACCTCTTTCCTGAAGAGCTGGCATTTGTTGGGCTGTAGCTTTAGTCCATAGCGTTCTAGGGAGCGGAAGACCCGCCCAAGATGCTCCAGGTGGGACTCAAAATCGGGAGAGTAAGTGATGATGTCGTCCAGATAGACAAGGGTGGTATCCATCACTTGACTGCCCAAGCAGCGCTGCATCAGCCGCTGGAATGTAGCGGGGGCGTTGCAGAGGCCGAACGGCATCCGGTCCCACTCATAGAGACCGAAAGGGGTGGTAAATGCCGTCTTCTCCCGGTCCCGCTCGTCCATCTGCACCTGCCAATAGCCGCTGGCCAAGTCGAGGGTGGAGTACCAGGCAGCTTGCGTAAGGCTCGTCAAAGAATCTTCCACTCGGGGCAGTGGGAAAGCATCCCTCTTGGTTACCTGGTTCAACCGACGGTAATCTACACAAAACCTCCAAGACCCTGTCTTCTTGCGGACTAACACTATCGGTGCGGCCCAAGGGCTGCTGCTCTCACGAATAATCCCTCTGTCGAGCATTCCTCGCAACAGAGTGCGGATCTCAGTGTACAGGGTCGGGGGTACAGGTCGGTAACGCTCTCGGCGCGGCGCGGCATCCCCGGTTGGAATCTGGTGTTTTACTACATCGGTGCGACCATAGTCTTCCTCGTGAGTGGAAAACAGGTGCTGCCACTTCCTCAAGAATTCATGAAGTTGTCCCACTTGCTCTTCCCGCAGTCCGTCGCCTCGTAACGACTCTCCCCTCAAGTGAGCCGGCAGTCCTCCGGTCTCCTCCACCCCGGGACCGGCCCGGGCTAAGGCCACTTCGACCACCGTGGGACCCACCCGCTGGAAGTTAACTTCATCCTGCTCACAAACCTGCTGCGGCTTTACTGAGGTCACCCGGGCCAAGCATTGACGATGATACAGGTGAATAAGGAAGGGACTCGTGTTCCTAACTCTCACCAAGACTCGGCCTCCCTGAACAGTTGCCAGTCCTCGAGCCACCTCCACCCTGGGACCCTCTTCATGGGGTTCCACCATAACCCACTCTTGCGTAGTATAACGTCGAGGGGGCAGTCTGGCCCAGATTACAGCCTCACTCTGAGCGGGGATCGACAGGGCATAGCGACAGGCCACTCTTCCTGTACTCTCTCGATCGTGCTGTTGTTCGGCCAGACATATCCGGCGGCAATCGGCCCTGATGCGATCCCACTCCCGACTGGCTGGGGTTACGGTTGCTCGTGCCGGTCCACTCCGGAATAGCTCCTCCCAGCACTCCGAGATAACATTCATCCCGATCAAGGCCCGATGGGACCCCAAACACGGGTCTCGGACAACTACTACCCCCTTCTGAGGCACTACAACTCCATGGATCTTCAGATCAGTCACGAGGTATCCCACATACGGTATGTCCAGCCCGTTGGCCCCACGTAGCGTCAACCAGGGAGCTTCGGCAGGAGACCTACCATTGGTGCCAAACAGCTCATGGGCCAGACTTTCGGCAAATAAGGTCACTTGGGAGCCAGTGTCCAAGAGACAGCGGATTTCTTGACCATTAACTTGGGCCACCACCACTGGACAACGGCCTATCAAATAATTCCGAGAGGATGCAGAAGAAGAGGGGTCTGATAAGGGGGTCCCGACCACTTGACCCACAGTGGCCGGAGACTCTAAAAACCCCCTTGTGATACTCGTCTAGCGGAACACTGGCGGAAGTAGTGCCCGGGCTCTCCACAGCCGTTACAGATGGGCCGGCCCTGTTCGTCCCACTGGAATCGGGAGCCCACTGGCCGGGGAGGACGGCGTTCCGAAGGGCGATTCCCATCAGAATAAGCTCGCTCTCGGGAATGAAAGGATGGCGGTGGGCGCTCTCGACGGAGCTCTTCTATGACGGACTTGGACAACTCGGACATTTGTTCCCGAACATCCCGCTTCAACTCCTCCCGAAGGGCCTGCTTCCAATCGGGTGCCGGAGGGTCCGGGAGGGGGTCAACAACGTTGGCAGCTAGACAACTGGGAGCCTCCACATGCTCCGCCTGGTCACGCTCGAGGGCCAGGGCTTCTCGTCTCAGCTCTTCAAAGGTTAAGTCTGGCTCTCTCCGAAGTTGCATCCGCAAGCTCTGGCGTACGGGACCCTCTCGCAGCCCCAACAAGAATTGATCTCGCAGTAACACCTCCTCGCCCCCCAGGCCATGGTCCTGTCTCCCCGTGAGTCGAGAATACTGCTCCCGCAGCTGCAAGGCGAAGGCCCGCACAGATTGCCGAGGACCTTGGCGAGAATTGAAGAACTTCGTCCTCAGAACAGCTACCGGGGTAGTGTCTCCATACTGCCCCGTGAGAAAGTCGAAAATGGCCTGGATCGTCGCTCGGTTGGCCTCCGGTGCCGCCTGAACTTCTCCTCTCGCCTCCCCTTCCAGGGAATTCAAGGCAAACTGGACCTTCTGTAGGGCACTCAACCCTTGGAGCCCCGCCAGATATTCCACCTGGGTCTTCCACAGGGACAAACTTACTTCAGACCCCGGACCTCCATACCTCGGGGCCCATGGAGCACCCATGAAAATCGGCATGACAGGTGGCCGATTCCCAGGCTCTTCCCCCTCCGCCATCTCAACCTCTGACCGCTCAACTCAAGGTGAACCCTGCTGACTACGCCAAATGTCTGTCACAGGTCGGGGTGGGCCAAGCCAGACTGCGCTCACCCCTAAACCACTGTCACCCAGAGGAGCGTATCAAGGAGGAGGCAAGAGGCAGAAGTAAAAGGAATGGCAACTTTATTTTCTATTAAAAAGCAATTAAGAAATCCTAATCTAAAATTCCTTGTCTTCTTCTTCCCAGGAACCCGGAACAGCACCGCCGCGGGTATGGACCGGCGAGAATCTCAGGTGAGTATCACAGGTGAGTAAGGATATCGAGGCTCACTTCCTTCACGGACTGGTGTCAGACTCCCAGTGGGAAAGCGTTGGACAGGTGGATATCACAGGTGGGTAGAGGAATCACGAATCACTTCCTCCACAGACTGGTGCCAGACTCGCAGTGGGAGAGCAGTAGACAGGTGAGTATCACAGGTGAGTAGAGGGTTCAAAGTGCACTTCCTTTCCAGACTGGTGCCAGACTCGCAGTGGGAGAGCAGTAGACAGGTGAGTATCACAGGTGAGTAGAGGGATCAAGGCGCACTCCCTTCACAGACTGGTGCCAGACTCTCAATGGGAGAGCGTTAGACAGATGAGTGTCACAGGTGACAGAATCGGCTTCAACAGCAATACACAGTTCTCACATGGGTTGCAAGAGACGGATAACTTCACACCATGCAGGTAAGCTTCAGGGCTGCGGCAGCCTCAAGGTCACAGACAGAGCGGGGTTTCTCTAGAACAGACAGAATCAACTTCAACAGCAATACACAGTTCTCACATGGGTTGCAGGGGACGGATAACTTCACACCATGCAGGTAGGCTCAAAACTGCAGCAGACTCGGGTCGCAGGCTGAGCGGGGCTTCTCCCGGACAGACAGAATCAACTTCAACAGCAATACCCAGCTCTCACGTGGGTTGCAGGGGACAGATAACTTCACTCCGTGCAGTTGAACTTCAAGACTGCAGCAGACTCAAAGGCACAGACAGAGCAGAGCTTTCTCTAAGGCAGACGAAATTAAGACTTCACACAGCAAGATACAGTTCTCACGTGTATTGCAGGGGACAGATAACTTCACACCATGCAGTTGGACTTCAGGGCTGCAGCAGACTCCAAGTCACAGACAGAGCAGAGCTTTCTCTAGAACAGACAGAATCAACTTCAACAGCAATACACAGCTCTCACGTGGGTTGCAGGAGACAGATAACTTCACACCGTGCAGTTGGGCTTCAGGGCTGCAGCAGACTCCAAGTCACAGACAGAGCAGAGCTTTCTCTAGAACAGACAGAATCAACTTCAACAGCAATACACAGCTCTCCCGTGGGTTGCAGGGGACAGATAACTTCACACCGTGCAGTTGGGCTTCAGGGCTGCAGCAGACTCCAAGTCACAGACAGAGCAGAGCTTTCTCTAGAACAGACAGAATCAACTTCAACAGCAATACACAGCTCTCACGTGGGTTGCAGGGGACAGATAACTTCACACTGTGCAGTTGGGCTTCAGGGCTGCAGCAGACTCCAAGTCACAGACAGAGTAGAGCTTTCTCTAGAACAGACAGAATCAACTTCAACAGCAATACACAGCTCTCACGTGGGTTGCAAGGGACAGATAACTTCACACCGTGCAGTTGGGCTTCAGGGCTGCAGCAGACTCCAAGTCACAGACAGAGCAGAGCTTTCTCTAGAACAGACAGAATCAACTTCAACAGCAATACACAGCTCTCACGTGGGTTGCAGGGGACAGATAACTTCACACCGTGCAGTTGGGCTTAGGACTGCAACAGGCTCAAAGTCGCAGGCTGAGCGGGGCTTCTCTAGGACAGACAGAATCAACTTCAACAGCAATACACAGTTCTCAAATGGGGTGATGTTATCTCGCGGAGGTTCTTCTTTCTAGACACCGCATGTAGATGTAAGCAATCTCACTCAGCTCTCACGGTAGATAGTAGACCCCCAGGACGCATGGGCGGTTGCACAGCAATAAAGATATTCTTCCACACACACACACTGCAATCCAACTCTAAGCATGCAATCGTGAGGGGAAACGTCAATTTAAACACTGCAACTTCACTCTTCTAGTGCGCATAAGGCCAGCACTCACCCGCAAGTCCTGGTCTACCGCACTGATGATCGCCAGGGGCGGACAGAACACTCGAGAGATTTTTCCTCGCGGTCACAGACTGACTTCACTTCGCTGAACTCCAATCGGGGAGAGGAGGTGAGAGATCGACAAAGAATCAGTATTTCACTCGGTGAAGGGTGTACACATGCTCCAAACACTTCAATCCAATACCCAATTTAGTGGAAAACACAATGCAATTATGAGATTCAGTTTGTTAACTACTCATCTCTCTCTTCTCCAGCTCAGTCAGCGCGTTTCATTCCTCTGGGCCGTCCTCGCGTCCTCTCAAACAACGCTCCTCTTCCTTCAAGACAACCCCTCAACTGCAGTGCCCATAACCAATTCCCCACGAGAGAGAAACCACCAACGATCGGGGGGGGAGGACGATCCAGATCAACAGGGCAGAAGAACAACACAGCCCCACAGCATGGCACAGTACACCCAGCCTTCTCCTCCTCGTGTGTTTTATCCTCTCTAAAAGCGGGAGTGGCCTCAATCAGACGCTCAGAGTGAAGTCCCTACACCTGTCGCCAATCTGCCGTTTAGTTGTCATGACGACAAACACTCATACAGATCTGGAGCTGTTTGTCACCCCGTGACACAGACACTACCGGGAAGAAATGACGAGGAAGATGCAAGGCAAGATGAATGTAGAGCTGCTGGTCTCGTTGGTGTCGGAATAAAAAACTATATGACAAACGCGACAGCGACTACAAAAATCTTGTTAAAAGAGAACTGTTATGGAGTGGTATTGCAGAGTATAGACTGTTTATGGAGTGGTATTGTATTTCTGTTTTACATTAAGCGCCATCTAATGTCAGGGAATGAATTTGCATGTTCACTCGGCTCATCGTCAGCGAAAAACGCTTGGGTGTGAACACAAAAAACGCGTTGAAAAACGCTGTCGAATAACGTGCACCGATATTCGTCCCGGTGTGTACGGGCCTTAAGACAGTTGTTTTTCCGAGTTAGCAACAGTAACTAAGGGGGGCGGGGCTTACTAATTTGAAGGGTAATGGAAACGCTACTTCCAGATCCCCGCTTCTGCCTCTGTCCCATGAGCCGTATTATTTAATATTATATTATATGGACTCTTAACTATTTTCGATTATTAATTAATGAAACAAGTGGATATTTTAAACTTTATAGAATGCCTCACTTTGACAATACAAGTCCACAAGTCAACTTGGTCAGAGGAGGGCTTTCAATGTTCTTTTTCCTAGTATTTTCATTAGGCAAGAGACATCCTAAGCTGTACATATAATGTGTTTTATGACAATGGATCCTAATTAAAAGTGAGAGGAAAAATAAAATTCCCTAAATATGAGCTTTCAGTGGATGGGATTTCATGTAAAAAAACAAACAAAAATCCACAACAGTCATGCACTGTCATTTAAATGTATTCATTCAGCTTTTATCCAAAGTGAAATGATGTGCAGTATGGTGGGTAATGGACAAATTATTTTAGCCAACATGACATGCAGCCAATTTACTCATTTCACTCCAGAAAGATGTTTAATACAGGCTTTGGTTTTTGATTTATAGTGGTGACTTTAAAGCAAGAAGGTTATTTCTTCAGTCATTTAAACCTAAAACAGAAATGCAGCTTGTGAGAGGAAATGTAAAAGCTTTTAATCTGAACAAAATTGCTGCTGTCCATTAGTATATTATTACTGTTTGTTTATGGGTTAGAATAATTATATTTTTGAACCAACTTACACAATCAAATGTATTCAGGAGCCAGAAAGAGCTGTACTAAAGCCATTAATGAAATATTCAGTGGAAACATACTGATTATCGCAGGGAATTACGGCCAGGGAAATATTGGCATGGCGTTTTGGGTAATAATACACAAAACAGGCCGACTGGCACACAGCTGGGCCCTGGGGAGCCGAGACACAGAATGCCAGGATTGTCAGAGGGCAGCGGGAGGTTCGACCATGCGACTTGGGCACTGCCAAATGACACATTTGTATTGACAGACTGTGACGGATGCCAAACTCACTCTCATCGGGCTAACTGGCATCAGACACGGAGGATATGCAAATGCACTATGTTTATGGCACAAGGCAAAATTATTTTGCTGTTTTATTCATGAGTTGTTTATTTACTATTCATTATGCGCTACAAATGATTGCTCTTTTTATCTGTATTTTTCTCTCTCCTTGAAGGCAAGACATTTTCATGCATGTTTAGGCATAAATATCCTTTCAATTAAATTACAGAAGTTAAGTCTGACTTTCAGTGTTATGGCAATTTAATAATAATCCAATTGCTGAGGTATTTTTCTCAATGCTGACATTTAATTTACAATATTTTGTAGGTATTTGCTGCATAGCCCTTTAGATCTAGTGATGTTTTCAGGTAATCCTCTCCCGAGACACATAGACATACTCAGAGAAGGCATCAGTTCTCTGATATTAATACTGACCTTTAATTTAAGGCTTTCTAAATTAAATGTTCTTCCACAGCCCGATCAAGTGAGGGCCATGAGGTTATGTTTATGCCAGGCTTATGAAGCCTTTTTGGAATTGCAGATGAATTTAATTTCAGAACTTTTTGATTACGTGATGTTGCATTGATCAGGCAGAGGGCTTTTGCTCAACAGTCCCCTCCATGCTAATGTTTAAAGCATGTTACTGAATTGAAATGCTAATGCATGCTGAAACAATGTGCTAAGCTATACGTAGATGAACATTTGGTGTAAAAGCAGGTAGAGATAGCTTTTAATAATGGACATATTCATTATGGATATTTTGAAGGCTGTATTTAAAGGTGCATTAAGCAACTTTTCATGTTAAAAATACCCGTTTTCTAACCCATACATGCTTAAACAATTGCCTGATGGGCTGAATGAGCCCTTCTCTGATCACTGAGATTGTCTCTATAATCCTGTAAAGTAAAATAAATAAGAGGGATTCGGGCCGGAATTTTAGACTGGGCGTGACGTCATGCGCGTTCACGGCACGCTCACCTGGCTATGTCTGGCAGGTTTGTGTATTCGCCGCCATTCTCCGTAGAAGATGGATTCTAAGAGACCGGCTTGTAGTTCATTTCAAACACCAACGCAAACTCCACGTAAGATAAAAAAAAGAAAACTTTTGTCCGTGAGCGTGCACACTTCTGGTTGCAGTTTCGCTTGCCGCCAGAGGGGGCATAGTTCTGCAAAAACTCAGAGACTTGCGCAATGCACCTTTAAACAAAGTATTTATATATTACAAAGATTTTTTTTTTATTATTATCATAAGATATGTGATGTACAGTATGTGGATTCATTTTAAACATTTAGATGGGATCTATTATGCCCCTTTTAAAAGTCTTGTTTTTTTGGGGCTACTAGAATAGATTTTCATGCTTGAATGTAAAAAAAAAACATAATTTTTTTCACATATTCTACATTGTTGCGGCACCTCTCTTCCCAGTCTGTCTGTAACACTCGTGTTTCATTCCTGTCTATGAAGCCCCTCCTTCTAAAAAGTACAATGTGCTATGATTGGTCAGCAGGTCCAGTGTATCGTGATTGGTCAACCGCTTTGACCGCATTTTGAAAATGTCACGCCCCTTTACCATAAAACCGCGAGTTTCACACTACTAATGGAACTCAATCAGGCCTTTCCCCTTTATTGCATTTGAATTATTTAAATGAGGAATATTGTGACGTGTACGTTCCCGGAAGAAAACCTAAGATTACAATCGAGATGTTTCAAGTTCAGAAACAGTGTTAATAGGCTATAGAGAATAACTCCATTTGGAGTGACTTTGTGCTTTGTAACTTTACAGACCTTCTTCATGCTCCAAAAGCAACATTGCACAAGTTAAAAATGTAAAAAAGCATAATAGGACACCTTAAAATGTTGATGAATTGCATGTCACGGGATGTAATATGTCAACTTCAAAGGAGAGTGAAGTTATCATTTGCAGCTTAAAATTAAGTCGAGCAGTATTTAAGGTCCTTGTTTATTTTGATAAAGAGTTGAGCAGTCTTTAAGCAGTCCTTGCTTATTTTCATTTATTTATAGTAAATATATATGACCATCTAACCTTAAAAACAGTTTGTTTAAACTGCTGTTAAACTCATGTGCATGTTTTGTAGAATAGAAACCAAGTAAACAATTTAAGAAATATAATATCAACTCAAAAGGGTACACAGCTGAGCTGGGGCCTATTCGGTTGTTAAGTCGTGACGTAACCACTCTCCGATAATACTCTTTCCGGGTCCAAAGTCCAGGTCCTCTCTACCTACCTACCGCTTTCGCTAGTGTTTTGGTTATTATTGAGTGTTTTTACAATGCCGCAGTGCTGTGTCCCGTGTCCCGAGCTAACTCACTTCAACCTCGTAAATCTTCTTTTTCATTGATGCCTGGACTCTACCCTTAATTATGCCACCTGAGTGATGAGCTACACTAACCACTCTGTTGGTGTTAAAGGAATTTAAACCCTTTTTGACCGCCAAGGGTGCCTCACTAAGAAGGACGTGGTCGTAAATAAATTTACAGGTTCCACCATTGTTATTTCTGGACGAGAGGAGCGCTCGGACCCGGAAAAGGCTAAACGTCACGCGTGACGTCAGACTTAACAATCGGATATCATGATGGTAGCTGAAAAAACTCAGGGTTACAGGATTAGTTTCAAGTTGACAAAACTAATTCAATCAGGCTTTGTTGGTACCACAACACTGATCATCAACTGTCTCTGTCAACTCATGCTTTGATCCTGAGTTCATGGAGCGCGTGCTCATGAAAGTGTAACATCAGTAGCGAACAGCCAAGCACATGCCTTGAAACATAGAGAAACTGCGATTCAGTTCTCACGAGAGAATCAGCCAGATTTTCTCTCATCTGTCGAAGGTTATGAGATTGAAGAATATGAAGTACATAAAAGCATTTAAACAAGATAATATCTTGTTATATCAGTGCAAGTGAAAGTTGTGAAGCTAGTTTGTAAAGTTAATATGTTTATAATTCCAAATCTTATTTAGTTACTATATAACTAAAATTACTCATGTGTAATGGATTAGGGGTATGATACTTATATAAATAATATATAAAACAATTAAAATAATTATAATAAATAATCATCGTTAAAAGCCAGACAATTTGTATATAAAAAAAAACGTACTATGTAGTGACCTTTAATTTGGAGCAAGAGAAACTGAGGGAGTGTCTTTATTGCATCAGACATGTCACTTTGCTCACAGCTGATTTGTCCAATTTCAGTTTGAGATGTTTTACCCAGAACATAACCTGCCCTGGAGCAGGTTAGCAGTGGAGCGTAAGCGATGAACACCGCTAAAAGCCGAGCCACTTTCATGGTGCCTAAAACCCAGGGTTGGTGCAAACTAAACTGAAACATACCTGGTTATCCACCTAAACCGGCTTCATGGTGTTGTCACAGTTATGCTTTGTTTCATTGTGTTTTGGTTTGGTGTTCTGTTTCTGCTCCCGTCATGTGTGTGCTGACCTAGGCTGGGTTCCGAAATTGCCCCCTATATCCTTAAAAAGGGCATTATTTGAAGGGACAGGCATTTGTAGTGGTGTCCAAAGCAATAGTGGACGTTATTGAGTGCACTCATTCAATCCCATAATGCACTGCAATAACGAGTGTACAACTGATGTACACTCAACGGCTAGAGAATACCACAAAATCACTGTGAGGGTCACGCCGAATGAATTTCTGTGTCTCGCCAGAAGATGGCGCCTGCTTCTGAATCATCCATCCATCCTTATCCAAACTGCTGGTCCAATGTGGTACAAGTTTGGGATCACCACCATTTACGCTCTTATGCCCATACACTTTTAGGGCAGAAAAATAGACAAAACAACCTGTAAACACAATAGGGTTCCAGCACGTTCTGTGCTTCGATCCCTAAATATTGCGATACCAGCAGCTGGCTCTCATATTGCAGATTTGCAACAGTTTAATGCATAACCACAAATTTGGATTGTTTAATATATGTATAAATAGCAATAAACCCTATTTGTTTCTGAAACATAGTCAATGATATATTGAGGAAACATAATTTAACTAAAAAAGTAATTCACTTTCCCAACATTGTGATGCAATACAGGGAAAATCACTGATATATCTAAATTGGAAACAAGTTAAAAATAGCACAACATGTTTCCTTCAAACAATTCCTGCTACAACTGGTTAATACTAAAAGGAAATTATTACCTAAACTATTGTATGTTGATGATCATGTGCTGGAAGGGAGACATAAGATAGCTTTCAACCTGTCTTACAGATCAATTATTTGAAGACTGTATACACGAATGATTAAGTAGCATAGGATGGTAACTAGCTCTCATATTGCAGTTTTCCAAAACATGATTCAATTGACAACCACAAAATTGGATGTTTTGTATGGGCAAAAATAGCAACAAATACAATTTGTTACTGGACAATCTAATAATCATATAGGTAGCTAAAAAGGTAATTTGTTTTCCTAATGTTGAGATGCAAACCGAAGGAAGCTTGTATTCTTTAATTGTCAATAGTAAAAAAAAAAAAAACCTATGTTCTACAACTTTCATGTCTGTAACATGCTAATTGCCAATTGCAAGCACTGAACAGAATTCTCTCTTCTCCATTACAGTCACTCAGTTTTCTCAGCTAAGGACCAGACAGAGCTTTTATGTGGAATGAATTGGAGCAAATTATTTAAATGTGACTTTGTTTAATATCAGCCCTCAATGTGTAATAATGTGTGTTCCTTGTTTATTCACACTCCCTGAGGTTTGATGTCATTGCTGTTGTCCTCTAAGGCCTCTAAGATCCCAGGGTTGTCCTATTAAAGTGTTAGACAATGAAATGTATGTGCCGCACACTGGCTATCACAGTCCAGGGCCGTGTTGCATCACATGGATTTATGGGCCTTGATTCAGCAGCCATTATCGGAGGGATATGGTCACTGTTGGGAAAAGGACAACATAAATCTGGCCACTATGCTTTCTCTGCTGTTATTTAGATACCTACTTAATCCAAGGAGAACCTCCAACACTCGCTCCTCAGACATTTATCATCATAGCCAGCCTTGGCACTGACGCATCTCACATATCTCACCCGTCGTCCTTTGTATCTCTAACAGCTTTGGGATGGTGTGGTTAGAGGTACATGTGTTGTGGGAGAGGTTTGGTAAATCATAAAAACTTAAATGAGCATAAATGGGATGAAAAGTTCTTGTTCTTGCATGGATCAACTTAATCACAAGATCATCAGGTCTTCAGTCTGCCAAATAGGGCTCATGTCACACTTCTCTTGGTCTCATCCACTGGCTTCCTGTATTCAAGGCTTTGACATTGACATTTGACATTCCCTCAGTACATTTATAAAAGTCTATTTTCCTTCCCACCATTTACGGTGAATGAATGCATCATCAATTATATTCGATGTGACTTGCAGTTCCATTTTTGCCTTATTAGTGGCATAGAAATTACACAGATCATTTTTGTTTCTGGTCTGTGGACATTGAAAAAAAAAGGATTCCTTAATAGCCACTTGAAAGTGAGTTTCCTTTATCCTCAAAAAGTATTTTCACTTGTTTTAAGAACCATTTGTTTGATTTTTATTAAACTCAACTTTTCCTTCGTTTTCCAGTGTGACATTTTTTATTTATCTCTGTTGAAAGGGTTATCTCTAGACAAGGTTGTAACGTGGTATTGCTTTGTCCTTGCATTTTCATTTACACCAGTAATTTAAACTAATTTCAGGAGAACAGTGCAATAATATAATGGGCTGATACAGTACATTGTATTTATGCATTAGTGTGTGTGTGTGTGTGTGTGAGAGAGAGAGAGAGAGTGTGTGTGTGTGTGTGTGTGTGTGTGTGTGTGTGTGTGTGTGTGTGTGTGTGTGTGTGTGTGTGTGTGTGTGTGTGTGTGTGTGTGTGTGTGTGTGTGTGTGTGTGTGTGTGTGTGTGTATTAATGCGCTGTTGTAAATGGAAAAAGTGCAGGGAAGCCCTTCCCCTTTGTTTATATCAAGAGCCCTGAATGTTGTACTTTATCATAGCGAAAGCTTTCTTTTGAAGAGAATGGCTTAACAAATCAGTGAAACAGAGATGAATGTATTTCTGCTGGAGATGGTACACTGAAGAGAGTGGGGAAAGAACCTAGGATGCGCTTTCATATTCTTCTTATCTATCCACCCCACTTTAAATCTTTCACATTAAATGTCTCTCCCTTTCTAGTGCCCTCTGCACACAGCACACATTTTTTTCTTTGAAGAAGAATTGAATAGTGTCCCCACATGCAGCGACATCATGTTAGTTTTTTAAATATAGATCTGATAATTCAATAAAGTCGTGTAAACGAATGGCCAAAACGCATAAAAGTTAAAACATTTTAGTTGAAAACAGTAGCCCCTTAGTCATGTTTTTAAGCCCGCAGGTTTTTATTTTTTTTTATTTATTTTTTATTGTGTTTGCATAAAAGACTGCTCATCATCATCATGTTCGTGCACTTTCTACAACATATGCGGTGTGACCAAAACAGCAACTTGATGAGATTTTTTTACTTGGTTTTAATAAATATAACATTAATTACATTGTTGAAGGAGTAGTTCACTTTAAAATGAAAATTACCCCATGATTTAATCACCCTCAAGCCATCCTAGGTGTATATGAAATTCTTCTTTCAGACAAATATAATCTGAGTTATATTAATAAATGTCCTGGCTCTTCCAAGCTTGATAATGCAACCAACAGATTGAAGCTCAAAAAAGTGCATCCATCCATCATAAAAAAACACCAAATGGCTCCGGTGGGTTAATAGAGGTCTTCTGAAGCAAATCGATGAGTTTGTGTAAGATATATAAAATAAAATATTCATATTTAACACTTTACAAAGTAAAATTCTAGCTTATATTTTGTGCCATTCAGGCCCACACAGACGAAAATTAATAGTTGAATAAAGTCGTTATTTTTGTTGTTTTTTGTGCACAAAAAGTATTCTCGTCGCTTGATAAACTTGGACTAGTCACTTGGACTATTTTAACGATGTCTTTACTAACTTTTCTGGGCCAGCAAGTTTCAATCCCATAGAAGCCTGTGGAGGAGTGAGCCAGCTCTCAGATTTCATCAAAAATATAAAAAATATTTTAAAGGTCCCATGACATGCTACTTTTTGTAGGCTAGTCCTTAGTGGTCCCTAGTACTGTATCTGAAATCTCTTTCCAAAAATTCACTAGCCACTACAAGCCAGTACCAGAATGAGCTTCCTTCAGACGGGCCGTTTCGGTGTCTGTAGCTTTAAATACTAATGAGGAGGAGAAAGGCAGCGCAAGGTGGAGGGTGGGTGTGGCCTTGACCATCTTGCGCAACGGTACCATGCATGTTTGTTTATGTTGGACATATTGCAATGGGACGAAGACACGCAGTCGTTCAAGTATTTCAATTTGACCCAGAATCTGATCCAGATGGAGAAGCAACGGATGAAGAAGTTGCAACTCAGCGGCTCCAGCAGGACGTTTCTGAATGGTTAGTTTAAAATATTATGTCTGGATACGGTACTTTATTCGGATGGTTTACAGTTATCATCATGTAGCTAACACGAACCTACTGTTGCCTTTTAATGAGAGATAATTTATCTTATTACAATTACATCAAGCTCTGCGATCTTGAAATGCGGATATCGTGCGCGCCATATAACCAACAGGAAAACGGTTATCCAAATAACAAAGAAATGTACAACACTTGCGTTACAGTATGTGTAACTTGATGTTGTCTACCTTTACATTAGCGCAAGTAACTGCATAGCTAATGTGACAGCCACATTCTACGTGTAAGAAGCTAGGTAACCATAAACAGTAAAGCAACAAACTTATATATAATTTGTTGACATACTTGTCCGACGTTCAGCAAGCCCAGCTGTGTATTGACCATTCGATGTTCATTTGTACATCCAATTATTGAGCAATTATTATGCTTCGCTCGCTCAAAAGCCATGATATCTCTCGTAGACAGACTCTCATGGGCGAGAAATATTCTCTGGGCGGGCAAAGCAGAGAAAGGGGAGGTAACATTTCTCCTTATGACGTCATAAGGAGGAGATTCAAGATCAGTCCGGTTGAGCTTCCATTTTCTCAAAGGCAGAGAATAGCAAAAGCTCGATTTACACCGATTACATTTTTTAGAAACTTGGGGACCATATACAGGCTAGGGGAACTCATATTAATGTTAAAAAACCTCAGAAAGTGGAAATTTCATGTCATGGGACCTTTAATTTGTGTTCCGAAGATGAACGAAAGTCTTACGGGGTTGGAACAACATGAGGGTGAGTAATTACTGACAGAATTTTCATTTTTGGGTGAACCATCCCTTTAATATAACTCAGATTGTATTTGTCTGAAAGAAGAAATTCATATACACCTAGGATGGCTTGAGGGTGAGTAAATCATGGGGTAATTTTCATTTTAAAGTGAACTACTCCTTTAATGTAAAAATACAAAATAGAATTGCATTTGGTTTCTTTTTATGTAATGTAATGTTTTTAATGTCATCTTCGAATTTGATGATGGTGTTTGTTGGATGAGCTGGGGAACAGTCGCTGGTGTACAGGGAGTATAGCAGCGGGCTGAGAACACACCCTTGCAGTGCTCCTGTGCTGAGTGTGATGGTGGAAGAGAGGTGGGGGCCCAGTCGAACAACTTGTTAGTGGTTGGTGAGGAAATCACTTTTCCAAGTGCAGATGGGGGTGGAGAGGCTCAGGTGGAGCAGCTTGTTGATGAGGATGTCGGGGATGATGGTATTGAATGCAGCGCTGTAATCCACAAAGAGCATCCTCACGTAGGTGTTGGGGTGTTCCAAATGATTTAGCGCAGCGTGCGTCGGTATGGCGATAGCATCCCGGTATTTGACCGGTATGCAAACTGATGGAGATCAAAGGAGGCTAGATTTTATGTACCGTAGTACCAGTTTCTCCAGGCATTTCATGACAACTGGTGTCAATTCAACTGGTCTGTATCTGTTAAGGTCCTTTGGAACTGGCTTTTTTTGCACAGGGATTATAATGGCTGATTTCAGACAGGATGGAACGGTGGCCTGTGACAGGGAGCTGTTGAGAATTCTGGTGAAGACTCCTGCTAGCTGGTCAGCACAGGATTTAAGGACTCTGCCCGGCACTCCGTCAGGTCCAGTTGCCTTTCGTGGGTGTACGGTCTTAAGTGAACATCTCACTTTGTGTTCCTGCAGAGTGAGAGTGTGACTGGTAATGGTTGGTGGAGACAGCAGATCTGTTTCAGATCTGTAAGCCTCAAACCTGGCAAATAAGTGGTTCAGCTCCTCAGCCAGCATCAGTGGTGGTAGTACTGTTGACAGTGCTGCCTTTTTAGTTGGTTAGTTGTTGTATTCCCTGCCACACTTTGCGCGGATCTGTGTCTGCTAGGTGGTCCTCCACCCTCCCCTTATACGCCTCCTTTGCCACCTTAATACCCTTCTTCAGGTCAGCTCTAGCAGAGCTGTACTGTTCTTTATCCCCTGATCTGAAGGCGATGTTACGTTTTCTCAAGAGTCTCTTGACTTCACTCGTCATCCAGGCTTTTTGATTGGGATATGTCCTGATGCAACGTTCGACCGTGACATTGTCCATACAGAATGTGATGTAATCCAGTACAGCCTCTGTGTCACTATCTAAGTCGCTTTGAAAGAACAGGTCCCATTCAGTGTGTTGGAAGCAGTCCTGGAGCTGGGATAGGGTGGTGTCAGGCCAGGTTTTAATAGTCCTTCTACTTGGCTGTATAGCCCTCCTTACAGGGACGTATGCTGGGACCAGGAGTGGTCTGATCTGTGATCTGACTGGCCCAGGTGAGGGAGAGGAGCAGTTCTGTATGCTTTCTTGATGTTAGAGTATACATGGTCTAGTGTGTTTTTCCCTCTAGTAGCACAATCGACATGCTGGGAAAAGTAGGGGAGTACAGTCTTTAAGGATGCCTTATTAAGTGATAATATGTATTTCATCTGGGTGATCGCTCTGCAGTTTGTTTGCTATGGTTAGCAGGTGAGCCAAACCTGTGCTAACGTTAGCATCGGGGGCTATGTAGACAGCAGTTACAGTCACTATTGTGTACTCTCTTGGTAAATAAAATGGTCTACATATTACCGACAGGGCTTCCAGGTCAGGTGAGCAGTGCTGAGCAATGATCCTGCTGTTGGTACACCATTCATTATGCACAAAAATGCAGAGTCCTCCTCCTCTGTTCTTGCCGGAGTTCTTGTCTCGGTCCTGCCAGTAGCTAGCTCGGCTTACTAGCTGCACGGCGGCGTCCGGGATGAGGGGATTCAGCCAGGTTTCGGTGATAATCATCACGCAGCAGTTCCGTATGTAGTTGTTAGTTGCTATGTAGTTGTTAGTTGCTATTGTAGTTGTTAGTTGCTATGCAGTTGTTAGTTGCTATTGTATTTGTTAGTTGCTATAGCTGTTGCCATAGCATTTCCCCCCCCCGTAATGTACAGACAAAGAAAAAAAGAATTGTACTAACAAAGTATGGCACAATTTTCAGTGATAAACCTACTTTTACAATAACTGTTTCGTTAATAACCCTCTGTCAATCTGACTGTCTGTGGGCAGGGAAGTACAATCTGTAGTTATCACAAAAGCCCTGGAGAAACTTGTAATCCGGTAGACTTTTGTTGACAAATAAATGGTAATTTCTTGGTTCAGGTAACACAGAGAAAGAGTAAACATTGTTCATTTACACATACTACTGAAATTGTAACAATACAAAGTTGGTTGAAAATCTGCAAACTTACACTTTAAGTGTGTGAATTAAGAGTGTGTGAATTGAGAGTCTGTGCGGCTCTCAAAAGTGTTTGGCAGCAGTGTCTCAACAAATAGTGAAGAGTGCAAGTTTAAGGGAATACTCTGCCCAAAATGAATCTCTCATCATTTACTCTGTGGGACACAAACAGATTTTTTTTTGACAAATAATCCGTCTCTGTGAGTCCAAATAATGCCAATGGATAGGTTCCTCAAATCTGATTCCTTTCAGTGCTTTTGGTTATGGGAGGCCAGACTCGAGATCCTTGTTAGCTAGGTTTGGCCGTTGGTCTGTGGACGGGATTCTGATGACAGACTGGCAGAGGCCTGCTGGGTCAGCTGACATAATTCCCTCCAAAATGGAAAAGAATGGAGGGAAACCGGTGACAAAATTCAGAGACAAATCAAACCTGAACCTTAACAATAAGAGGTATTTGTACCATTAAAATATCCTGCAAGTTTCATAGCTTAAAACATTGGATATTGTGGGATCTGTGACATTACACTGGTTAATACATTTTCAATCTACTGCCGCTAGAGAAAGACATCAACAAATAGTTATTGCGTGAAATAGAACCCATTTTATTCACTGATGCTGTCTACAATATCCCGTCCTTCGGACTGACTCGGACTGACTGACTCGTCCCTGACTCTCTGTGGTCATTAAAAATCCCATGGCATTTCTCGTAAAGAGTAGGGGTGTAACCCCGGTGTCCTGGCCACATTCCACCCATTGGCCCTTACCAATCATGGCCTCCTAATAATCCCCTTACATTGAATTGGCTCTATCACTCTCTCTCCTCTCTCCACCTATAGCTGGTGTGTGGTGAGCGCACTGGCGCCGTTGTACTGTGGCTGCCGTCGCATCATCCAAGTGGATGCTGCACACTGGTGGTGGTTGAGGAGAGATCCCCTGATATGATTGTAAAGCGCTTTGGGTGTACAGTAGTACATATGAAAGCGCTATATAAATGCCTCATTCTATTCTATTCTATTCTATTCTATTCTATTCTATTCTATTCTATTCTGTTCTGTTCTATTCTATTCTACACTGGATACAGTTCAATTTCTTCTGTGCTCTGTGCACTTGAAGAGCATTTTTAAAAGAATGTTCACTTTGACGCCTTCTGTTTAAACAGCTTGTTCGCATCCCTGTACAGGTTTCAGAAAGATTCCAGCATCAGGACCAAGCAGATGGTTTATTTTGAATGGTGTCCCGGATTGATTCTGTGAATTGTGTGTTTGTTTGGAGCATTTGACAGCAAATTGTTTAGTAAACGAGGCACAAGTCTAATGGAGAGTTTGGAAAGAGATGTCAGCTATACATCGGGTTTCCGATTGCCCAGCTGAATCTTCAGCTTTGCCATTGTCATACTTCATGGTTTGCCTGGGCAACAGCCTCAAAAGTGTTGTGAAATGTTAAATGTTAAATGTTTACATTGCTTGTTTTGATGTACTGTACAAAACAACTAAAAACATTGGCAATGATATTACACACAAACACTTAAACACCTTACAATGGACTCTTTCTGGATTTTGACCATGCAAACTGGCATTTGATGTCTTCAAAATCTATACCCCTAACCAGCTCAGATTCAATGGCAAGCAGGGAAAGTGCGGAAAGTCGTTTCTGTTTCATTGTTGTTGGTTAATTTTTCACTTGTTTTAGAGTAGAAAAAACCTTTCTCCTTCACAATTAGTGGTTGGCAAGGTTAAAAATCTCAGTGCAACAAAATCATTGGGAAATGTTGTTTTAAGTCCATTACAATTAACCATTTGCAGCAGCTCTGCAGGTGAGGTCTAGCCTGGCAAGCCAGACCTACATCATCAAGATGTTAGGTCTGGCAACTCTCCATAGACACGGCTCAGTCCGAGGGGCGGGATAAACGGCTGTCTTTCAAATTCCCTCTGCACGCAATAGGACAGCGCTTCAACCAACCAGAGCGTTTTCCCAACAGCGGAGCTAACGTTAGTTGAAAGATTCAACTTTTGAATCTGGCCGGCAAAACTACGAACACAACTTCCTTTTTTAAGAATGACTTAAGTGCCGTTCTTTGCTCTTTTCTCAAAGAAAAACTTAACTCCAAGTCCTCCAGAGTCGTGGCCAAAGCCGATTCGAAAGACTGTTCGCCAGCAGCAGCCGCCATTCTTTGTTTTCAAGTAGCAGGGAACCGTCGCAACTCTGTCGTCATTATGTTAAGCCCGCCCCGCCTACTCTAAACACGATGTGATTGGCCTGACCCAATTTAGGTTTTTACAGCTCCGAAAGTCAACGGAGAGTTGCTAGACTAACCTGGCTGCAAAATACATTTTGCTGCTGCTAGGGTGCGTCTAGATTTCTAGGCTAGGTGAGGTCTTGTCTTTGCTAAAATGTTGGAACTGAATGAGTTCGTCAGACAAGGCTTTGTCTAGGTCTTCTGTATAAGTGAAGGAGAGTTTATCGGCTCCTATGTACAAATCACTTTCTGCACAGTGCTTGTAGAAGAGAAGACCAAAAAGATCTTAGACCTCTTTGTATGCATCAGTCCGAGTGAATAGGCATGATCTGAGCCTGTCCAAAATGACATAATATACCTCGACCTTAAAGCTCTGACATTTAATATCAGTAAATGTTACTTCATCATCATCAAAGGACACATCCGCAAACTGGTCTCTCTTTCATTTGCGGCAAATGTCAAATTGATAAGAAGTAACACTGATAGCACGAGTGGATCCTTCTACCTCAGCAAACTGCTCTCAAAGTGTGCCAACATAAAAGTGTCTATGACTGCAACAGGTCAATAGCAGTTGCTGAGTCCGTGTTGCTTTTTTGCAGATGAATGCTTGTTGCCTTATCTGCTTAGCACCCTGTCCCAAAATGTAGTCATAATCAGTTTCCATCTTATTCAGCTTACCAACGAGTGCGGCAACATCACGTCTAGCATCTGCTTTCTCATTTCAATCTTCTGCAATTTTTGCAAGTGCTTCTCTATTTGCATTGTAGTTTGTACCAGCACAGTGCATGTAGTGAATTAAAGGGTTGCATTTTCAGGTGTGCTTGAAATCCGTTATATTTACCGGCCATATTGCTTGCATTATCAAAGCTTTGTCCACAGCAATTTGACAAGTCCAACCCCAAGTCTCGCACCATTTTTAGTACACATTCTGCAAGGCTTGCATCTGCCAATCTTAACTTGGAATGGCCTGAAACAGTCCATGCCTGTTCTGTAGAATGGAGATATGAGTAGTCTGAGTTGAGCAAGCAGAAGATCTGCCATTCTGGGAATAAACGATTTATAGAGAATAACATTCTCTGCACAGATGTTGATGTTTATGGATAGCTTTCCGTCCTCTCAGTGTCCAAAAGTTTTGCCTTATCTCTTCGAAGTCAGCCCTAGGACTCAATTCAACTAATTGATTTAAGTTCAGAAAAATACCTCCGTCTCTCAGAGTTTAAGAAAGAAAAAAAAATCCGTCAGCGGAATAAACGATGATTAACAATGACTATTTACAGTATAGGCCATACTTCACATACAATAAACATATCACTTAATTTTAACAAACACAGGAATACAACACAGTTATAATTCATCACATATATGAAAATAAATACACAACTCACCGATTCCTTTGAATTAACAGTGTTTTGTTAATCTTTTCCCCAAAGTACATCATGAACTACATCCATTAACTTAAGCTAGATGCTCCAGATAAAGAAGGCCATATAACAGGTAAGCTGCTTTACAAAACTTCCCAATTGATCTGTATTTTAGATTTAAATAACTCTATTTAGTCCTTGTACAAAAGTTCTTCCATTATTTTTCTGAAATAACTTGTTCTTTTAGCCCGAAATTCTCAAGCTTTATTCACATGCGTGTCTCTATCGGTCTCGTCTGCGCCTCACAGTGGGCGGAGTCAGCATCGCTGCTGAACGCTCTCAATTGGACAATTTACACCTGCAGTGCGGATTCCAACTCTAATTGGGTACATTTTACTGCAGTAAATTGCATATTACTAATATAATTAATAAAGCATTTGATTTCTCTACATTTTTTTATCTCTGTGTCTTTCTTCACATATATCAGTTTTATTAGATAGGTAAATATACCGAAAAAAAAAAAATTTCTTGGACTGCAAATTAACTAAAAGAAGTCCGGGGCAGAGGCTGAGTGACGACTGACTGAGGCTGAGCCGGAGGAACGAGTACACTCTGAGGAGTCCTGGGGCTGACAGACCAAGTTGCACAAGTACAAGTGGCACAAGCTGCATCTAGATGTATTTACACACTGTTTAATCCATCTCAGAAGTGCCATGGTGGCATAAATAATGTTTTGAGATAATGTTTAAAAAAAAAAAAATTAAAAAAAATAGAGAAATATGAAATGATGGTAAAAAAAAGAATTGATCCTTTTAAATATTAAAACTAAAACCACCAGTAGGTGGCGACAAGTCACTGTCTTAATGATTGGGTCATCGAGTCATTCATTCATTCACACCCCTTTTCCACCAAAAAAGAACTGGTTCGGAACTGGTGCTGGTTCAAAGTTGGTTCAACCTGCGAACTTTCTCAGAACCTGTTTGTTTTTCCTCTGACTAGAGAGCCCAGCGAACGACGTTGTTACGTCACTGTGTACGTTGCCATAGGCTACGTCTTAGCTTTCCTAAAAATGCTTGCGCCAACTTCAAGCATAACAATTACAATGGTGGACTACATTGTCTTTCTGCAAATGTTTCTCCTGGCTTTGCGATCCTATATTAGGGTCAGAAGAAGACGTTTAGAACACATTTTTTGTGCTGCTCGTCTGGATTACTATTCATGGGTTTCATCAAGTTCCTTTCCACAGGTGTATAAAATCAAGCACCTAGATTATGAATGCAGACTGCATTGTGCTTGATTAATACACCTGTGGAAAGGGACCTGATGAAATCCATGAATAGACGGAGGTTACGTTCGAGAAGAAGTTCGACAATAACCCCGCCCCCAGCCCCTGACGTAAGCATGACGTGGTAAAAGAACGGTTCTAGTCCATAGACATGTATAGAAAGGCTAGATGGCTCAAGGCGGAGTCAGCTGTGTCGTCACTTGGCGGCCATCTTAGGTCAGGAGACTGCGCTGCTGCTCCCTGCTGCTGTGGACGGAAGGTGAGTGACATACGCCAACTAAAATGCTCGTAACTTGCTGAATTCTTGACGGATTTACAAACGGTTTGGTTTATTACAAACCTTATTAACGTGGCTATGATTTGTGCTGATGCCGTTTGTGGCTATAATTTTTCACAAGTATGCAGTTAAATAGCCGCATCCCTGACGTTTATGACACACCAAGCCGTTTGAAAATCGGTTGAAAATTGAGCAAAATATAGTTATTTCAGCACTACATGCACAATAGACTTTAATGTTATAACTGGACGAGCGGTCCTGTCCTAAGATGGCCGCCGTGTGACGTCGTCGGGTCCCATTGGCTCTCAGCGCCGGTAAGCTATCTAGCCTTTCTATACATGTCTATGTTCTAGTCCAGCAAAGAGTTGGTGCCGCTTTGGAACCAATTTTCCTGGCCGAGAACCGGTTCTTTGGCTGTCAAAACACAAAGAACTGGTTCGCGAGTAGGCACCGGCTCCG
The DNA here is from genome assembly GCF_965113295.1 of Leuciscus leuciscus. Classification (NCBI taxonomy): domain Eukaryota; kingdom Metazoa; phylum Chordata; class Actinopteri; order Cypriniformes; family Leuciscidae; genus Leuciscus; species Leuciscus leuciscus. The sequence goes on along the minus strand of NC_138735.1, from coordinate 10,361,850 downwards.
AACCGGCACCAGCACTGCCTTGGTGTAAAAGGGGTATCAGTGAAGAAATAACCGGTTATATATATTTAGTATAAATGGGTCATTGAATCTCCCGATTCGTTCAAAGCTGCAGATTTGTTCACTAACGAAACACTGTTGTTGCTTTTTAGACATACAACAGTTCTGCTGTGGCTTTTGTGGGAACTATTATGTCATTGCAAAATTGACAGAGCAAACAATACTGTCTTAAAGTAATTTAAAATGTACGTCAATTAATATGACCTTTTTGTTTGATAAACTGTTGTATAAAATCAATGTCATATTTGCAATCGTGTGGATATTCTGTAAAAAAGACATTCTTGATCATATCAACATTAAAAACAAGAACTCACACAAGGGTATATTTTAAATCATTCTTAAATCGACCTCTATGAACAGTCTGTGCCGATATTTGTTCTACATGCAAGTAAGTGCTAAAACCCAAAGGTACATTGTCGAGAACAGCAGTGTGATTTGCTAAGGCACACTGCTTGTGTGGATGCAGTCAGTTTTGACCCCTTCAGTCACCTTGCGTACCCCAGTTTGGGAACCACTGGTCTATTGTAAGTCGCTTGACAACTCTTAGTTGCTGTAACCTTTCACTATATGCAGTAGTGGGAGTGGCGCAAGGATAAGACACATGCCTTTGGTGTGAGAGACCCGGGTTCGAATCCACTGTGAGACACCAATGTGTCCCTGAGCAAGACACTTAACCCCTAGTTGCTCCAGAGGCGTGCGACCTCTGACATATATAGCAATTGTAAGTCGCTTCGGATAAAAGCGTCAGCTAAATGAATAAATGTAAATGTAAAATGTAAATGGAACAGAGAAGCGTGAATATGCATCTCATTTTGTGTTAAACATGGTCAGAGTATCAGTTTTGATTATTGTAGATTGCCATTTAGCGATAATCAATGGACAATTAATCAACATCAATGGACAATAAGAAGCTCTTTTAAAAAGGAGTTTCATTTAGACCTTGACTCTATTATACCTTTGATCTATTTTTCAAAGTCTTTCATTACAAATGAAAGCACAACCCTTTTAATGACTGCATATACAGTATATATATATATGAAATGGCGAAATGAAATGGTGCTTGATGTGAAGTTTCTCGTCAGCTTCATTACCATTATCTGAATAAACTTTAATTCATTTGACCTTCAAAAAATACTCAGATATTTGACGTTATGTAATCTTATAAAAATTTTATAAATTACATGATACCTTGTGACAAGATATACTTCTGAAATACTTCAGAACATTACCATAAAGCTCGTAATATTTGTAGTTCTGTGGTGCCTTTGAAGGGTCAAATTTCCATATTAAAAGAATATATAATCTTTAATGAAATAGTTTTGCTGAAAAGCCTAGTGCGGCTACTGTGCATGTTCTCATAAAGCAGAAATATATGGATGATTCTTCAGTTAAGGGTACATTAGACTACTTATTTGACTATACATTTATCAAGTGCTGTTGGTAATGGTGGTAAAGACATTTCTCACTTTTTGGAGAAAAGTAAAAAAAAAAAAAAAAAACTACTGTATGACACGACATCAACATAATAACAAAAATACATTGATTACCACTGACTGAGTTTGACACTGAGTTTGGCAAATTGAGTTTGGCACTGACAACTACTAAAGCCACACCCAGATCATATTTTACAATTTATTATATCCACCTTATTTTTTAAATAGTGTGCGCGGTAAATTGAATATGTCTGGCTTCTGGTTTCATCCACCTCCAGTTATTTTTAGCTGTACAAAAGAGCTCGGTATGCTGCTTGATACTGCAAACTGGTATTTCTTACCATATTATTTTATGGTAATGTCATAATTATAAACGCACTGTTTAGTAGCACAAATAGTTTTACAGTTTACTGCACTTTGTTATTCTAATTATAGTGGTTAATGAATCTGAAGTCTCGCACAATCACAGAAAATTGCTTATGTTCGTGTTACAAATAAGGTAGATAGGGAAAGGCCAAAATAGAAATTATGGTAAATATCAAATTTCAACCCTCTTAAAAAAGAGGACTAAGTAATTAAAGAGACACAAGGTTAAAGCTATTTGATATCTCCTTTCAAACTGTAATAATTTTAAAGAATTTCTTTCTTTTTCTTCAAAATCATACTAGAGTACAGAGAAGTTCCCCTAATTGAACAAACACAATGTAGCATCGTCTGATGGCCAGTGGATAAGGTCAGTATAGAAGCATCTGACACTGAACCCAGAGGGGCTCATTAACACAGCTTCAGACCTTTGAGAGTGACCAACAAACACAACAACAGTGGCCAACAGCCTGCAGCCTAGAGCTTCAAAAGTACACCATTGCCACAAAAAAGATGCATTGTCATGCAGCAGATCATGCTATTTTTTGTTTAGTGACTGCAAAGACATGACATGTTTGGGATGCAGTGAACTGCTTATTGCATACTGAGCAGTTTGACACATTATGCAACAATTAACATTTCAAACAGTAATATTTGTAATGTGCTTCAGACCTGAGCCAGCAGCACCTGATACATGAATAAAGATGCACTGGGTCGGTGGTGTTATTTTGGAAAACACAAACAAACGAGTCAGACTAAAGTTGTCCAATAACAAACAAACCACAAATTAATTTGACACATTAGAATATATGATATCATGGTAGTAATATAATTCATATAGATTATATAAGTATACATTATACTATAATATATATATATATATAACTTTCTAAAAATACATATTTTATACTTAATAAAATATTTCATTTACTGCTGCATTTCATATTACATGTATATGCATTGTTTCACGCATGCGCACTCTCACTTATTTATCCATATGTAGAGCACTCAACATAACTGAATGGAGATGAATGCTAGAGATACACTGTGAACTGCATGTAAAACAGAAATAACTAACTAAAATGATTTTGTATCTCTACTATGTCCATAACCCTATTCGGATGGTAATAGTTCCTCATGGGAATGTCTGTAAATGTAAAATTGCATGGCACTTCAGTGATAAAACTCATGCATTCGGAGTGAGTTCTGTGTTCCTGCAAACTTTGTAACGCCTTGTTCACATGGTCAGTCACATGATTGTCAGCTGTAAACAAAATTTCTGATATTGCCTGGACAATTAATAAATTCATATTTTTGAATAGTTAAATAATGTTCTATTTATCATTTATTTAAATGTCTTTGATGGGTTATAGTTTAAATGTTTCTGTCTTGCATTTTTTCTCTCAAAATGATAGATGCCATTTGTAAAATGTGAAAATGAACAGAAATAAGTTAAACTTTTATTTACATAAAAGTCAACATTTGACCCAGCTAAATATTCACGTTTAAAAACTTTAATTTTTCTTCTTAATATCTCCCACTCATTGTAGTAGAGTGGTGATGTAATATTATTCTTGTTAAGTCTTTATCATTTCAGTAATAAGTAATAAAAATGTCAATTTTTAAAATGTATTCACTACCTGCTAAGTGCAACTATTACGGTGCTTCACAGTCAGGGCTGGCGGAAGCACTGGGCAAACCGGGCAATTGCCCAGGGCGCCAGACACTAGAGGGCACCGTGAGCGCACCATGACGAGCACGAGCGTCTCAAACTTGTGAAGAACTATCTGCGATATGTTTACATGCACACCTTTTGTTTCAGTCGGACTGAATTCATTCCGATTGATGAATCCGAACTTACATGAACACTAAATAAAGTAATCGGGTTGATGTGCAAACGAGTCAGACTAAAGTTGTCCAATAACAAACAAACCACAAATTAATTTGACACATTAGAATATATGATATCATGGTAGTAATATAATTAATATAGATTATATAAGAATACATTATACTATACTATACTATAATATATATATATATATATATATATATATATATATATATATGTCACAAGCTTAAAATTGGAATTGATTTGAATTTCCCGCCGTTTTAACTAATCTCCTACATTGGTTCTTAATTTGCTTTAAGCAGCAGACTTAATATCCGTCTCTGGTCATAATTTGGAGACAATGAGCATATGAACCATTTTGCCTTGCTTCTTATATTTATCACGCAGTACAAATGCCCATACCCGCGTCCAAAACCAGTAGTCTGTGGATGAGAATCCGAAAAAAGGACTGGTGGGATGTTGTCCTGCACAACTTCACAGATGCTGAGTAAAAGGAGGATTCAAGAATGATGGAACAGGGACACTTATTTATATGACACTTATATGACACTGGACACTTATATGGTCCAGTTCGTTCCACGTGTCATTCGTCATTACTCTATTTCTACGTCATTGTAATTATAAAATTGCAATAATAATTATTAATTATACCTGCCCAATTGAGATAAAGGTGTTTACATGAAGACTTTTCAGTCCGATTGAGCCGTCAATCCGATTACTAATGGATTATTTGGTTGCATGTGTAGCAAAACGTGGCTCGCTCAGAAGTGACTGAGCATTAGGTTGTATTGGTCGAATGAAAAAGAAAAAGAACAAAAAATAAATAAAGTTCGCTGCAGGGACTGAGGCTTCCTCTGTGGAGAACAGGCTAGTATGGCTGCACCCAGCACATATACGGCATTTCAGAATGTTTGTGAACAATAGGCACCAAGATACTTCCGGGTGGCAGAACACGAGCGGCTTCTACTGACCAACTGAAGAGATCCAGCCGGCTACTGTAAACAGTTACATAGTTAAAAACATCGTTGTTGATCAAAGTTGAAACGATGACGAAAACGTGTTGTGTGTTGGGGTTGCGCCACCAGATATACAGCAAAAGCTGTAGGGTTTTATCGATTTCCTTCAGAAAAAAAGTAAATTTATCCAGCAGAACCTGTGGGTGAGGAGGTTAAAGCGAGTGGACATTGTCAAAAGTAGTGCTACAGAGAAGATAGCAAGACTGCTTGGTGGTGGAGTAGCCATTTCTAACGGGGCAGACTGGGAACCAAACCTCCATCATCGTGTTTGTGGAAGACATTTTCTCACAGGTAATGTATAAAATGTTTGGTTTGGTTGTCTTTGAATAATTTATCAAAACATAATGGCTAGCCTTCTAGCTACATCAGCTCTAGTTTTGACAGTGCTAATGCTAGCTAGTGTTTGCCCAGCTGTAAAGAAACACCCACAGCTACACAGCTGATGGCTTAGAACTAGCTGTCACCATCTTGACTTGGCTCAATCGATTTGCTTTCCAAATGACAGTACAAGGTCAAGTTAAATGTGTAAATGTAAGGGCAAAAGTAGGAGCTGTAACACACTGAAAGCTTGTAGTCTTTTTTAATGTAGTGCAAGCAAACAACATTTTGACTAATGTTTCGTCAAGTGTTTGTTTGCACTTAAAAAAAAAACTGCAAGCTTTTACTGAACAACAGCTCCCCCTTTTGTCCTAAGTCTGTTCTACTGAAGCTACTGTGTTCTATGCAGTTTTTAAAGAATGAAACCTACTCCATTAAAATGAAATGTGGTAGCCTACATTACAGAGGGGACATTTTCTACAATTAAGGTCTATGCCCAGGCTAACAAACAGCAGTGTTCATTGTAAAGCTAGCTTTGTTAGGCCTAACTTGAACTCTCCAGTGTCCAAAATTGAAGTTGTTAAACATTTGGTAAAATATAGTTACTTAAGAGGTCTATGTCTTTATGTTTATAATGCAGGTTGTCCGAACCCTGACCCCGACCACCCTGACTTTGCTCCTTCGCAACACCTGGGACCTGAGTTAGCCGATCCAACTGCATCTGCTAAGAGAGCAGCAGATAAACAGGGTCGGTACCATCGAGCAGTGAGAAGGAGACAGCTTTATTCTGCAGCTGGACCAGGACCAGAACCAAAGATTGTTCCTGACATAGAAGACAACCAGGAAGAAGGGGACAACCAAGACAATGCGGGACAATGTCATATGTGTGAAATGCTCCAGAAAGGTACATAGGTTGCATTTAGAGAGAGACTTACAAAGACAAGCTGTCAAAATTATCCTTCTCTTCAGAAAATGTTCATTGCCACAGAGAATGATGCAGCTAGTCAAATTAAGCGCAAACAGAAATTCTTTTCATTTTATTTTGGACTGCCATCTTTTGGTGCGTTTATTTGGATTTTGAACTTAACTGCAACGCTTATTTCAGAAAGAAGGGTTATCTCCAAGGAGAATCAACTTCTTTTAACTTTGATGAAGCTCCGACACGGACTTGCCTATTTAGACATTGGTTTCCGGTTTGGTCTCAAAGCATCTCCAATTTTTTTATCTCCTGGCCATCTGCAGAGGTTCTTCGGAAAAACATGTCACAGAAGTTCAACAAGAGGTTTAAGAAATGCGTAGTTATCACTGACTGCACAGAGTTTTTCATTGACAGGCCATTCAATCTCAGGGCTAGAGCCCAGACCTGGTCAAATTATAAATAGCATTATACTCTTAAGGCTCTAATAGATATCACGCCCTGGAGGGAGGATATCAGATAAAGAGATCAGTGGTAAGTCTGGCTTTTACAGTAACATTAATCCAGGCAATCAGGTGATGACAGAGAGAGGTTTTCTGATAGGTGACCACCTGGCTAGGCTTGGTGCCACACTTGTCATGCCTCCATTCTTGAAGGGGAGAAAGCAGCTACCTGGGTGTGATGTTGAGAGGGCCCGCCAACTTTCTGCATTGCGTATTCATGTGGAGCGATCTATTGAACGCATCAAGATCTATAGAATTCTGAAAAACACGCTCCCTCTGACCCTTGTTCCTCTCTCCAGTGACATGTTGACCATCTGTTGTGCTCCAAGTAATCTTAGACCTAAACGTATTAAATAATACTGTTACCGGACTTCGATTACTTTCCTCTCACTCTTTAACAAATTGATAAGCTAGAATCTCTTGTGATTACTCTTGTGAAAAGATATTTGAATCAGAACCCTTTTCTCCTTAACTTTGCTGTGTACTGCACTGATTTATTTTTGGATTATTTTATTTTTTATTTATTATTTTATTCATCTTATTGTTATTCTTTCTTTTTTCTCTTTTATAAATATGTATGTACATCTTTAATAAATGTTCATTATCTTTGTATACAATTTTACGTGGTTTCATTGTCATGTTCTTCGCCCCTTAATGCCGTACCTAGAACTTGCCTAATCCACAACTGGATAAAAAGCACCTCTCCTAACATAACTAATAAGGTATTATTCATTCATGGAGCATAGAGGTATACAAAGATTTTTGCAACATTCAATAAACATTTATTAGGTAAGTGTTGTCTCTTTTTTTCTTTTCAGCACAAGTTGAGCTAACAGTCTACTTTCTATTTAAAACATTCAATAAAACATTCAATGAAAGCACAATAAAAAAAAAAAGATAATTACAGTGGGTATTAATTACATTTTCCTTGGTCAAACATTTTTAAAGTTAGAGCTTATTTCGATATATCAGCCGAATGGCTTAGTGCAATTTATTAGCATCAGCAGCATACCAACCATCATCTAGATTGTATGAATCTGGCAATTTGGCAAAGACCGAATCTGATCTTCAAACTAGAGCTTCAGTTTACTAATGTACCTATTGGAATTAGATTTGTCCAACTGAAGAACTTATGCAGAAAGATTAGACATATTTCATGTGAAAACTTTCTGTCTCTCCCTCAGTCTGTCTCTGAAAGCAACTGCCTGCTTTCTTTCGGTCTGGACTGGATACTCCTGCCTGTCTTTGGGCTCCCCCTCATTGCAGTCACTTCTCTATTCTGCTTTGCTCTGTCAGGTCCCAAGTGTTCAATGTAAAAAAGAAAAGTGGTTCTGTTAAATTGCCGAGTGACTGGAATAATGTGCAATCAACCAATATTAAAACTGCTAAGAGGAAATCTTAATGATCCCCTAAATTATATGATACATCCAACGTTTACCTTTCTGCTGCCAACCCTGCTTGCTCTTCAACTCTGCTTCGTGTATTCTCAAAACTGTCCATCTACAAAATCATAGCAGAGCATAATTATCTTCAGCTGGGGAAATTCGAGAGTAATATTAGTAAACTTAAGGTCTCTTTTGAAGATCAGACTCATTGCCAGTCACTGCCTAAAGTAAAAGTATTATAGAGACAGAACTTCTAGTGTCATGTAGGCTACTGATCAAATGTCAATGGAAGAAATAGGAAAAGTAAAACATAGTTGTAGGCTACTGCTGATGGATGATTGATGGGTTTACCACATTGGTTTCATCATCACCGCGAGTTTAGTTTGAGTGAAAAAGTAGATCGTTTGAACAGATTGCCCAAAATTTCAATTAAGCACCAAATCTGCTGCAAAAATAATTGAAGAGTTCGCAGCAGCCAAAGCAAGAAAGTTCCTCTTTTAAATGGTGAGTCAACTGTATTAATTCATTACACCTGTCTTAAATCAACAGTAGGGATCAATGTGTGATAAATTGCCATTTTTCCTCTTAAAAATTTTAACGTAGGGGGCGGCATACTTCTATTTTGCCCAGAGCGCTGGATTGTCTTCCCCCGGCCATGTTCACAGTGGTCAGAAAGGATTTACAAAACTAATTTTGGAATGATTCCCTCTTACAAATTTAGAGATGTGAATTCAGATGGCAATAATGGGGGGCGTAGTTTAAGCCCACCGGCAACTATAGTTGCTGCAGTGCATAGTTGTCATTTTCCTTTTGTAAATATTTTTCTAGATGTTGTCCATGTTTTATTTCTCAATGACATGCAAGCAAACAACCAAATAAAGGATTTCAAGAAAAAAAAAAAAAGGTATTCACTTCCTCCCTGTCACATGAGGCTGTCAACTTCCTACCCCTACTTCCAGGAAGCAGGGCGAAGGCAAACCCTCCCAAAGAAAGGTCTTTTCATGTCAAGTATTTTTTGTTGACATATATATATATATCTACATAATCATGAAGGTCTCTAGAATCATCCAAACAAAACTAATCTTACAAGAGATCTATAGTTTTTCTTCATTCTATTTATTTGTATTTATTTATTTTCATTTAACTTTTTGATACACAATGCCCTGTTATGGCTGCACTTTGTTCTGCACTATGTTCCACAACTTTAACCCTTGTGCGCTGTTCGTTTGCGGTTTACAGTCAGGCTGTTTGGGGTCTGAGAGACCCCAGGCAACAAAATGTAATTTTGTAACAATATACAGTATATATTTTAAACAAATGTAATTTTACTCAGTTTATTAATGTTTTTACTCTACATTTGGACAGTTTTACTCCACAAAATGTTCAAAAAAAGAAAAGAAAAATTCTCCAAAAAAAAAAAAAAAAAAATTATAAAAGATTTGCCTTATAAAATACCCACATTTCTAACTTTCATTCATGGATATAACATGTATAATTTGACATGGTTTAGTGTAAGATTTTTGGCCACATCTTGAAAAATGCAGTTTTAAAAGTAAAAAAAACAAAAAACAAAAAAAAACACTTTAACCTTTAATGGCTGCAGAGCTCTAAAAGTACTAAAAGTTTCAAACTAAAAAAAACCATCTTTTCACAAGTTTTTCCAGTTAGATTCATATCTACATTTAATGGAATCACAATTATAACAATAAAAGTTACTTTTTGTCAAAGTTTGGCAGTTTTTGTACTGAAAAAAAAATCAGTTTTTCAATAATGTTACATTATGATTAGAATCAAACCTGATCAGGATGTTACAAAGAGAAAAGTTGGAGTTTTTAGAGTTTATCATTTATTTCAAACATCTGTTTTTCATATAATTCTACAAATTTAAAGTGTGCCACTTCATTTCTGTCTATGTGTGTTCTATGTTGTTTCTGATTTTGAGGATGAATTTTGTCCATTGATCAAATTCATTTGATTCTAATCATAATAACATTACTGAAAAACAGATTTTTTATTACTTTTATTATTATAATTGTGATTTCATTATATGTAGATATGAATACAACTGGAAAAACTTGTGAAAAGATGTCTTTCACTTAGTCAAAAAGCAAATAGCAAATAGTGGTGCTCTGCAGCCATCTACTGGTTAAAGTGATAATTTGTTACTTTTAAAACAGCATTTTCCAAAAGATGGGCAAAAATCTTACACTAAACCATGTCAAATTATCCATGTTATCCCCATGAATGAAAGTTAGAAATGTGGGTCAAAAAGACCCTGAACAGCGCACAATGGTTAAGGCAAATGGATTTGTTGTTTGTTGTGTTTTCATATTCAAGATATTATAAGCTAGATGCAGTTTTTTTGGGTCTGCATCAAATGTTCTTCGACTTTTATTCATAATAAATTTGTTTATGAATAAAGATTGATCTGTTGAAAGCAGTTATTTTGAGATAAATGCCAAATGTTCTCCTCCTATTTGTATTTTACATTGAAGGGGTGCATACAACATATTTGCCCACCGGCAACTATAGTTGCCGCACATTCAAATATGATTTTCAAGAAAGAAAAAAAAAACCTGGGGAAAATAAATGCAGAACATGTTCACATAGGACACTATTAACAGGATTATATGCATGAAATCATTCAGAAAAATTTGGGCACAAATGGGTTAAAGGCTTGTCGCAAACGACTTTTTGTCCAAAAATTGTGTGCTGCTGTCATTATGATTATTTTACTGATCCTGATCACATCGGAGCCCGCACGATCCCAAATCATTTTACGTTTTACGACTCCTGATTGGGCTGCCTCTGACGTGATTCCCGCGATAGCCAATGAGAGCGATCAAGCGTCACCTACCAGCAGAGCCGATCCTGACCTCCCTGGGGCCCTAAGCAAAATTCTGTTTAGGGGCCCTCATACCTGACCCGTGAGCCATGAACTATTTGCCATTGCCACACAGTCACACCTGACACCCCAGTGTTCCCACTACAATCCCTCCTTTAACTAGTTCTAGTGAAAATGTAATTCCTGATATCAGAAGACATTGTTACTAGTAAAAAGTTAATTCTTAATATCAAGAATTCACATTTTAAATAGTACAAATTGAATTATTGATATCAAAAATGCATATCCTGTGAATGAATAAAAGCTAAAATGGCGCCATAGCATGTCACAGTGTTTTTAAATGATAAAAGTAATTCTTGATACTCTTGATTCTTGATGGTTATTATTTACTGAGGGATGTGCATCCATATTGACCAGAATCTCCAGCCAATCAACATTTTAAATTCAATGGAGCCTATCAATAGTCAATGTCAATACATTGCTTTCCATATTGCATTAGTGCAGAGTTGTAACTAAACCTTGACTTAGCGACTAGATAATCATCGTCTTGTTTTAAAACTATAATGAGGACTGAGGAGTGCCATCACGCCCATATTGTACTGGTCCCAACTCACAACAGATGTTTCTGCTGGAAAGTGCGCGTTTCATTTCATGCACGTTCATATGATCGCATGTTAACGCGCGACGCGGTTATCTTTTCCGAGCTGCAGTTTATAAACAAACACCGTTGTCCTTTGTCGTTTATTAAACATAATAAATCAACGCACATCAACTTAACTTTAGCCTACTGTTCTTTGCTGACATCAAACTTTGAGAGAAGAGCACACAAGTCTACCTGATAACTGTTGCCGCAATTAACTCTCATGGTGTTTTTTTCTCTCTCTTTTCGTGACCAGAAAGATAGTTCCGCTTCATTTTCACATATATTCACGATATTGTAAACATTGATTGACGCGCTTTGACACGAGGGGAGGCGGGGCCTTGAGTAATTTGCGGGGCCCTACGCACCTTGCGTAGTGTGCGTATAGGGCTGATCGGCTCTGCCTACCAGATGTTGCGCGCTTCTATAGCTAAAACTCGGCAGCCACAAACATGCCACGAAAGTGGAGTATTGAGAAAGAAGATCACCCATATTCTTTTTTTCTCATTTGTTTAACAAAACTCTCGGCAGGAGATCCAGCTGACGACGCAGATTGTCCTCTATTTGTTTTTCTTCCTAAAGGGCACCTATTATGCAAAATTCATTTTTACATGGCGTTTGAACATAAATGTGTGTTGGCAGTGTGTGTACACAATCACCCTATAATGATAAAAATCCACCAAGTGCTTTTTTTAAAATCCCCATAAATCATAAGCACCGTCTCAGAACAAGACTCGGGACAATGTGACGTACTTTTGCACAAGCCCCTCCCACTACTGTTGACGGACACTGCAGTTTTAGCGTAGACCTGCCTGTGAGCTAAACACAGTCCGCCATTGTTTCCACGCCGGAGCAGCTGTAGACAAGAATGTCTTCTAAAGTGATTGAGGTGTTTTGTTGTTGGATGTAAGAATGAACATAAACTATCTTCATTTACTCTCGTTGTTACTCGAGGATGGATCTGTACCAGCTGTTTGTGATCCAGTTTACAGTCTCCGGAGCGATAGGCCTAACGTTACTTATCAGGGAAATTAGAATCGGTTAGAAATGAAAGTGAGAGCGCACCCTTTATCTCATCAAGTCATTTTATGGATATAAAGTTGACCAGTTTATTAAGCCCCCACTGAAAAGGTGTGCATATATTTGTGTACTGTTAGTTGTAATGAGTGTTTTGCGTAATTCGCTGTGTATGTTGATGATAATGAAAGGGAGAGAGAGAGAGTTTATGGATAAGACTTTAATGCGCACTTCCTATACGGTGTTTATACAGCTCTTACAGTGATTTTCTGGAGTAAAACTGACACTTCATCTTTTGTGTGATGTACAATAAACTTCAGTGAACACATCAGTATATGTTTGGCCATCATTCAGAGGCGGTCCGCTACAACAGGCTTGTAGGCTACTAATAGTGGATAAAAGCAAGATGAAAATAAGTTATAACCGTAATTAAACAAGACTATACCTGTTCTATTTCCATACATTATATATTCTCTGATTCTGTGGGCGTTATTGTCCTACTCCGGGTCGAAATGAACACTGCTACTGAGAGTTTCTGTTCTGATATTATCAGATGAGCTTGTCCTGACTGAGCGCAAGCTTATGAGTCTCCGCCCTCTGTGCAACAGCTCATTTGCATTTAAAGGGATACACACTAAAAAGGTGCGTTTTTTCCATAGACTGTAAAAAAATATGGACGTAGTGTCACCCGTAGGTTTTTGAAGACCGTATTTGAAGCCTAAAGTGGGCGTGGCCGACCATCGCCATCTTGGCAGCGCGTCACTCCCGAATTTATTTATTTTTAGTATAAATTTAGTACCTATTTTTAGGTAATGTGACGGCTAACAGACAGCAGACAAACGGCTAATGATATGACCAGTGTTGGGCAAGTTACTTAAAAAAAGTAATTAGTTATAGTTACTAGTTACTTCTCTCAAAAAGTAACTGCGTTAGTAACTGAATTACATCATTACAAAAGTAACTAATTACCAGGGAAAGTAACTATTGCGTTACTTAAAAAAAAAAAAAAAAGTTTAAATATAAGAAATTTCTTGGATACCCCCAATATGAAATGTTAAATGAATGAAATTGACACTAAATAGAACATCTTATTATTATAAAACATTGTACACTAATCTACACTATTTTAATGTTGCTGTGGGACAATGTGAGAGACACCTATTAACTTAAATATTAAAATATTATCATTACTATAGTGCAACAATAAAACAATAGATGGTTTAGAACTTTTAATATTTATTGCACAGACCACAACTGGCCAACAAATAAGTCTAAAAATAAATTATGCTTCTTAAGAAATGTACCAAAAATAAATAAATAGTAGCCTAATAAAAATATACATACACATACACTAGTGCATATAATTAAAATGATAAAACTCACACACCTTTACAACTGGTAGACATTCTGTATAGCCTACTTGAAGTATTTTCTTCCTCACAATAGTAAGTTTAACAAAAAGTGCTTTCAATATAATACTGAACAATGTATCAACATAAATAATAATAATACAATATAATCTTTGGGGGGTTTATTTTTATAACCTACAGAGAATGTCATCATTAGAGGTTATTTTAGCCAAATTCTAGTCGTGTTTGCCGCACGTGCTCACAACCGTCAAACAAATATGTTTGAACGTTCCCTGCAGGCTATTTTGGAGTTTATGTTATATAAACTAATTAAAACATTGCATATGATACCAATATGCTACAGAGATTATTCAAATGCTGATATGTGTAATTTATTTATAAATAAAGTATTTGCTCGGACACATTCGGTCACTGTCGCGCACTGTCGAGCGCGTTCTCGGACATACTCGGTCTCTCTCGCGCACAGTCGAGCGCGTTCTCGGACACACTCGGTCTCTCTCGCGCACTGTCGAGCGCGTTCTCGGACACACTCGGTCTCTCTCGCGCACTGTGGAGCGCGTTCTCGGACACACTCGGTCTCTCTTGTGCACTGTCGAGCACGCTCGCGGCATTCGCCTCGCTTTTGTCGAGTCCCGCGCCTCATAAACACTCACACACCAGAGAAAAAACTTTGCAGTTCCTATGGCTGAGAGAGAGCCTACTCGGATGAAAACCGCTTCAGTGAGCTCAATTAAAGTAACGCCGCATTTTTATTGACAGTAACGGTAACGGCGTTGTAATGGATGAAGCAGTAATTAGTTAGATTACTCGTTACTGAAAAAAATAACGCCGTTAGTAACGCCGTTTATTTATAACGCCGTTATTCCCATCACTGGATATGACTAATGACCACAGCAGCGGGAATCCACCTGTCACTCAAAAGTGGACACACCCTTAACTATGCAGAAAAGTAAGGCTTAATATAATTTAAACGGATGAGTTATAAAAAAATTCACCCCCCTCACAGTTGTCATGAAGGGCAAAATTAGCTGCATAGACCAAAGCCACTTTTTGCTCCAGGCTATAAACATGTTTTTTTCTGCTGTAAAGTTGGGCATTTCAACATGGGGGACATGCAGATTTGACTCACTTTTGCAGCCAGCCTCAAGCGGCCAGTTGATGAATTGCCGTTTAATTAACTTCCGTGTTGGTTTCAAGAGAGAGACAGGGAGGTTGCCGCTTGTTTTTTTCTGAGCCCCAATAAGTGACAATTTAAATAGGTATAATAGGTGCCATTTAAGTCAAGTTTCATCTCACAAGTCTCCGTGAGTCTCCTTCCCACTGTGGAATTGTTACTACAATCGACAGGTGTGTGGTCTTGCGGTCCGGGCTAATCTTCTAGTGTATGCATTTGGAGGATTGTAATGCTAGAAATCGGTTAAAACTGCCTATATGTCTGTGGTCTCCCACAGTTTTAAAATCGGTTAAGGTTTGAAAATCCTCTAGTGTCCAAGGCCTAACCAAACACACCCAAACAAGTCAATCAAGGTGTTAAGAATTACTTGCAAATTACAAACTTATGGCATAAACTGGGATAGATAATAAAGTCCTCAGGACACTGGCCCTTCCAAGACTACATAAACAGAGACATAGAGCAGCTTAAAGGTGCTCTAAGCGATGTTGGGTGACATCACTTCCTGTTGACGTCGAAGTATTGTCAAACAAAACGGAGGCTAGCTCGACTCTCCCTCCTCCTCATCCCGTCCCCTCCCCCTCCCTTCCGTGCTTCCTGAAACAGTCATGAACTCTGGAGTTTGCGCGTTCCTTCTCCTTTTCCCTCTTCTTTGCTATTTGTTCATCGGAACGTCGTCTCTTTAGTCGTGTGTCGGCCATATCAAAATTCAAGAGGATATAATTCTAACGTTAGTCGTTGTCATTGTCTAGGACATCTCTCCTCTAACTTCCCTCTTCATGCTTCCCCTTACGAAAAAGACGTTTATTCAAGTGTGCTATTAGTATACTTCTTTTAAACTAAAAATAAGAAAGTTTACTTTCAGTCTACTTTTTATGTACTTCTCAGAAATATACTTCAAATTGCACATAAGTATACTTGACTTATACTGACAGAAAAGTCTAAGTATATTTGGCCTATACTTGTTGATTGAGATATACTTAAAAGTATAATTAAGTATTCTAAGTATTCTTGGCTTGTATGTTAAAATATGTTCATTAATGTCCTCAGTTGTATATTAAGAATGTAATGCAGTACTGTTCTGTATTGTGCATAAGCCACAGGGGGGCACTAAGGTGCAGGCTAAAGAGGACGCGTTTGTATTATTGTTTGTTTGTCCCAAATGTTTCACCGTATTAAGGCTGTCTGACCGTGAGACTGATGTGTCTGTAGCTCGTGAAATAAATATGCCAAAAACGGCTAAAGATGGCTCATCTCTATCGTCCACTCTTTTCCTCCGAATGCAACGTCAGCTGCATTAATATAGTCACATAACTCAACAGGTTATGGGCCCAGGAAGTCGTTCGGAAGAAAGTTCGTTGTTTTCCACCGTTTAGAAAGTCGCAACGGACCGCGTGCTAACGGACTACTGAAAAAAAAAAAAAGAAAGAAAAAGAGTAAGCTAACATGACGGAACAACGAAGGAGGTTGCCTCGACTGACGTTCGACGGAGATGAGACTAAGTATGAGCTTTGGGAGACCAAAATGTTGGGACATTTTCATTTATCAGGGCTAAAGGACACGGTGCTGAGAGAACCGGTGTCAGAAGCCGAGATAGCAGCAGATGAAAAGAAAAACGCGGACGCGTATGCAGAGTTGATTTTGCTTCTAGATGACAAAAGTCTATCATTAGTTATGAGAGATGCGCCCAACAATGGAAGAAAAGCTTTGGAAATATTGAGAGAGTATTATGCAGGGAGGGGAAAGCCCCGTATAATCAACTTGTACACCACGTTGACATCGCTTCAGAAGGCAAATGATGAAAGTGTAATGGACTATATCATCAGAGCCGAAACCGCCATCACAGCACTACGGAACGCGGGTGAAACGTTAGGAGACGGACTGCTAGTTGCTATGGTCTTAAAGGGTTTGCCTGAGAGTTTTAAGCCATTTGCAATACATGTGGCATATGCAGACGATAAAATCACGTTTGCAGAATTCAAGACTAAACTACGTAGTTTTGAAGAGACAGAAAAGATAAAAGCAGCTGAATCAAGCGACAGTGTAATGAAGACTCAAGGGAAAACCGGACGGCGACCCGCCAAGACGAGCGCACGTGGCTGGATAAAAGACGACGCAGAGCTGGTGTGTTTCAAGTGTGGCACCAAAGGCCACCGAGCAAAAGGATGTCGACAGAAAACCTGGTGTAGTCTCTGTAGAAGTGACACACACAAAGACGCCACGTGTAGGCGTAAGGACAAGGACAGTAAGAGCAAAAAGGATGGAGCGAGTAAAGCCTCAGAAGACGCCGAGGACTACGTGTTCAAGATGAGAGACGGAGGGGCCGGTACCCAGCGGCAGCCGCCATGCAGCATCCAGGAGAGGGGTCTGATGGTGGACACGGGGGCTACCTCTCATATCATCACGGACATAACCATGTTCAAGAGCTTTGACTGCACGTTCAGGCCAGAAACGCACAGTGTCGAGCTGGCAGACGGCACCCGGTGTAGCGGGATCGCTCAGCGGAGGGGAAATGCTGAGGTTTCCCTCATCGACAGCAGAGGACAGCGACGCAAGGCGGTGCTGAAAGACGCTTTGTTCGTACCGTCGTACCCCCAAAGCATCTTCTCAGTGAAGGCAGCGACCACCAGTGGGGCTACGGTTGTCTTTAAAGAAGATAAAGACGCCCTGATAACCAGAGACGGTACCAGGTTTAACATTCACGTATACGGCAGGTTGTATTTTTTGCACACTGAAGCTGAGTCTAATGATAAGTGTAACGCATGTCATGACATACAGACATGGCACGAGATATTGGGCCACTGTAACTATGACGATGTTTTTAAGTTGCAGAACGTCGTTGAAGGTATGCAGATCAAGGGCAAAACAGGCAGACCCGAACAAGGGTGTGAGGTGTGTATACAGGGAAAATTTGCCCAAACCAGAAATAGGGACCCTGATACCAGAGCAAAGGCTCCCTTACAGATGGTACACACAGACCTCGCAGGTCCAGTAGCCACTGAGTCAATAGATGGTTACAAATATGTGCAGTCATTCACTGATGATTACTCAAGCGCAGTATTTGTATATTTTCTAAAGAAGAAAAGTGACACTGTACAGGCTACGGAAAAGTTCCTAGCAGATGTGTCCCCATACGGGAAAGTGAAGTGCATCAGATCCGATAACGGAACGGAATTTACATGTGGTGATTTTCAAGCGCTGTTGAGGAAAAACAAAATCAGACATGAAACGTCAGCTCCGTATTCCCCGCACCAAAACGGAACTGCAGAGAGGGGTTGGCGTACTCTTTTTGAGATGGGTAGATGTATGATAGTTGAAAGTGTACTACCAAAGCAGCTATGGCCCTACGCAGTACAAACAGCAGCAATGGTACGCAACAGGTGCTTCAACAGGCGTACAGGGCAGACTCCTTATGAGTCGTTGACAGACAAGAAGCCTAATGTATCTAAGATGCAAAAGTTTGGATCTGTATGCTATACTTACAAACAGGAAAAGGGAAAACTTGACTCCAGATGTGACATGGGGCGTTTTGTAGGTTACGATAAGAACAGCTCGGCTTATTTGGTGTATTACACAGATACAAACAAAGTTCAAAAACACAGGCTAGTGAAGTTTGTGAGCAAGGCAGCTGTGGAAAAACAAACACAGACGGGTGAGCCAGATCCAAGCGACGACTATGACAATGTGAGACCCCTGACTTGCGAGACCACACAGAGTAGGAGTACAGAAAATGCTCCAGAGCCAAGTGTATGGAGTAGAAGTGCTCATAGTGGTAGTCCAGGGACAGAAACAAGGTCTAGTGACCATAATCAAGCACAACAGAGTGTGACAAGTGGTGAACCCGAGAGTAGGAGGTATCCGGCTAGAGAGAGAAGAACACCGAGTTACTTAGATGACTTTGTAACTGAAGACAGTGATAGTGACGGGGTTCATATCACGGTAGACTATTGCTGCAGAGCCGTGTGTGGCATTCCACAGACTTATGGGGGAGCAATGGGGTCAGCTAACTCAAAAGAATGGGTAAAAGCCATGGATGAGGAAATCCAGTCCCTAAACGAGAACAAAACCTTTACCCCGACAACACTACCAATAGGCAAGAAAACAGTGGGGGGTAGATGGGTTTACTCCATCAAAACTGATATAGATGGAAAAGACAAATATAAAGCAAGGTTTGTAGCTAAGGGTTACAGCCAGAGAATGGGAGTAGATTATGGGGAGACGTTTTCACCCACTGCAGACTTGACGAGTGTTAGGGTTGTGCTACAGAAAGCAGCACAGGAGAATTTACTCCTACACCAAATGGACGTGAAAACAGCGTATTTGCACGCTCCCATAGACTATGAGATCTACATCAATCCACCAGAAGGCTATCAAGAGAAAGAGGGTATAGTTTATAAGCTAGAGAAATCGCTTTATGGTTTAAAACAATCCGGGCGAAATTGGAATAGGGTTTTGCACGATTGCCTAACTGAGGATGGTTTTAAACAAAACCCAGCTGACCACTGTGTTTATGCCAAAGAGTCAAAAGAAGGGAAGGTGATCACCATCATATGGGTCGATGATTTGATCATTGCAGCGAGTGATAAAGAGAGACTGAAAAATGTGAAAGAGATGCTTGCAGAAAAGTTTAAAATGAAAGATCTGGGCAAACTTAAACATTTTCTGGGTATCGATTTTAGTCAGTCAGATGGGTGTGTAAAGATGTCACAGGAAAAGTACCCTAACAAGATACTACAGCGTTTTAATATGCAAGACTGTAGAGCAAGAGAAACACCCTGTGAGCAAAAGCTAGAATATACTGAGGATGCAGTAAAGATGGAAGATGTCAGGATGTACAGAGAGGCTGTGGGAAGTCTTATATATCTGACTGTTTGCACCAGACCAGATTTAAGCTTTGTTGTGAGCAGGTTGTCACAATTCTTTGCTGAGCCTACAGAGGAACAGTGGGTCACTGTGAAGCATGTACTTAGGTATCTCAAAGGCACAGCAGAGAAAGGGTTAAGTTTTAGGAGAAATGACAGTGAGAAACTAGGTATACAGGCCTACAGTGATGCCGACTGGGCAGCGGATACCAATGACAGACGCAGTACCACAGGATACTGTGTGAGCCTAAGTCAGAACAGTTCTCTGATCTCGTGGAAGACTAGAAAGCAGCCTACTGTTGCGCTATCCACATGCGAGGCGGAATATATGGCACTGGCATCAACCATACAAGAGTGTCTATACCTAGAACAGTTACTGGGAGGTATAGATAACGTCTCGGTTACGGATGTAACCCTCGTTCCCTGAGTGGGAACGGAGACGTTACGTCGGATGACGACGATTGGGGTTTCGCTTAGAAGCCTATCACCTTCGAGTATATAAAACGAGCCAATGGCAATGAAATGCCATGGGTCTGCGGAATTTGCATAGCGTAACTCCGCCCGCCGCAGGGGGTATATAAGGAAGTACGCTGGCACAATGCAGATATGTCTTCGCTGAGGAGCCGAGACTAGCCCCAGGCGTTTTTCAGCGGTACAGCGGAAGTGGCAGGAAGACGTAACGTCTCCGTTCCCACTCAGGGAACGAGGGTTACATCCGTAACCGAGACGTTCCCTTTCGTGGTCACTCCGAGTTACGTCGGATGACGACGATTGGGGTTCCAGTCTAATCACGCCACCTCGGCTGTCTTCCAGTGCCCTGCGTAAGTCTGAGCTCCCTGTTGTGAGACTAGCACGAACGAAGGAGTCCTACTTAACACAGGGATACCAAGGTACACTGGGAAGCATATCTCCAGAGAGAAATATGCAATTATGCCCAGCCATTGATGGGGGGGACTTAGAATACACATATGACCCAGAGGGCTGCATATGGAAAATCACTGGGGTGTCCAGCCGCAGGTGGAATTTTAAACCCCAGGGGTGGCAAGGTGGCTTGCCAAGGGAAAGACACACGCTCACAAGGAGACTTACAGTGGAATACACATGTGGGGGTCGCCCAGAGGGGGAACCATGCACATGGAGGCACCTAGTCAAGCGCAAAAGCTGCGTTATGGCAGATTGGCATAACTCAGGCGTTGACGTAACCAGTGCTGGAGGAAACTCAGAGCTTATCAGACTCACCTGAGAGAAATATCGCACGTATCCCGTCCGTGGAGAGGAATGGCGAGCAAGCGAAGACACCTGAGCAGAATCTAGCACCGGCTGGTTGAAGCGAGTACATGAGAAGAAACTGGCTCTACTCGGAGATTATAGAATCTCGCGAATGTGTTGGGTGTCGCCCAGCCTGCAGCTCTACAAATGTCTGTTAGCGAGGCGCCATGCGCTAGAGCCCAAGAGGAAGCCACACTACGTGTGGAGTGGGCTTTCACACCAAGGGGGCACGGACGACCTTGCTGCTGGTATGCCAAAGCAATGGTATCCACTATCCAGTGGGATAACCTTTGCTTTGAGAGAGCCTTTCCCTTCAGCTTCCCACCATGACAGACAAAGAGCTGGTCTGAGGTCCTGAAACACCGCGTTCTGTCTATGTAAGCACGGAGGGCGCGTACTGGACAGAGCAGTGCCAAGGCTGGGTCTGCCTCCTCCAAGGGCAGCGCTTGCAGGTTCACTACCTGGTCTCGAAAGGGTGTGGTAGGAACCTTGGGCACGTATCCAAGCCGGGGTCTCAGGATCACGTGAGAGTTAGCCGGCCCGAATTCCAGGCACGCTTCGTCAACCGAAAATGCCTGCAGGTCCCCTACCCTCTTGATGGAGGCCAATGCAACCAGGAGCGCTGTCTTCATAGACAGGAACTTAAGCTCCACTGATTGCAGAGGCTCAAAGGGAGCACTCTGCAGGGCAGTTAAAACCACTGAGAGGTCCCAAGAGGGAACGAGAGGAGGGCGAGGAGGATTCAGTCTCCTTGCTCCTCTCAGGAACCTGATGATCAGGTCGTGCTTTCCAACAGACTTACCTTCGACTGCGTCGTGATGTGCGGCAATGGCGGCAACATACACTTTCAGGGTGGAGGGAGACAGCCTTCGCTCCAACCCTTCTTGCAGGAAGGAAAGCACGACACTGATCGGGCATTTCGTGGGTTCTTGATGTTTAGAAGAACACCAGTTGACGAAGAGGTTCCACTTCAACGCATAGGCATGTCTCGTGGACGATGCTCTAGCGGAAGTGATGGTAGCCACCACCGCAGGTGGTAGGGTACTCAAACCTGCCTCGTCCCGTCCAGGGGCCACACGTGGAGGTTCCAAAGATCGGGACGAGGGTGCCATAAGGTGCCCCGTCCCTGAGAAAGGAGGTCCTTCCTCAGAGGAATTGGCCAGGGAGGTGCTGTCGCGAGGAGTACTAGTTCGGAGAACCAGGTCCGGTTGGGCCAATACGGGGCAACCAAAATGACCTGCTCCTCGTCCTCCCTGATCTTGCGCAAGGTCTGCGCAAGAAGGCTCACTGGGGGAAACGCATACTTGCGTAGGCCCCGCGGCCAGCTGTGCGCCAGTGCATCCGTGCCGAGCGTGCCCTCGGTCAGGGAGTAAAACAGGTCGCAATGGGACGAGTCGTGGGAGGCAAACAGGTCTACCTGTGCGTCGCCGAACTGATCCCAAATCAGCTGGGCCGTCTGGGGATGGAGTCGCCATTCTCCAGCGAGAGGCCGAACTCGAGACAGCTCGTCGGCCGCCTGGTTCAGGTGTCCCGGGATATAAATGGCTCGAAGCGACCTCAGATGCTTCTGACTCCATATGAGGAGGTGGCGAGCGAGTTGCGACATACGGCGGGAGCGTAGACCACCCTGGTGGTTGATGTACGCTACTGTTGCGGTATTGTCTGATCGGACTAGTACGTGCTGGCCCCTGAGCAGCGCCTGGAAGCGGTGCAGGGCGAGACGTACAGCCAGCAACTCGAGGCAATTGACATGCCAAAGGCGCTGGGGTCCTGTCCAGGAGCCCGCGGCAGCATGACCATTGCACATGGCGCCCCAGCCCGTGTTGGAGGCATCTGTTGACACAACAACATGCCGGGAAACTCGTTCTAAGGGCACTCCGGCCCGTAGAAAATTGAGGTTCGCCCACGGGGTGAAGGTCTGACGGCAGGCTGGAGTCACTGGGACTCGGAGCGTGCCGTGTTGCCATGCCCACCTCGGGACTCGATCGCGAAGCCAAAGCTGAAGCGGTCTCATATGAAGCAATCCCAGCGGCGTTACTGCGGCTGCGGATGCCATATGCCCCAGGAGCCTCTGAAAAAGTTTCAGTGGAACCGCACTCTTGTCCTCGAACTGACGAAGACAAGTCAGCAGTGACTGCGCGGGCTCGCTCGTAAGCTGCGCGCACATGGCGACCGAGTCGATCTCCATACCGAGAAAAGAGATCCTCTGCACGGGGCAGAGTTTGCTCTTCTCCCAGTTGACCCGAAGGCCCAGACGGACTAGGTGCCGGAGCACAAGGTCCCTGTGTTCGCAAACCTGGTCTCGAGAGTGAGCTAGGATTAGCCAGTCGTCGAGATAGTTCAGGATGCGAACCCCGTGTTCCCGAAGGGGAACAAGGGCTGCCTCGACGACCTTCGTAAAGACGCGAGGAGACAGGGCTAGCCCGAAAGGGAGAACCGCGTACTGGTATGCCTGCCCCTCGAAAGCAAACCGTAGAAACGGTCTGTGTCGAGGTAAAATGGAGACATGGAAGTAGGCGTCCTTCAGGTCGATCGCTGCAAACCAATCCTGCGGCCGCACACACTGGAGGATGTGTTTGGCCGTTAGCATCTTGAACGGCAGCCTGTGAAGGGAGCGGTTCAAGACGCGCAGGTCGAGGATTGGCCGTAACCCACCGGACTTCTTGGGTACAATGAAGTAAGGGCTGTAGAAGCCGGACTTCATTTCGGCTGGAGGGACAACCTCGATCGCACCCTTCGCCAGCAGGGTAGCGACCTCCGCTCTCATGACAGGGGCATTGCCACCGACCATAGTGAAGCGGACTCCGCCGAAGCGGGGAGGAGATCGCGCGAACTGAATCGCGTAGCCGAGCCTGATGGTTCTCGCGACCCAGCGGGACAGTCTGGGAAGCTCTAGCCAGGCCTCCAGAAAGTGCACCAGCGGGGTCATACGAACCACAGACGTACCGTCGGTGGGGCAGCGAGGCGGAATGACCGGCACCGGCGAGGGTGGCATCGCGGCCCTGTGCGGGGGCACGGTCATTAACCGCGTCCTGCCAGAGGAGGCCAGGGGAGGGCGCGCGTCCCACGGGGGCGTGCTCTGGCAGGGGTCTGGCGACAGAGGGGGATGAGAGGAGCGTGGCCCGTGGGCGGCGCGTGCTGTCATCCCGCACCTCTGGGACAGAGGAGGGCGGCAGTGGCGGGACCCGAGGGTGGCGCGCACTGCGGCCCTCGGACTCTGTCGGCTCAGGATTGGGGAATTCAATTCTGTCTTCAACCACATCAGAGTACTGCTCGTCGTTGGACGAGCAGCGGGGAGTGGAGAACAAAAGATTCTCCCCCGGCCCTCCACCGGGGGAAGGAGTGGCCCTGCTACCAGCTCCTGGGACAGAATTGAAGCCAACCCTGAGCAGCCCGTCTCAGGAGCGCCGCTTGGCCTGGCGTTTAGCGGGCGGCGGGGCTGGAGAGGGCTGTGGCGCCTGCCTGCGGCTCCCTCCACAACGCGGCCCGGGTGAAGGTTGCTGCTGGGGCCGTGCGGGAGGGGCAGCCGCGGGAGGGCGCCCTCGGCGGCGAGCAGGCTGAGGATTCTGTGCCGACGGCTGAGCAGCGGAGCGTCGGGGCAGAATGTGCTTGATAGCCTCAGTCTGCTTCTGGGCGGTCGAGAACTGTTGGGCAAAATCCTCGACCGCACCGCCGAAAAGGCCGGCCTGGGATATGGGAGCGTCAAGCAGACGAGTCCGCTCGGGCTCACACATATCAACCAAGTTCAGCCAGAGATGTCTCTCCTGGACCACAGCTGTGGACATCACCAAACCCAGGGAGCGCGCGGTCACCTTCGTCGCTCGGAGAGCGAGGTCGGTGGCGGCGCGCAGCTCATCAACGAGCCCTGGGTCCGTCCTGCCCTCGTGCATGTCACGAAGCATCTGGGCCTGGTAGACCTGCAGGATGGCCATGGCATGCAAAGAGGCAGCTGCCTGTCCCGCCGCACTGTAAGACTTCGCCACGAGAGTGGACGAGAATCCACAGGCTTTGGACGGGTGCTTAGGATCACCACGTGATGAAGCGCCTGCCGGACACAGCTGCATCGCGACAGAACGTTCAACCGTGGGAATCCCAGTGTACCCACAAGCATCAGCTCTATCGAGGGGAGGAAAGGCGGAGAAAGCCGACGAACGATCGCGGGAAGACATGGGAGCCTTCCAGGACCGCGTGACTTCCTCATGCACTTCCGGGAAGAATGGTATTGGGGTTGGGCGGCGACGAATGTCAGCGGCCGCTCCCAAAAACCAATCATCCAGCCGCGAGCGCACTGGATCGGGCGGCGAGGACCACTCGAGCCCAATGGCCGCGGCTGCCCGGGAAAGCATGGCAGTCAGCTCGGGATCAGACTCGGGCAATGCTGGCACACCCGAGGGCGGCAACACAGCCGAATCCTCACTTCCCGAGGACTCATGCCCACCTTGTGATGCAGTGATCGACATTGCATCCTCCTGTGGAACTCCAAACGAAACGCGCGGGGCCTCCGTAGAGGGACCAGCGGTTTCGGTTTGCACGCTCGCGGGTACCAATGCTGAAGAGGGGTGTGTGGACCGTGGACGTGTCGGCGGTTTGTCCCACACAGATACCCTCAGGTCACCCTGGCCACCAGCCGAAGTACAGCCTCTCGGGGAGACCGTAGATCGGGGTGTGGATGAGGGGACTCTCGCTCTGATGAGCTCATTGAGTCTCGACCGCAGCATGGAGATGGTCATGTTCCCGCAATGAGAACATGAATCATCCACAAACGCTGCTTCAGCGTGATCAACGCCCAAACACGCTAAGCAGAGATTGTGCCCATCAGGAGAAAATACATCGCGACCACAACCAGAAGTGCACGGGCGAGACATCTTTAAAAAGACGTGCCACATGCAAAGCTCTTTTTGTGAGAGGAAAACTCCGCGGATGTTGAAGCGAACAGGGAGAAATCACACTAACTGTCAGATCACTGACAAGATCAGCAGGGAAGTGTGCACTCGCTGAAATCGCCGTCACACCAACACCGGAGAGCTCGCTCGCTCGAAGGAATGAGAAGAAATAACTCAGAATTTTGGCTTACAAGGAGTGGAGAAGTTCTCGGCTCCGAAGCGAAAACATATCTGCATTGTGCCAGCGTACTTCCTTATATACCCCCTGCGGCGGGCGGAGTTACGCTATGCAAATTCCGCAGACCCATGGCATTTCATTGCCATTGGCTCGTTTTATATACTCGAAGGTGATAGGCTTCTAAGCGAAACCCCAATCGTCGTCATCCGACGTAACTCGGAGTGACCACGAAAGGGAACTATAAGTACACACAAACTATAGTACATGAGGACAATCAGGGAACAATCGCTCTCGCCAAAAACCCTGTAAACAGACGAAAATGTAAACATATTGACATAAAGTATCACTTTATCAGGTCTACTGTGAATGAGGGAAGAGTGACTTTGATGTATTGTTCTACCGATAACATGATTGCTGATGTAATGACCAAACCTGTAAATAAGTTGAAACTGAAGAAGTTTGCAGGTACTCTTTTTGGAGATTGATATGTGTATGACAGGAGTCCACATTCATTGTGTTTTTTTTTTTGTTTTTTGTTTTTTAAGAGTATAGCAATCTGAGTACAAGTGGGGGTGTTAAAATATGTTCATTAATGTCCTCAGTTGTATATTAAGAATGTAATGCAGTACTGTTCTGTATTGTGCATAAGCCACAGGGGGGCACTAAGGTGCAGGCTAAAGAGGACGCGTTTGTATTATTGTTTGTTTGTCCCAAATGTTTCACCGTATTAAGGCTGTCTGACCGTGAGACTGATGTGTCTGTAGCTCGTGAAATAAATATGCCGAAAACGGCTAAAGATGGCTCATCTCTATCGTCCACTCTTTTCCTCCGAATGCAACGTCAGCTGCATTAATATAGTCACATAACTCAACATTGTACTTGTTTACTATTTTGATTGAGTAGCTTATTAAATACTTAAAAAAATAATAATATTACTGTCTTATAAACTAACATGTTCATGTTTATATAGTAACAAGCTTTCGGGTGGAATAGCTTATAGAGTAAATATGAGCAAGGAACTGAACCTGATCTTGTACACAGCGATATAATAATTTTAAGTTTATTCAAGTGTTCTATTAGAACACTTCTTTTCAACTAAAAATAAGAAAGCACACTTTCAGTCTACATTTTATATACTTCTCAAAAATATACTTTATGTACTTCTCAGAAATATACTTAAATTACACTTAAGTGTACTTGACTTATACTGAGAGAAAAGTCCAAGTATAATTGGCCTGTACTTGTACTAATTAAAAGGTAAAAGTATAATTAAGTATTCAAAGTATTGTAGTTGTGTTAACTCTTTTGTAGCCTATTAAATATACTTTTTTTTTACATAGTTTTTCATATACAGTCTTATGAAACTTAAATTGTTTGAAAATATTGATTAAAATATTGATATAAAACAGATATGTTTGTAATTCTGTGTATCTGAATTTTTGTTTAGGCTAGTCCACTGGTAGTGCATAGGAATTTACTTTAATTCTACTTTACTCTTTCGAGGGTTAGGGTCATAAAATGAACTTGAAGTATACTTCTTTTTCGTAAGGGTCTCTCTCCTCCACTCCCCACACCCCCCTTCATTAGCCATTGACTGAATTTCCCAGCTATCCATGTTTTCACTGTTATACGGTAGGGGGCGCTATATGACACATCTTCTAGTACAGAATCTCCGGATCAAAACAAAGGAGAAGAAGCTGAAACAAGTGATAGAAGATTGCTCACTCAAATGTAAAATAACGTGATCAATAAACATTAAACAGCGTGTAAATCAAAACTGCTTAATGTTACCAAATTAAATGAAGCGTAACCCATGAAGAGAAAACGATTGTGAAGCTTTGGGGGTGTTGGACTCGATCTACTCCATCTGTGTTTTGATCATCGTTCTGAATCTGATCAAGGCGTAGTCTTTTGTTTAAAAATGTTGCCTTTCTTTATGAAACTTACCAACATTGAAGTGTTGATAAAAAAGGATGCATGAAGCTAATAAAATGTTTTTAAAATTAAAGTACAGTTAAAGGTATTTTTCAAGTATAAAAAATAAAATTTGAACATAGTGGTATACTAGGCCTACTGCAAGTGCAAAGATAATATATAAATAGTAAACTATAAGTATAATGATAAGTTCACTTAAAGAAAACTTGTAGTATAAAACTACTAAACTAGTAGTTTACTGAAAGTATACATCAAAGTGTACTTACATAAACAAAAAATTTGCTACAAGTATTAAAATAGTAAACTACTAGTATACCCATCAGTTCACTTACAGTACAAATGAGAAACGTAATTATGAACTAGTTGTGCACTTAAAGTTTACTACTGTTACACTTAAAGTACACTTAAACATATACGTTTATACTAAAAGTGGGCCAATTTAGTCACGGTATTAAAATAGTACACTTACAAGTTTACTACAAGTACATATTGACATTAGTATACTTACTGCATAATGTATACTTAAAAATATACTTGAACATTACTCAAGTGTACTTCATAAAATGAACTTGAAGTATACTTCTTTTTCATAAGGGTCTCTCTCCTCCACTCCCCACACCCCCCTTCATGTGCACGCGCACTAACCCCCCAAATCATTCTTGTCGGTTATTTGCTGGAACACTGTTTGTTATGTTTCGTGGTCCAGGCTGGGCCAGTTTGTTTTTGTTGCCGTTTGTGGAGCCTGGGCTGTCTACAGAGAGCACGTTTTTTTTACAGTGTGTTCAGGGGACAGGCAGCTAGTGGATAGTGAGGAGATGTTTGCTGTATGTGACAAAAAACATTTCGGCCTAGAAAACGTGTGACATCGCTTAGAGCACCTTTAAAGCAGGTTAATGTCGGTGAACTAATTAATACAGCTGGACAAACAGTGTTTGAATAGAGCGGATAGTACTTTACTGGACTTTACTGGCATTCCTGACAGACTTTCTGTTGTGAAATCATGCTTTGGCCTCTTTTTTTTTTCTTTTTTTTTAAACAGAATTAACATACTGTGCACAGTATATTCCAAACAGAGACCAAACTGGTTGATGTGTTCATGTGTTTCAGTGCTGGGTTATGGTTGTTTTTTTAAAGCCCCAAAAAAGAGGTTTGGCATTAAATATTGAAAGCCAGCCAAACTCATACAGTACATTTCTTTTGTATTCAACCGTTATAACCCATTAGCATCTTAATTGATTAACGCATTAATTAGACCATTTTGGATTCACCTCTCTCTTTCTCTTTCTCTCTTTATATATTCAGAAATTCTGCCAGTTTATTTTATCTTGCAGGGTTGTCCCCTGTGGTGCATGCAAGTGTTAAATTGAGTTGAGAAATGTGCTTGCAGCTTCTCTCTGCCTGTGATCGAAAATTAGGTTATGATCATGACTAATTGAGGGGAAGTAATTATCTCACAGACCCTTCATTATTGCACGTCCTATTTGTTGTTTTTGCTGTCAAGCCTGATTTAATGTTGTGTTAATTGGCTTAACATATGGCCTTATCCTTCACAGCTTTGAAGTGTTAAGACAAGTGCATTCAGCCACTCATATTAGCTGATTTTTTATCTGACATTTAGCTTGAAATTGCTACTAATCAGGGTTTTTCCTGGCTCAAAACGAGATGGAGGTGGTAAAATCCTGATAATGTATTTTAATAATAAGTGATCGTAGACCATCATATAGCCTATACTGTGTTTCCCAAAGTACTTTTGTGGGTGGAGTTCGGTACCTCTAGGGGGGTCCGGAAGAAAATGTTGTACGTTTTTAAGATAAATTCATTAATCTGGTGCACTTTGAGTCACCCGAATCCGCTGTTAAAAATAAATCATCCACCCGCGGCGCCAACCGCCCAAACCTATGATATTCTTTGATTTGAGATATCTGCATCTGATCATCACATTACAATTATTCAGATTCTCAGTGTTAAGCATGATAATATATCAAACTGAAGTAGGCTGATTTAAAATTAAAATTTATTTAAATGAAAAGGTCTTCTTTTGGCAAATATTACATTTCCTTAATAGCCTAAACAGAGGCTTTACTCCCTTCAAAATTGTCAATGTTTCATTACATCACTGTTGGAAAACACTCTTTTTTTTAGCTTTATAAAGGGCATTTTCCCCCCTAATTTTATCAAATGTATGCTCCATCTTTCATTTCAAATTCTTAAATTTGAAAACCACTGAATTGTTTTATGAATGTCAACATTAGGGTTTACATAGTGGTTCTCAACTGGTCATGAATCTGTAATACGTGACAGTTTTGGAAAGCAATGTTACAGGTCTGTGTTCCATCCTTTCCTCTGGTTTTCTATCACAATGAGGTACAAACTCACTTTCCAATAAACAAAACATAACAGTTTCACTTGTGGTTGGATTCTGAAGTCGGGGTGGTTGCGGGTCCTCCAAGTTTCTGAGTTGGAATTCCGATTTGAGGTGGTGTTCCAGTTAAAAGTTTCTACTGGGAACTCAGAATTTTCGATTTCCAAGTGTAAATAAAACACATAATTTTCACACTCTTTACACAGTGGCATTGTTTTTTTAACAAATGTTCTGAAAACCACTGTCTGCATTATGGTGTCAAACTTGTACAGTGTGAAATAATGCAGTGTTAGAATATTAGGGCTAGATGCTTAGCAATATGTGCCTCATATTCAAATACCTTGGACAGACACAGAAACACTGGAAGATGTATAAACTGTAGTTTCAGTGTTTGAGGCGGAGAAATGTAAAATGATGACAGAAAATGCGTCAGTTGGAGTTAAAAAAAGTCAGTTCAGGAAACAACTAGATAGTACAGTTGGCAATGTATAATTTGAGGATGTGCAATGCTAGAGCCTTTATGTAAACAGGTCGCATGCATAGACAGTAAAATAAATGGACACAGCGACCCCATTGGATTCAACAGAGAAAAGTGAAGTCAATTAGAAGCACTCACTTCCTGGGGGTCGAGCGTACTGCGCAGACTCAAACTGAGCTTGACGACGTGGATGTGACGTGAGCAACCCGTCTGTCTTCTAGTAGCTGTGCCAAGAGAAATCTGAATCATTCCCTTCCGAAACTTGCAGAGACGGAGAGCGTGAGTAGGAGGTGTCCATGAGTCAGGAGCAACTTTTGCTAAGTATTCTGATTAATTATTTTGTCATTTTGCCTCCACGTCCCCCCGATTGCGCGCGAGCTTCTCCTCTTGTCCATATGGTAATTTCTCTATTGTGCGACAGAGAGTCGCGTGGTTATGACGCAATCGTTAGCCTGTTTTTACAAAAACTGCATCTATGGGGCAATAACGTAAGATACAAGGTAATGGAGCCTTTTATACATTGTCGTGTTTCTTTAGAAATAAATAATGGACAAATGGAGTCTTTAAATGCCTCAGATGTAAAGTTATTCGCTGTCAAAGTGACGCCAAAATGAATGGGAGTCAATGGAATGCTAACAGCAGGTTAGGGTCTGCTAATCAATGGCGGCGCCCGGGGAAGTTTCAGTTTTTTCCGAAACATTGGCCCCCTGGTCGCATGCAGCATTTGACCAATCAATGACACTGAGACCACAACAATACAACGTTTAAGGCTGGCTCACAAGATATTCGGGATGATTTTGGACCCGGGTAAATCCAGATTATCTTAATGGTTTTACAGATTATTTTATCAGATTTTCCTTTGGTGTGAGATGTGTTAAAAGTGACTGAATCTGCTCAGAAGCATTCTGGTTAGAAATGGCTGAGAGCGCAAATTAAATACTGTAGGCAGTCGGCTCCGCTTTGGCTGGCTGAAAAGCCATTTGTCTGTGCAAGTGCACAGATGTGAACCAATCAGGCTTCAGTATTTCGGAGAAAATGGAGTTTCCCCATAGAGTCAAGAGAAAAACTCTGACGCAATACGAGTGAACCGTATTGAAAGGGAACTCATTGTTATACAACTAAACTCGTCATTGAAGAACACTGAATAACACGATTAAAAGAACACAAAACATGTAGCCTATTTTCATTCAT
Source organism: Leuciscus leuciscus (assembly GCF_965113295.1). NCBI lineage: Eukaryota > Metazoa > Chordata > Actinopteri > Cypriniformes > Leuciscidae > Leuciscus > Leuciscus leuciscus. The sequence goes on along the minus strand of NC_138735.1, from coordinate 10,329,806 downwards.
GTATTTGTGTATCTACAGCTGAATATGTTATCAAATCAACAGAGAAAACACTTGTAGTTTTGATGATAGTATTTATTTTTGATAAATGCATTACTAGAATAAAATGCAGTCCTTCATTATGCAGTGAATATTGAACTGTTTTGCCAACATAAGAGTGTTTTTAGTTTGCTGTGTTAATTGTTTTGAGAGCAACTTCATTTGGAGAAATGTGTCAAATAATCGACTAAGAAAAACTGTATTATGTCTGAACCATCAAATTCAAAAGATTTATAATTTTTGATGTTACTTATTGGGTGCCTCATTTGCAATACAACCCTATACAGCTTTCAGTTCTCATTTTAGTTTGTGCATATTCAAATTTGACACAATGGCGATTTTACATCACCTGCTTCAATATTTAAAGTTGATATATCTCACAGTGATCAGTTCCTTAAACTCTATACTGTCTATTTTCTCAAAATATATGTATATATATATATATATATATATATATATATATATATGTACAATATAAGTATATATTAAGTATATTATATATATTTAAAATACATTATATTAAGCCTCAACCTTTGTTAAATCGACTTGTGCTTGTCTATGCAAAACTCACACCCACAATGCTTTGAGGTACAATCTTAAAAATAAAGGGCCCTTATTTGCATCAATGGTTCCAAGAAGAACCTTTAATATCCACGGAACCTTTTCATTGCACAAAAGGTTCTTTATTGTGGAAAAAAGGTTCTTTCGATTATTAAAATGTTCCTCATACTAAGAAAAAAAATTCTTTTTAGAACCTGCCTAAATTAATACATGATGCTAGCTAACTGCATGATTTGTGTTATCTTATTTGTATTATCTTGTACATTTCTGAAATATGGACATTAGACACAGTCACGTCTGATAAAAGATTACTCAAAATTGTAAAGTAGAAACATGCATGTTCTGTAAAACTGCTTCAAAACAATATTTATTGTGAAAAGTGCTATACAAATAAATGTGAACTGAATTTAATTTAATTGAAAGGTTCTTTGGGGAATCCAAAATGGTTCTTCTATAGCATTACTGTGAAAATACCCTTTTGGAACCTTTATGCTTAGAGTATAGTTGGATATAAATTGGGTATAAAAGACACATCTCTTTAGAATCATTAATTTGTGAATCGGACTACACATGGTCACACTCTGTTTGTTTTTGTGTGCATCTCCGAAGATGTTGTAATAAAAAGACTAGTTATTCGTATGTCTATTGAGACTGTCTATTTACTCTTTTATTAGTGGCAAATCATATTCAGTTCACAAACAAGTTGCGTGGACCACTTTTAGGGTACTTTTTTGATAATATACGCTGGAGGAAAGAAATTAATATATGGGTGTGTAAATGAGGACAGATTTTTAAAATTTCTGTTTGAACTAGCCGTTTAAATTGTCAGAGTAAGTTTCAAAGGTAGCCGTCAACTTGTGAGTGTAAATGAGGACATGGGCACAGCGGTGACTCAGCCTGGGGATTTGGTCCCCCAGTGAGACTCACAGTAAACAGTAGCGATATCAGTAAGTCCCCACAGACAGAGGTATGCTAGGTCACATCACCCTCGTTCCACTTTCAACAGCTCTCATCCCAAATATTAATCATCCTTCCTCTCGCTTTTAGCTGTTCACAGCAGGTTGTGTTTACCTTAGCATTACAGCCATCTCTGGTTTTTGTGAATGACTTTGAAGAGTCTTGCGTGAGCTGCCCTCGCTGTGCCATTGAATGTTGACGATTTGTTTCCATAATTCATGGATTCAACTCTTCAACATCAGGGCTTCCAGTATCTGTGCTCGTGTTTTGTTGTTTTTATACCGTGCAGCCTGGAAGTGACTGGCGATGTCACGATACATCAACACCTTGAGTCTTTCCACACTGACATTGCCAAAGCTGCTCGCCAATGCATAATGTTCATTATTGGAACCAATCAGCTGTGAGGCCAGATTTCAGAAAGAGTAAAACAAAACTGAAAAGAAAAGAAATCTTAATTTAAGTTAAACTCTGCTCTTTTTCAGTGGAAATCCATATCTATAAAATAGACTTTGGCCTATTTTAAAACGGTGAAATAAATACTTTTATTTCCGGACAGAAAAAGTGGACAGAGTAGTGCATCAAAAATAGAAACTAATCGCACCACACAACAGGCACTTGCAGTGTAGACAGCTCTTTTGAATAAAATGGGAGCGATCTAAATTTGTCACATCTTTTTACCCTTTCATAATTAAAAGCAGCACCAAAAAAAGTACACTCTCCATTTTCTGTATGTCATCTCTCTTTCATGACCAAAGGAAACAGAACATTTAAAACCCTTTTTTCAAGGCCAGAGAGTGACATCTGCAGCTTTGTATTCAGTTGAAAGTGTTTTGCTAATGTAAAACACAAAGAACATATGATAAAAAGTTTTTCTTTTCATTTCTCCATCCTGTTTCCCTGTCTTTGGACTTCTCTCCAATATAAAAAGAAGCTAAATAAGCACACAAAAAAAAGTCCTAAAAAAAAGAAAAGATATAAAAGAAAAGAGATATTAAAGAAAATATAAAAAACGAGCTGTTAGATCAGCTTAAGACTTCAACACCATGCAAATTCTAAACACGTAGAGACCACAAGATCTAAAAAGGGACTGCAGGTCTTACAGATTCACTGAACTCTCAATACAAACACAAGAAAATATCAACCTTGAAAATACAAATTTGATATTGGTATCCAAGTCAAAATACCAGATGAGGGAATAACTGAAACCGAATAACTGCATAACTGAAAAAGAACAGCCGGTTTATTTAGAGAAGTAACTATGGTGAATGTGAAATGGAACATGAAAATATAGATTTCATAAATGTTGAACATTAGGGATCTCTTTTTTGTAAGAGGGCTGACACACAAACACTCTATAGCTCTCTAAGTGTCTCTATAGTGAACAGATTCTGGTTGCCTATGTAGTTTCAGCCTCTCATATGGATTGATCCAGAGAGTTATTCTGCTCAAAAGAGCCCATGTGTGCTGTTAAGATCTCACTGCAGGGGGATACAGAGTGCTGAAACTTCAAACCAGCACTTAGAGAAACCTGCTCACAGATGGAACGGTAACATTTGTTATATACCCCTAGATAGACAAACAGGCATATGAATATGTTTTGTGCTTTTCAGTAATGTGAATATGAATGAAACCATGAGCATATACGTATATGCCCTAGCTGACTGTAATGCATGCATTACTTCATTGGGCATACTCTATACAGCAATGAAATATTTTCATTGCTAAAGCAAACTATCTTTCTTATATTAAAGCATCTTTTTTATTGTAAGTACTTAAAGTCCCCATGAAATAAAATGTTTACGTTTTTTGGCTTTTAGTATGAATATGTTAGACTTCAGGTTATCTATTAGCTTGTGTGCTCGATTAACAATGCCATAATTCTTTATAAGTAACTTTAGAAGATATAAGCGTTCGAAACTTACAGTCTCTCACTTCCGCCAAAATGGATCAATGATTTTGATGACATCACTCTGAACTTCAGCTTCTCATCAGATTTTCTGTTCAATCAAATGCTCTATAGAATCGAAAGCATCCCGCCCCCTACATTATAAATAGATGTTGAAGCTGTAGCTGAAATTGGTTACTTGTTCACCCAATAACAATTTTTTACATGGTGAATGGCACATAGTGCATTATATAGGGGATATAAAATGATTCATACAGTACAGTTTAAATATGCATTCCATTTGGGCTAATGAAGCCTGGTTTCACATTAGTGTCCCGTGAACCGCCGCAGTGCGAACAAAGTCTGCTGCGGTCAAGAGACACGATAGCACAGAGCGGATCATATGTGCTAGTCAGCGAATACCAGAAAACATATCGGACCAATTTGAATTCTACACAGAATACTATGTTTTATAGAGATTAGGAGAAGAAACGGTTAGACAGACTAGCTATTAGAAACAGCACTGACGAGTAAATTACACACTTTTACATCCAATTATATTTTTACACAACATCCTCAGCATGATTATGTTCACTGTTTTGCTTTAGTAACAGTTTCATATTAAATCTAAAAGACTATGGCTGTCAAATGCTGCTTTGCCGAGCTGTGATATAAACTAAACGCTATTGGCTATTTTAAAAAAAGGGGAGGGGCTGCTCGATATGTCCCGCCCTGTCTTCCTGTTTCACAGGAAATTACGTCAACATATTGAATAAAACTTCAGTGGGCCTTTAAAGGGTAACTCTTGCCAAATAACACTTTTTGTTAATCTACCTGAGGCAAACTTTAGTTTAAAAGCATAATTAGAATTGAAACGCCACTTTTAAGTTTGACCGTATTTTCGTTTTCGGTCAAATTGCCCTGGGAGTGCTTGGGGGTCTTCTATGATAGCATCAAAATCGCTATTTTTAAAACACTAAGAAGGCTCGACACAACATGAAACTTTGCTCTAAGTATCACCAGGGGCTCTACACATGAACTCGAGCATTGAAAACATTGAGTTTACTAAAAATAAAGGTTTTGAACAACTGTTGTTTCCAGCCGCCGGCATTTTGACAGTCAAAAATAGTCGATCTCCGAATACGAATGAACTGACTCTGAATTTTAGTATTGTTTCTTATATGAGGATCCTTTTTCAAATACAAGGTCAATATTGATTTTCACTAACGACAAAACAACAAATTATCCGTGATTTTATAAGGAACTAAGCTTAGGAGCTTACCATCTTTACTCTCCTCCCTCTTACGTTGCATTCGGAGATCGACTATTTTTGACCTAATTGTATAACAACTGATTAGAAAATAAAGCAGCAGGTCATCCCTTCAACAATAACAAATTCGTTAACAACAGTCTCTCATAACATTAACAATCATCGACCAGAGCTGGAATTCAGGAGCTCTCAATCCAACAGCGTTCAAACCCTGAGTGACCTTGCCGCAGTATTAAACCATAAATATTTAGACCTTGCCAGACTGAAGCAGCCAATTACATCCTTCCACCTCACCACCGGACATCCTATCAAAGGAGATAGATCACAAAAAAGAAATAAACATGGAGAGAAACAGAGGACACAGCGCAACGGCACTAATATAAAGAGCTCAAGTAAACACCAGTCATAACACAGATGAACGTGAATCTGGCAGTGTTTTATTACATTGTTTGTTATCATGGAAGTTTTTTTAAAGAAATGTCTGGGCAGTGGTGCTAAAAAAGTTAATGCTCTATGTATTTGAAAATAATGTACCACCTACACTACCCTTAACCTAACTCCGGATCTCGAGGTCCACTTTCCTGAGTTTAGCTCCAACCTTGATCACTCTCACTTCACTTTCTAGTAATCCAAGACTCTGCAGGAAAGTGTATGAGGACCAGATTTGAGAACCCCTGACCCAATCAATACTGTTAACAAAAGTGAATCAACCTAACGAAAAAAAAAAAATGCATTTGCTGAAGCAAGTCTTTGAGCTCTTTTATCATGACTTGTGCTTCACTGGACTCATACACGAGCAACAGTGCTGTACTTGGTGAGCTACAGTGTAACTTTAAAAAAGTTATTAATAAAGAGCTGATTATGTAATGCAAATGTCGAAATATAATAGTTTACAAATAATGCACTATGGTAAAAGTGTTTTAAGGTCATAACATAGTAATTGTGCAAAGAACTAATCAGTGTTCCCCTGTAATGGTAATTTGTTTTAAAAGAAATAAAAGTTGTCAATTGTAAAGTGTAGTGAAGTGTTTGTATCTGATATTTTATGTTAAATTACATGATCTTAACCCTGTTTATTGTTCATTGACTACTATCAGTATGTCATTTATGGATTCATGGATCTCCCCCAATAGTTTAAACACCGAATGCCCCAGGCCCCATCAAAACACTGAGAGTGGCCCACAGAGATCTGTCAATCTCTTTACAGCTCAACCTATAGAGTGAGTTTGGGGCATGGCTACTGTAGAAAATGGAGCCAAAGGGTGTTTAGCCAGTGTGGAACCATGTCTGATTAGTTACATGAGAAAAGACATTCAGACTCAGGTACAGGTACAAAGGTACAGCCTCAGATACAAATTTTACTGTATTTAGACCATCAAAGATTACAAAGGTTATGACAATGTCAAAGCGAACATGGAATTGCGATGCAACGCGCCACAATGGACTATGGCCTACAATACAACATCATTGTACACCAGTTCAAAAAGACAAATGTACATTTACATTTACATTTAGTCATTTAGCAGACGCTTTTATCCAAAGCGACTTACAAATTAGGACAAAAATTCAGCGAGTCATCATAAAGAGGCAAAAGCAACAACAACGCAAGAAGTGCTCAAGATACGAAGTTCAGGTATTATTCAGAGTAGCATAAGCCTGATAAGTGATGTTTCAAAGGGAAAGGTTTTTTTTTTTTTTTTTTACATTAAAAATGTACATGTTTATAATGTTTTTTGACCAGTGTTTCTCAACCCTGTTCCTGGAGGCACTCAAACACAACAAATTTTCTACACAACACAACTCTTCTTAATCAAACACACCTGATTCAACTCATCAGCTTGTAAGTAGAGACTCCAAGACCAGGGGCCTGTACCATGAAGGTAGCTGAACAAACTCGGGGTTACAGGATTAGTTTTGAGTTGACAAAACCAAACCGATGCAATCAGGCTTTATTGGTACCATGATGCAGCTCATCAACTTTCTCTGTCAACTCAGGCTTTGATCCTTAAGCTATGATTACTCCACGCGCGCGTGCACATAAAAGAGTGACGTCGACACTGAACAACCAATCGCGCGTAGAGCGTGAGCGATATATTTTCCCGCGGAGGAGCAAGAGATAATCATTCAGAATTACGATTAATTTAAATATGTATTTCAAGCTCGAAACAATACGGTCTCTGCTGCCAAAGCAAGAGAAGACTGTTTGAGAAAGATTGCTGATTGTTAATGTGTAAGTTAAACCAATACGTTCTATATTTATGTAAAATTATGTATGTATGTGTAGCCTATATGTGTAATATAGCCTATAGCCTATTTTTATAATATATAAAAAATGATACATGCACATTTTTTATATATTATAAAAATAGGCTATAGGCTATATTACACATAGGCTACACATACATATATACATAATTTTACATAAATATAGAACGCATTTGTACTACTAAGAAAGCTAGGGAATCCTATCATAAGATTAACAGAATAATAATAAAGATTTAAAATAATTCTTAACATATGTATTATATTGTATAGTACATTTGTGCAATTTGCTTTTTGAAAAAAATAAAATAAAATGTGTTCATGTGATGTCACCCTATCAATATATCTTACCGGCAAGCCCTCTTTTATGGACATGGCCGATAAATGTCCGGGGAACACTATTAATGAAACCATTCATGTACTCCTGCAGAGCGAGGACCACCTTACGAATGGTTCGACAAACCGTGTTTTCTCCTATAGCTTCTGTGCGTCACCCACCGTGCGGTGCAAGAATGTACCACTTGCAACAAAAAAAACGCAACGCAATATTTGCGGTACAGTAAGTGCATGAATTCGATGTGTTAAATTCTTTATGTGCGGCTCAAGAAGTTCGCAAAGGTAAGACATTCCTTCCGCGGAAAATCTGTATCTTTCATAAGTAACTATCAGGAAAGGCAATGGGATTTTGTAGAAAAAATTTTGGAAGAAATTTTTTTGGAAGAAAAGGTGAAGCCATTGCAACAGACACTGGGAATAAGTTACGTCACTTATATGTTTCTTTGCTCTCAGCTGATTGGTCAAACTTCAGTCTGAGATCTTGAATCCAGAACATAACCTGCCCCGGAGCAGGTTAGCCGTGCAGCGTAAGATACCATGGCAACGAACACCGATTAAAGCCAAGCTACTTTCATAGTACCTAAAACCCAGGGTTGGCGGAAACTAAACTGAAACATAGCTGGCTAGCCACCTAAACCGGCTTCATGGTACAGGCCCCTGATATAGATAGACCAGATAAGATCTAAAATGTTCAAATGATGAAAAAAAACTAAAAAACAATGCGCCCGGTGCAGATACGTTGACTGGGTTCATTAAGCGAGACGATCACGTTCGCTATAGACACAGTATTAGCACCGTATTTACAAGCACCCATAAGAGCTGTGATTGTGATGTTTGAGTTTGCAAAATATGGTTTATTTTTGTAATTCCACTAGGTGCCACTAGTGTCGCAGCTTTTTATGAGCACTGTTTACACACTTAAGAAAAGCTTTTAAAAAGTCACAATGTAGTGTATCCAGGCTCACAGTGTCCCATGTACCAATATTTTAATGATTCATAAAAGATGAGTCATTATTGGAAATAAAAGTTAGGATCATGATTTTTCGGTAGGATTACAACACACTGTGAGTGTATATTAGTACCATTTGTTGTTTACTTTTGCATCTGACAGACTGTTTGGACCTGAAAACAATGATGCATGATATCAGACTTAACAAGTGGATATGTACACTTTTTGGAGTCTTGCAAAAACTATAGGTAAAGGCACATTTTTCAAATAAGCCTATGTTGCAACCAACATGACTGAGTGAGACCCTGTCCCAAATGGCACACTTCATATGCACTTTCGGTCTTATGGACTTACCATGTACACTTACTTATGTCCATTTAGTCCATGAGAACGCAGGGTGTACCATTTGTCATTTTAGGTTTCAGAAGGTAGCTTGCGAGCGCCCCCTTTGCGGTCGATATGCACCCTAGATGCGGACTTTTGCCGAGCCCGCACTGAAGAGAACTCCGCAGCAGACTTCTACCCAACAATCAAAGCGGCATTGCGTCACGAAAGTGGGGACTCATAGGAAGACTACGAGTGTTTAGGATGCCATTAGGGACAGGGTAACAGACACTAGTAACAGTGACAGTGATGTGCACTATCACACAGAACTGTCATTCTCTGCCCCAATATGTTATTTTTTTTCCTTTTACATTTGAACATCTGAACTGGGACATGCCTTCAAACTGCTTGGATAGTATGTCCTATGTGCTTTCATTTGCAATTGTGTGGGAGGAGTTAAACAGTTGCTGGACTTGGGGGACATGAGGCCCCTTTTTCTTTTCTTTTTTTTTAACTAAAGGTGGTTCTATCCACTGCACCTTTTCTGGCACCATTTTCTAAATCCACATTAAGGCTACATTGAAATTTGGCGTAAACAATGGATAGAAATCCCAAACAAATATCCGTACACACAACAGATATATTCACCTCAGAGAAGAAAGTACATGGATTGTATTTAATTTGCGTTTTTTATCAATCTTGATTCCTCACAACTTGTGTGCTTTTTCTGGGCAAGTCGGCGTGTACTGCTGTGCTAATAAAGTCATGAATGTGCAGTCGAGTATGGAAGACCAACGGTCAAGGTCAGGATTTTCGTTGAATAATACATTTAATCTCTGTTTTTCACAAAACCCTTTTGTATACCTAGAGAACACTTGGAATATACGACACGTGTCGCATGGGACCATTCTGCAATACTTTTGCATCTTTCTGAAAAAGCTTGATTCTGGTCAATTTCACTGCCATTATATGGAGGTGTGAGCAGGACATTTTATTTTTTTTAAATTCCCCCTTTGTTGTCCAAAAAGGAAAGTGGGGCATATGACATTAAAACAACACCAGTGTGTTGTAATATATGATATTAGAGTAAAAATATACAGGCTCCTTCAAAAAGGTGCAGCTTGCTGATGATGTCATCATTGTTCGATCGTCTTCAGTCTGTTGCATGGAAGATATCAGTCTCTTATCCTGGTTCTCACCTTAAGCCATCTGCTAATATTTTTGTCTTTCGTAAGTATCGCAAAGTATGTAAATTGAGAAGTAAACTTTATTTTATAGTAATTTGTGTTTAGTGTACACAATTTAGTGATACAGTTAGCACATGGTAACTGCACAGTACATATATCAGTATAAAGATTCAAATTAAATCTTTATACTGATATATGTACAGTGCAGTTACCATGTGCTAACTGTATCACGCTAAGATATGTTGTCTATAGGCTTGTTTGAGATGAGCAAAATCTGCATGCTGGTTAGAAATGTGTCTGAGTGTTGTCCGACTTGCTCTAATGTAATACTGACGTATGTCAAAAAACTGTCATGGCGGTGAGGCGGCCGTGCGGAATTGTGCAGTCGGGCGCAGTTGCTCTGCCCTGACTGCTCTGATCATAAGCAAGATGGAAAACGACTTTCTGACGGCACAGCTTAATGCTCATTAGTTTAAACAACCATGGTATATTTTAAAATGTTTAATTGTTTTTAATTCATATTTTTATGTGTATGAATTAAGAGTTAATATTCCCAAACTCTCTGACAGTGCCATCTCTCTGTGGGTTATGTGATTGTTGTCATATTTTTAAAATATATATAAAAACATGTCTATATTAAAGTAAAAATGTATTGATAAACACGTCTTGCGGATAGAATAAAATATCCGTGCGCTTCACGGCGAGCAAATTTCACTGCGCAAGACGACTACAAAAGAGCATATTTGATTTCTAAAAGAGCAAAGCGATGTTTGTGGCTCATGCAGGGCTGCCCTCCTCAGTACAACTCAGTACAACTCCTCAGTAGTTGCTTTGGGCCTGTTACACATGTGGCCTCTGCAACACTGGTTGGAGGTCTGCGTCCCACCTCGAATGTGGTGCAAGGGCCATATTATTCTCAGGGTGAACCACAGCTGTACCACAGCCCTGGCCCCCTGGAAGTCGCCTTGGTGAGCATTTTCGGCACTCTCCCTCCTTTCCCAAGATAAGGGGTCAATCTGGCATCCCCAACCTGAGTTGTGGCGCCTCCACCTATGGCCTCTCGACGGGAACCTTCACGGCTCCTGCGGAGGGTCTTGAACACGATCTCTGAGGCTAGGGCACCTTCTACCAGGCGCTTTTATATGCAGAAGTGGGCTATCTTTTCTGGCTGGTGCGCAGCCCAGCTTATAGACCCCGTATCTTGTGAGATCGCTACCATTCTCTCTTTTCTACAGGAGCTGTTGGACGATGGACACACTCAGTACACGCTCAAATTATACATGGTATCTATTGCGGCGTACCACGCGCCTATAGCTGGCCAATCGATTGGGAAACACAACCTAATGGTCAGATTTCTCAGAGGGGCAGAAGGTTAAACCCGCCTCGTCCCAATACAGTCCCTTCCTGGGACATGTCCATTGTCCTGAGGGCACTCAGAGGCCCTCCATTTGAGCTGCTCACGACAGCCGACCTTCTGCCTCTCTCACTAAAGACTGCTCTGCTGCTGGCTCTGGCATTGGTCAAGTGAATTGTCGACCTGCAGGCTCTCTCAGTGAATGCTTATTGCCCTGAGTTATCTCACTTTCTGCTCTCCCCTCTGCTGAGGGTGAACAGAGACCACACCCTCTTTGCCTGGTGCAGGCACTGAGGGAGTACATTGAGCACTCTAGCCAATTCAAGCATTCGGAGCAGCTCTTTGTGTGCTTCGGAGGCTGCTCTAAAGGGCTGCCAGTTAAGAAGCAGAGACTGTCCCACTGGATAGTGGGCACAATAATGCTAGCCTACAATTTCCTGGACTTACGATACGATATATTTTATTGTCTCCTTAGGGAAATTTTTCTTGGGCTTAGTGTATTCTGCATTTTCAAATCACAATAAATAAATCACATGTGTCTCACATGAGCATTTCATACAAGGGAGCAGAACATGTAGACAGATATATCAGGCGTCATATTGCACAGCTAAAAAGACCTCAATCATTGCACAAATAATTGCTGAATAAACCATAAAACCAGCAATAAATAACAATGGCAAACAGTAAATAAGAATAAACAATCAGTGCTAACCAGAGACAATCATAGGCCTTTGTCCTTGCCATTCAAGATTCTAATGGAGGCAGGCACAAAACAGTTTTTTAACCGATTGAGTCGACATATGGGCAATCTATACCTTCCTCCTGAATGCAGAAGCACATACTCAGGATGTAGGATGTGAGAAGGATCAGCCAGTATCCTGTGTGCCCCTCTGTATGCAGACTGCTCATATAGAGTTTGGTGCAATGGATGGTCTTTCAACTCCACAATTTCATTGCAGTCTGAACAATGTAAGAAAGTATGTTTTTTTTAATTGTGCAGAGAGGTTACCATACCAAGCTTGGATCCTGTACCTTATTAGACTTTCCAGAACAGTCTGAGCCTGATAAACCACAGTCATGATTTTTTTGTAGTTGACACCATACAGTTTGCGAGCTACGGACAGGGCCTACGCCAAATAACTTTATAATACAATACTTGCTTGCTGGGCTGTTAATAAAGTAATGCTTTGTTACGTCATTTTGCCTCCCGAGTCTTTCTGGTATAATATATGTGATATATTCTTTCTTATATATATATAATCAAATTCAAATTGATTGTATCATATTCTCCTTTCAGTTCCACCCCTCTTTTAGTCATCCATTGAACAAAGTAACCTGGCTACCTGCTTCAGGGTGGTAGTCCAAAATGCCGCCGCTAGAGTTCTTACAAGATCAAGAAAATATGATCATATAACACCGATTTTATCATCACTGCATTGGTTACCTATAAAGCTCCGTATTAATTATAAGATATTGCTACTGACTTACAAAGCCCTAAACGGCTTAGCTCCAGTCTATTTAACGGATCTTCTATCACCCTATAATCCATCGCGCTCTTTAAGATCACTAAATTCAAGGCTTTTGGTCATACCTAGGATATCCAGAACCACCAAAGGAGGGAGAGCATTTTCACATTTGGCTCCAAAACTCTGGAATAGTCTTCCTGATACTGTTCGTTGCTCAGACTCGCTCTCCCAGTTTAAAACTAGATTAAAGTCGCATCTCTTCAGCCAGGCATTCTTATAATCCTACAGTTCAAACTACAATCCGGCCTCTAGCTCATAAATGCCAGAGGAGAACTGGCCCCCGACTGTGCCTGGGTTCTCCCAAGGTTTTTTTTTCTCCATTAGGTCACCTGATGGAGTTTTAGGACACCATTAGGTCACTTGATGGAGTTTTTCGGTTCCTTGCCACTGTTGCCTTTGGCTTGCTCAGTTGGGGATATTTTGGGGATATTTAATTTAATTTTATCAATCAATAAATTCCTCTTGAAAAAACTTTGTTGTATTATTTTAATTTAATACTGTGAAGCTGCTTTGATACAATCTGTATTGTGAAAAGCGCTATACAAATAAACTTGACTTGACTTGACTTGACTGGTAGGGGAGTTCTCTGTTTGTCAACCTATGCAAGCTCTCTTCACACTGAATCCCCTCATAGATAAAAATGGACTTACGAGATTCAGTGGGCGTGTGTCTCGAGCGAACACTGGATTCGACGAGAACAATTTCATCATTATTCCACAATGACATCATATTGCAATCTTGATAGTGAGACATTATCAATCTCAACATCAAGGGAGACATTTTACTGAAGGTGCCATTCGTATGGTAGGCTTTTGGATTGTGGGAGACAAAAGATGCATATGTTCCCTTATCTTTGGATGTGTGATTTGCTAAAAGTACAGGAGATTGCCGGTCTACCAATGGACAGAGTAAACACCAAATTTGTTTCATAAACGCCTTGAGATGCTTCATTGACATTCGTGGTCACTTTATTGTCCCATAGGGATAATCATTTCCACATATCCTTTTTTCCTTCTTCCATAGCACAGAAATATCACATATAAGGAACACATAGAACATGTAACACATATCCAAATACATATCCAAACACACAGGTCATTAAGACACCCACATAAACACGTCAGATGTGAAAAAAACAAGGCAACTGAGGTGGGGGGTGGCAGTATTACAGTTTGTTCAGCACTGTGATGGCGGTGGTAGGCTTTAGTCCAGGTTAGTGCTCTGTATCTGCGACCGGATGGGAGTAGTGTGAAGAATTTATTCAGGGAATGGTCTATGTCAGCTGCTATTGCGCGTGCTAGGCGTGTGATGGCTGTGTCATTCATGTCTGATAGGCTGGGTGTGGGGAGATTGATAATCTTGGAGGCAATATGTGTGATTTTAGTGAGGTTGTTTTTGCAGGTGGCAGTTAGCATTGTGTAGAAACAGGTTGAGCAGTACAGCAGGGTGGGTTGAATGATGCTTTTGTAAAGTAGGAGCAGGAGATGAGGGGCAACAGAGAGGGCTTTCAGTTTGCGTATTACATGTAGTCTTTGTTGTGCACGTTTCTGGATGGCAGTGACATGTTCCTTGAAGTTGATTTTATTATCTATAATGAGTCCCAGGTATTTAAAGCTGTTGACCTGTTCGATTGGTTGACCGTAGATGTGGGTATGGTTCATTCCAGGTCGTGATTTGGATGTGTACATGACCAACTCTTTTGTATTGTCTGTGTTTAGTTGGAGGTAATTGTTCTGACACCACTGTGAAAACTGTGAAATTGAATCCTGATATGCTGTGATGGAGTTGTTGTTGATGAGTAATCCAACTATGGCAATGTCATCAGCGTATTTGTAGTAAGTAGTGACGTGTGATGGGCTATTGCAGTCGTTGGTGTACAGGGTGTAGCGGAAGGGGCTGAGAACACAGCCCTGTGGGGAACCAGTGTTGGTGATGATGGTTGATGATGTTGTTGAGCCAATTCTAATGGTCTGCGGTCTGTTGCTGAGGAAGTTATGGATCCAGTGAATGAGAGGTGGGGGGATGTTGAGGTGATGTGATTTCTTGATGAGCTGGTGGTGTTGGATTGTGTTGAAAGTGGAACTGACATCAATGAAGAGGACTGAGGCAAAGTTTCCAGATGTCTGTAAGTGTTGAAGAATAGGATGGAGAAGGCATGCCACTGCGTCCTCCGTACCTCGTCTGGGTCTGTATGCAAATTGATGTGGGTCCAGGTGTTGTCTGACGGTTGGCAAGATGAGGTGGAGGATTAATTTTTCCAAACATTTCATGATTATGGGTGTGAGTGCAATTGGTCGATAGTGGTTTGGCTCTGAGGGGCGGGGTTTCTTTGGGATGGGTGCAATGGTTGAGGTTTTCCAGAGGGTGGATATTGAGGATGTCCTATATGATTCCCAGAAGATGGTGTGGAAAATGGGAGAGAGCTCCATGGCACAGAGCTTAAGCACCCTTGCTGGGATGCCGTCTGGCCCTGTTGCCTTGCCAGGTTTGCACCTGGCCAGCTGCTGTCGGACATCCTCCTCTGTGAAGGGGGTTGTGTGGGGTCTTGGCAGGGGAGGGCGCTGAGCAAGTCCTCACATGTGGTAGAATAGACATGGGTGTCAAACCGAGCAAAAAAGTTATTTAGGGTGTTGGCAGAGGTTAATGGGTCTGGTGCTGTGATGTGGTTCTGTTTTTGTTCCTGTCCAGTTAGTATTTTGACTCTTTGAAAAGCTTGTTTTGTGTTCATGTTACTGAATTCCTGCTCCATTTTATTTTTATATTTCATTTTGGCTTTGGTAATGTTGTTTTTTGTCTGTCTATTGAGTAGTTTGAGAGTGGCCCTGTCCTTCTGCTTGAAAGCTTTTTGTTTTTGTTTGAGAGTGAGCTTGATGTGGGGGGTGATCCAGGGCTTAGAATTTGGGTATCTGGTGAGGTTCTTTGTCGATGCGAAATATTTGTTAGTTTATTTTAGGGATGTCCCGATACCACTTTTTCACTTCTGATACGATACCGATGCCGCAGCTTTGGCTATTTGCCGATACCGATATCAATCCGATATTTTTATTTTATTCTTGAACTAATACTAATAATAATAAAATATATGGAAGCACTTTGCTCAATTAGCCACATAAAAACATCTCACTCAAATGGAGAACAAATACTTCTCCAGTATATAGTCCACAACAACAGTTGATAATGAAAGACTGCCACCCTTTATTCAAAAGACCTTGAGATATGTTTGGTAACCTGAATGAATTTGCTATATTTTAGATCAATATATTTGTTTCCTTAAAATTTTAATTGACTTTAACTTTATTCTCATCTGAATTATAAATAATTTATTTCTGTATAAAATAATACTACTTTTAAAAACACATTTGATTTTCTTTTTTAATCAATGTAGAACGTGTAAATTAAAAATAAACAGATTAGTGCTCTGTTTCAGGACAAGAAATGAAAACCAATGCAATATGATGAATGTCCAAAAGATGAGATCATTTTTGCTTTTAAACAGCGTGTGTGTCTGTGTGTGTGTGTGTGTGTGTGTGTGTGTGTGTGTGTGTGTGTGTGTATGATTTTGGTTGGGTGGCAGTTACAGTTTGACAAGAGTTTACAGTTTGGCAAAAGCACAATGTTGTGTTTTACACAAATATAAGTAGGCTAAACACTTTTTGCAGTTTTAATGATGTCCTGTATGAAAATGACGGAGTATGTTTTTATGTTTCCACTGTTCGATCACGCCCGTGCCTCTCTCTCTCTGACACACACACACACACACACACACACACACTCACACACACATTCCAGCATTGCAATCTTGACATCGCAGCCTGTTCATTTTGCTGCATTCACACCAAACGCGAATAGAGCGTCAAATTCGCGTCTAGTTCGATGATTGAACAGTTTGAATCCATTCGCGCGTCCAAAGCGAAAAGGACACGCCGCGCGCGTATAATGATAAAGCGAGCATTTGAAGCGATATAGACGTGCGTTCAGAGCTAAGGCAGGGCTACAGATTAGGTGTCCCTAAAGAACCTGCATATGTGTATGCGCGTATCTAACAGTAACGTTAGTTCCGTATTACATTAATTAATGTGCACGCGAGTTTTATTTATTTTTATACTGTTAGCAGAGTAACTTACACAGACAACAGGGAATACTGTTTCACATCAACCAGTTTCGTTCAGACTGGCGCACTTTTATTTAAACAGAAACATGTGCATTCATTCAGTCACTGATTAGGTCACATGACATACACTCTGCAATATGATTGCCTGGTTCAAAGAAAAAATAAATAAAAGGTAAACAAATCAAATATAAATGAGAGCACAATATTTATAAATCTCAACACCCCCACTTGCTCTCACATTTCTATTTCATCATTTCCAGTTCATCGTCTCAATACAAGTACAAAATTCATACACCAAACATAAATGAGTTAAATTTCATTAACTTGAGCTTTGTTGCTGGTTTTGTTAGCACATCTGCAACCATATCACCAGTTGGACAGTACTCCAGACTAATTCTGCCCTCCTTTATCACAGATCTCACAAAATGATATTTAATGTCCACATGCTTACACCTCTGTCTATACACAGGATTTTTTGCTAAAGCAATGGCACCCTGATTGTCCTCATACACTCTCGATTCATATTTCTGACCATCAATGTTTTCTAACAATTGCTGTAGAAATAAACACTCCTGTACAGTCGCAGCTAAAGCCATATACTCTGCTTCACAAGTCGACAGTGCAACAGTAGGCTGTCTTTTGGTCTTCCATGAGACCAGTGGACCATTTTTGTTTAGGGCTAACACAGTAACCTGTAGTACTCCGTCTATCAGTTACATCAGCTGCCCAATTCGCGTCGCTGTATGCATGAATCAAGTTATCATTTTCACCTTTTTTGTAACACAGTTCTTTGCCTTGTGTCCCTTTTAAATATCTTAAAACATGCTTGACAGTGTTCCTCTGCTCTGTGGTTGGTCTTGTAAAATACTGTGACAGTTTGCTCACTACAAAACTTAGGTCTGGTCTTGTGCATGTTGCCAGGTAGATTAAGCTACCCACTACCTCCCTGTATTTTCTAACATCATTCATTTTTTCAGCATCATCAGTGTAGTTTAGTTTCTGTTCACATGGAGTTACTCTGGACTTACAATTTTGCATGTCAAATCTCTCAAGTATTTTCTTAATATACTTATGTTGTGACATTTGAACACAATCAAAATCTTGCTCATAATCAATACCAAGGAAATGTGTTAATTTTCCCAAGTCCTTCATTTTAAATTTTGCACTGAGGGTCTCTTTTACATGATTAAGCACATACATATTGTTGGCTGCAATAATCAAGTCATCAACCCATATGATTATAAAAACTTTCTCAGTTTCTGTAACCTTCGTGTAAACACAATGATCAGCTGGGTTTTGAACAAACTTCATTTCACAAAGATACTCATGCAACATTTGGTTCCAGTTCCTGCCCGACTGTTTAAGTCCATACAGTGATTTTTTCAATTTATACACCAGTTTTGTATTACCTTGAGATTTTATCTCGTAACCCTCTGGCTGTTTCATATAAATGTCACACTCTATTGGCGCATGCAAATATGCAGTCATCACATCCATTTGATGAACAATCAAATTTTCCTGTACTGCCTTCTGGATCAACACTCTGATGCTTGTCATACTGGCAGTTGGAGAAAAAGTCTCATCATAGTTCACACCTCTCTCTTGACTGTAACCTTTGGCAACATATCGTGCTTTGTATTTGTCTGTTCCATCACTATTTTTCTTAATAGCGTAGACCCATTTACCCCCCACTAATTATTTACCTTGAGGTAGATTGGTCAGGGTAAAAGTTACACTTTCCTTTAATGACTTCATCTCTTCATTCATAGCCTTAACCCATTCATCTGCATTCACTGATGTTACTGCTTCTTTGTATGTTTGGGGTACATTACATACAAGTCTGTAACAATAATCAATGTCAGCTTCGCCACCATCAAAACCACAAACATAATCACTTAAATAACCTGGCCTTTTCCTCTCTCTGGCAGGATTTCTCCCTTTTTCAGGTTTATGATCTATTTGTGTTTGGTTTTCGCACATTTCTGGCTCTTTTACTGTGACCGGTTCCTGAGAATTCTGCAGATTAATTTCAGGACCTTCTCTTTTCGATTCTCTAAGATTATTCCCAACCCCAAAATCGTCACAATCATCATCAATCGGTATCTCGTCCGCCTCAGTACTCATTCTGGGTAAAAACTCAACTAGTCTGCGCTTCTGTATTTTCCTGCTATCAGGATAGTAGATCATGTATGCTGGACTATTCTTGTCATATCCCACAAAAATGCCCTTCTCACATCTCGAGTTCAGCTTACCTTTATCATGTTGATAAGCGTAACACGAAATACCAAACTTCTGCATTCTAGAAATGTTCGGTTGCCTGCCTGTTAACATGAAGTAAGCTGTCTGTTTAGTTCGGTTATTAAAACATCTATTTCTCACTACAGCAGCTGTCTGGACTGCATAGGTCCACAATGTTTTTGGTAACCCACTTTCTATTAACATGCACCTAGCCATGTCAAATAAGCCTACTCAATAATGCCTGGTACTCCCTTCCTGTGAACTCTGTCCCATTATCAGACCTAATGCATTTAACTCTCTCATATGGAGCCATTTCAGCAAGGAATTTCTCTGTGGCGGTTGTTGTGTCACTCTTGTTTCTCAAAAAGTATACAAAAATAGCAGTAGAATAATCATCTGTGAAAGATAATGCATATTTATGTCCGTCTTTGGACATTGGGTCTATAGATGGGTTTCCGTTTCTCGAATTACCCATTATCCTCTGCGGCGCGCCGCCATGTTGTGTGTCAAAGCTGTCAGTAAGCCACTGGGAGATACGGCTCATTCACTGTGCTGCATTAATAGAAAGCCAGTTAATATAAAGTATTTTTGACTCTTTTGTGTTGAGATAACGATGACAAATTCCTCCAAACCTGGCGACAAGGTGAAGGTTATTTACAGGGACACATTAGACGATGTTTGCAAGGCAAGATATGATGAGAAATTGAGTTATATCGATGGAAAGGATCTCCTTACACAATGTCGAAAGAGGACTGGTTATGTAGGCTAATCCTGCGGCGTACCCCGATATTCAGGAAATGGACATTGCCAAGTATCTCATCCACACCGTTAGTGCGTGACGAATTAAGAGGAAGAAAGTATCTGGAAGCATACAATTATTTTAGAATGTTAGAATGTGCGAGTTAAAATTTTATGTGGTCGCATTTGTGCGAGTGCATGGTCATGTACTACTCAGTTAAATTTACGCATGAATTCTCCTGCATTGAACTTGTTTTAGCGCCCGCCAAAGTGAATTTTTGTCCCGCCAAAGTCTTATTTGATCGGTGAGTAATGCAGATGAACTGGGCGCATGTTTAACTGAAAGAACAAGCAGAGAGAGAGCCGGTCGCGCGCGCGCACTCCCTCTCTCTTCGGAGCCAGGCGAAAGTGTAAACATGACTTCACCGTCTCCGAACTAAGCGCTGTCTTGCTCTCTCTCCCTCGTGGAAAAGTTAGTCTGGAGCCCTGCATTGACAGTTCACATCGCTGTAGCCAGGCAGCTGATATCTGCACAGCCCTTATTATACGGTATATTTAGACTCAGTGTCAAGACAACACCATCTGGGTAAAAAAACAACAACAACACAACGCTCCGAACTAATTTAGTGTAGGAGAGAGATGGAGAGCAGAGGCACGGAGCGAGCGATGTGCTCCAGGTGTAGCCTCTACCTCTGCCTCGACCAATTGATGTGGCCACAGAGAAAGTGATGAAGGTGGACAATCGTCAGAGTGTGCTTCTGCCCAGCCAACAGCTCTCAAGGGCTGTGTCGATAGTAAGTTAGCTACCTGTAGGGGTGGGCAAAAAAATCGATTCACATATGAATCGCGATTCAAACGTTACCGATTCAAAATCGATTCATAGAATTCCAGAAATCGATTCTTGTTTTTTTTTTTTTTTTTTTTTTTTTATTAATATACATTTTTTGGTATTGTCCTGAAATGAGTTTAGCTTGCCATTCCCATAGATGGCGCTGCATCGAATTCACACTTACGCCTGCACACTCTTGTCATAGCCAAAAGAAGAAGTGCAGCAGAAGCGAAGCGGAGCAGAAGGAAGGCTGGCTGGCTGGCTGGCTGGCTGGCTTTGTGGCGTGTCTGTTTTTATTTCGGCTCCCATGTTAACAGGTTAGAGCTTGCACACAGCCTGCGTGACACGCGCGTCTCAGGTGTGGCCCGAGTCGTGCGGAAAACGTGTGCATGCTAGAAATAGAACCGACGCCTATTTTTCTCGCGACACGCAAGCGTGTTGGAAGCGTTTCCAGGCAAAATAGAATGTTTATATGTCATTTTGACACGAATTTTTAATATAAATAAATGACATTTTGATGTTTGAAAGTCTAGGTTTTGACATAAATGCAGATATAATGTAGGCTTATTGTATTTTTTTTTTATCGATTTTCAAAAATTGCACCTGTCAATACAGAACGAAATATTCTGTAGTCTATTTTGCCGTCAATAGCCTACTCCTTAAACTACATTTAGCAGTATTGTTTGTTTAATCTGACTACAGCACTTTAAAGCTAAATGTAAAAAAAAAAGAAAAAAAAAAAGTATTTAAGTTTTAATTTAAACTTGAATTAAATGTATTCGAAAGCTGGCCAAAGCTTGGCACTTTGCACTGTTTAGTTGCAAAAGTTTTTATGAAGACAAAGTAATATCAAACTTCATTTAATTTGTTATTTATTTTCTTTTAAATTGTATGTCTACTGCAATCACACAGGAAAAAGTCAACTACATTTACATACTGTGAATCGTTTTTTGAATCGAGAATCGTTTTTGAATCGAAAATCGATTTTGAATCGAATCTTGAGACTAAAAATCGGTATCGAATCGAATCGTGAAATTTTCTGAATCGTGCACCCCTAGCTACCTGGGTACAGCGATTTGACAGGCCGATGAGAGCTAGCGCATTTAGCTAGCCCATCTTGGAAATTATTAGATAAAGTGTCACATCTCCAGAGCACAAAACCTCTAAATGTTCACAAGAGCAGCACTGAACATTAACTCCAGCCAAACGGAGAATAATCGTATGATTTTCATGTTCAGAATAATGCCGATTCAGGATATTATCATGCTCCGTAACACAAACGCTTGACACACAAGATGGCGCCGTAAGGAGTTGCGGGAGAAATGTGACGTCATCGTAAATCTATCTATAGGTCCTGCTAGATCAGTGTGTACCATTTCTAGAGCTGCTTTGGCTCTCGCATCAGGCTCTCTGTTTCTAGTCTCAATAAACTTGCCTTGTATGCAAATCTCACACGGCGGTGTAGGTTTGTCTACTCTTTTCTCAATTTGCATACCGTCTACAACATTCTCGAGCTTAATTACATCCCCATAGTTGCAATGACCTAATATTGCATGTCTGCAAGTCATAACATTTTCTACATTGGTCATCACACTCATTGTCTATTGTGTGCATATAGTACAGTTTATTGTGCACGTGTATGGGGCATTCAGTACCGTCTTTATGTAGCAGAACGTTCTTCCCTTCTCTGAAGATCACGGTTGCTCCGTTCGAGGTGGCTGCCTTCACAGAGAAGATGTCCTGTGGATATGTTGGGATGTACAGCGCGTTCCTTAGTGTTGTCTTGAAACGTCGTCCAGTGCTGTCCACCAAACATACTGCTGCGTCTCCTCTGTTCTTAGCGACTCCGTTGCACCTCGTGCCGTCAGCCAATTCCACACAGTGTGTGTCAGCCTGGAAACTGTTGTCAAACCACTGGAACTTTGCGATGTCTGTGATGATGTGTGAAGTTGCACCTGCATCCACCATTAGGCCCCTTCTCTCATCCTCATGCCTCCACATCTCAGCATCGCTTGCCCGAAAAACATATTCCTTATCACCTGGCTCCTCGGACACTTTTCTTGCGTTATCCCGCTGCTTTCTCCGTCTGCAGGTTGCATCGTGGTGAGTGGTATTTTTGCATTGACTGCACCACTGTTTACGCTGGCATGTCCTTGCTTTATGGCCTTTTGTGCCACACCGGTAACAGACAATGTCAGCACTTGCAGCCGCACAGTCAGCAAAAGTCAATTTCGTTCCAAGCTGTGCTCTTGCTTTCATTACGTTGTCCCCGGAAGCAGTTGTCCGCATATTTTCGATATCCTCATAACTTCGAAGTCTTGTCTTAAATTCGGCAAAAGTCATTTTAACATCACTCTGAGTAACATGGATAGTAAATGTCTTAAATGTCTCTGGAAGTCCGTAACACTCTCACTCGGCAATTTTTGCAGTGAAGTTAGCTCTGTGTACAAGCTTATTACCCGGGGCTTCCCTTTGCCAGCATAATATCCACGTAAAATCTCCAGCGCCGCACGTCCGTCATCTGCTGCTTCTCTCATGACCAGCGACAGGCTTTTGTCATCCAGGAACTGTATCAGCTCAGCATAGGCTTCGGCGTTTTTCGTCTCGTCTTCCTCATCTTCGACAGAAGGCTCATTCAAAATAGTCTCTTTCAGTCCTTGCAAACAAAGGTGACCCAAAAATTTCGTCTCCCATAACTCATAATTCTTCTCATCTCCGTCAAAGACAAGCCTTGACCAGCGGCTCATTGATACCGCTGCTTTTGTCTTTCTGCTCATGTTTGTAGTCTCATATCTCTTCTCTCACAAACTTAAACTCGGGTACACGCAGTTTTCGTTGCGACTTTTACCCAGCGACTTAACACCCGTATTCTGGGCCCATAACCTGTTAGCAGAGTAACTTACGCAGACAACAGGGAATACTGTTTCACATCAACCAGTTTCGTTCAGACTGGCGCACTTTTATTTAAACAGAAACATGTGCATTCATTCAGTCACTGATTAGGTCACATGACATACACTCTGCAATATGATTGCCTGGTTCAAAGAAAAAATAAATAAAAGGTAAACAAATCAAATATAAATGAGAGCACAATATTTATAAATCTCAACATATACCGTGTATTCTCTGTGTAAATCCATGCACCGAACGTACGTTCAGTACGAATACATGTACCGTTCCACCCCTAATAGGTATCGGATCATAGGTATCAGATCTTTTTTTTTCTCCCCTCCGATATCCGATCTGGTGTTTTGGGCCAGTATCGGCACGATACCGATGCCGTGGATCGGATCGGGACATCCCTAGTTTATTTCATATACATGTATTGTATGCAAACCTACATGCACTTTTATTTCATATACTCATGGCATGCTAGTATGTGATATATTCTTGATCTGTCTTCAACACACTTAAATTCAGACATCTAATGTATCATATTCTCCTTTCAGTTTTACCTTACTTCCAGTCATCCATTAAAGGAACACTCCACCGTTTTTTGAAATAGGGCTTATTCACCGTCTTTCCTACATTTAGATAGGTGGGCAAACACATTTTTGTCTAAGTGCATGCATTGTTTTAGTTTGGCAGCGCCGCCGCTAGCTTAGCTTAGTATAATGAATGGAATCCTTTGTTGCCAGCTAGCATGTCGTGAGTAAAAGTGATCAAAACATTCAAAAAAAATGAATAAAAAAAAAATAAAAAAAACTTCTTGTGGCCTGCATATTCACAACGAGTACAAATAGCAATGCAGATTAAGACTAGGCGATTTCCTAGGCAGATATTGACTTGGGACTATATTGGGGTGAAGCACAGGCAAAGCACTGCTACTTGGACCCAGATATATCACGCAACACCTGAAATCCCCCCACATTGAGCCTGGTCATCGATGGCAGTACCTTGTCCCACTTGCCACAACACAGACACTCTATTTCAGTCGGCATAGGTTGGCATATTCCCCCACACTCACACCACCAGTTCGTGTTGGCTCTCATCCTCACGTCCTCAGGCTGTTGAGCGATCGCAACCTCCTCCTCCTGTCGTTCTATTTCCAAAGCACACAGCTCCTCCTCTCAAACTCTGGTTCATAGAGGTATGGTTCTGGATCTTGACTATCTGAGAAGTCACCCTCTTCGTCTCTCACAAAATCCGCCATGTTCATCGCCATTCACTATGTCTACTGTAGGAAAAATAGCCAGCTACTATTCACGGCGGTATGTTGACGGAAGTTGGGGGATTTCAGGTGTTGCGTGATATCTCTGCGCCCAAGTAGCAGTGCTTCGCCTGTGCTTCACCCCAATAGTCCCATGTCAATATCTGCCTAGAAAATTGCCTAGTCTTAATCATTGCTATTTGTACTCGTTTTAAATACGCAGGCCACAAGAAGTAATTATTATTATATTAAAAAAAAATGTTTATCACTTTTACTCACGACATGCTAGCTGGCAACAAAGGATTTATGCTAAGCTAAGCTAGCGGCGGCGCTGCCAAACTAAAACAATGCATGTGTAGCGGCACGAGGATGGGATGGAATGATTTTAAGCATAAATGATCTCTGCTAGCGACTACGCCACCCTGGAATCTTGCCAGGGAAAATAAAATATAGTTTACTTAAGGAAACACAGGTTCGTCCACAGTAAGGCGGCAGGAGACGTGGGTACAAAAAAATATAAATTTGTTTTATTAAAGATATAATCAATATAAAAATGCACAAACATCAACAGCACTCAATGTAGACAATTTTGTGGTTCAACAAACACACATGGAGCGACCTGAGTCAGCGGGACAGGAGCCGAGGCAGAGCAGTGGATAAGGGCACATAAGGCCTCCACGACAAGTCACCTTTTCCGTACACCTGTGCATATACACTCACACCAATACACACACTCACACCACTCAGCACACAACACTCGTGAGGGAGACCACCACCAGCAATCCGCCCCTGCTTTGTGCACTCAGCTCCTGGAACAGAAATGTCACTGTTGAGACACACTCAGAATTGTCACTCCAGGAGACAGAAATTGGAGTAGAAATATTCACAGTTTCACGTTAAACAGATTACAAAATTCTGAGTCAAAATACAAAATAAAAGCCAATACAAACGAAAAGGAAATTTTCCCCCCAAAATAAAGGGCTCACATGGAGGCACACACACTAAAATAAACACAAAGGACAGTGTTTTCAGTCCTTTGTCCACAGCGGAGCAAAGCAACCGCAAAAGGAGTAACGCAGCAAAGCCATGAAGCAGCAAAGCCATAAAGCAGCAAAGCCATAAAGCAGCAAAGCCATAAAGCAGCAAAGCCATAAAGCAGCAAAGCCATAAAGCAGCAAAGCAGCAAAGCAACAAAGCAGCAAAGCAGCAAAGCAACAAAGCAGCAAAGCAGCAAAGCAGCAAAGCAGCAAAGCAACAAAGCAACAAAGCAGCAAAGCAACAGCGCCTCCAGAAGTAGTCCCACGCAGTCAACCGCACGGAAACTAATCGGTGGTGCAGATGCGACCCATTGGTCCGTACTACATCTATAAATTTACAAATAAACAATCAGACAAACTCTGTGATTTAACTGCTAACCATTAATAAAAACTGTTTCTCTCAACAGATTGCCATTTAACCTAGGCGCAAATTTAAAACTACATACCTTTTAGGTGCGTTCTCTGGGGACCAACTCAGTCAGGCAGACAACATGCATGTGGGCTCATCCCATCTATCAGGTGGACAGCGTGCGCGTCGGCAATAACTAAGCATTCTGGGCATGAAGTATAAACAACCATACTTTGACCATCAAGGGTACAACCTCAGCCGAATGCCAGCCGCGAAAGCTTGCATGTCGCCCTGAATGACGACAGAAAATGACGACACGGGAAGGGGCGGTGCCTCATGGCACCATACACTCTAACCAGCTTGTTTATATGCGCTACTACAGCTCACTGATAGGACGAGCTCAAATGAATTAATCAGCCACCTGCAGGCAGGATATATTTCATTAGACCTGCCACACATGCACTGAGACAAAAATGCATTTGCCCACCTATCTAAATGTAGGAAAGACGGTGAATAAGCCCTATTTCAAAAAAACGGTGGAGTGTTCCTTTAAATGAAGTAACCTGGGTATCTGCTTCAGCGTGGTGATTGGTAAAGGAGTTATCAGTCTGTCAACATATGCAAGGTTCGTTGGAGTGGCAGAACAACCCGAGTGAGTAAATGATGATTTACGTTTAATTTTAGGGTGAACTAACCCTTTAACTAAATGCCCCCATAAATTAGAGCATTTCAGAGAAAGTGTCTGAGTGAGGGTTGAAATGAAAATATTTTTTGCGAATATATGACTTAATCTTATTTTTTGAGCAAAAAACTATTACTATTTATATGATACAATATTATATAAGTGAACCTCAAGGAACATTAAATAAATGTAAAAAAATCCACGTCATGACCCCTTTAAAACAAGCAGCTTTACAGTATTAAACATGAAAAAACAATGTCAGTATCACTTTTGTTTAAAATGATGTCACACCAGTTCATTCTTTGATTGCACTTGGAAAATTATCTCACTGTAAATTAATATATGAATATATGAAGTGCTTGAAGAAGTGTATCATTACCATTAGGATACATGGAAATACTAGATGGTGAGCTTGACCTTCAGCCCTTCATGGTTGACAAGCCTCTTCAAAAGTGAGTGCTGGAGTTACAGGAGGGGAGTAGTTCACAATCCAACAAGTAACCGAGAGTGCAGTCTGGACATTGAGGCGAGGAAACACTTTGGGATGGGGGTTTTCATGCTCCAGATAATTCAAAAGATAAAATTACATTGCGTCTTACTTTTGTTGTTGTTGTTGAATGTTCCGTTTCACTCGAAAATACATCACAGTATGAAAGTAAAATGGGTTGTATGTGAATGCTGTTTCATGATGACTTAGGAGATCATTTGTATTAATATTCTTTCACAGGCTCAATAAATATATATTTCAGATGTGACGAAATAGAACAGTTTTACCCTGTAAGTGTATTGCACATTATGTAAGCAATCTTTTTGTCATTAGTCTTGTATGAGCTAAAACGCTGACAGCACAGCCAATTTCCCATAAACAATCATTGTTTGAATTCAGCTTCCCTAAAAATACACCAAATTTGATTTGAAACCTCTACTACACCTAAAAGCAAAGCTACTGTAACCCAACACTCTGCCTGAAGTTTCTGCAGACTGCAGGAATATGAGGAGGAGATGCATATAATCTAGTTTGTGGGCTTTTAGGAGCGGCCTGCCCTCCTTAACATCTTTACCGTATGTTACCATAACATATTTAGAAGGAAGCTAGTTTAATCTTTCATTTTTGCTATTTTGAACAGGATATTTTGGGGGAGATTTGCCAAGGCAGATCAGCTTGGAAACACTTTTGTTCCAGAATATCATCTCAACTTGTGAATTGGAGTTTGTAACTTTTGTCCTGTGGCTTGATTTGGAATTCTACACCACATTTCCTTGCCTTCCATGTGCATCTCTCCTGTGTGTCTGACTTCATAGAGCTATCCACAAGCTTTGAAATGTCAGCATTGACTCCATCTATAAAGAATATATCATTTTCATTCTTTCTTGCATGAGTGTGTGCTAGTGTGCAATACTAAACAACAGCCATATTTTTGAATCTATATATATATAAATTGAGCATTGATTCAAAAGTGGCACTTATAGCACAGAAGACACACTTAAAGAGTTTTGCATGTGCGGCAGACATCTACAGCTCATCCGTCTGCCTATCTGTATCACATATCTGACTCTCTTTCTTTATATCTGATTATCTATCTCTATCTGCTGCTGATAGTCCTTCAAATCTGTTCATTATGAGCGCTACAGAGACATCAACTGAACAGTGTCATTATAATGACAATAACAAACATAATTTGAAATTGTCACTGAAAAAAAATAAACAAAAAAACATGAAGAACATTCTCCACCCATCTCTCCCTTTACTGCAACACATCCAGCATTTTTCTCTAATGCAACTAAATTACTTCATGCCATGATTATATAAGTCTGAGACCCATTTAAAGAACCAAAGTCTCAGAACTCTATTAAACTCATAATTTGCTCTTTACTCTTACTTCTAAAAATATATTTGTGTCCACAGTAGGTATCTCTTTAAGGGTTTTAAAATCTCTTCCTGAGATTTGCTGCCTCTCAGCAATAAAAATGTCGAGATACAATATATGATATATGATTTTACATAATTGTACGATTTGACTCCTTACATAATATTATAATCATTGTTTTTCTGTAGACTTGAAGGCTGAATACATTGACAAATGATGCAGCAGAACATTTAATCATATATTCTTGTACTGACTTGATAACTTGTTAATCTACACTGTAAAGAAAAGTGGTTTCCTTACAGTGTGAAAACCCAAAGGGGTTATCTATAATTCAACGGCATTCTACTGGTATGTAATTTGAAATTTGTCTATACATATTTTAGTAACCCCTTAGGGTGGTCACTCAAATCGACAGACAGGGCTGGGGCTGGGGCTGGTTCGTTGCACCAAATTACAGTGCCTGAAAAATTGCTGATTCTTCAATAATCCTGTAATTGAAGTGCAAATGCCCACATTCAGTCTATATAAGCAAGCCATTGTTGTATTGAACTGATGCACCAGTGAAAATGCAGTTGTGTTCATTTTTGCATGATTATATTGCTATTGATATGAGTACATTTCAACTGGATTGATACAGATGTAAAACAATGTGGATTAAAGAAATTGTTTCTTCATGCCATGTCATCAAAATTCATAAAGATCACATCTTTAAAGCTCTAAAAGCCACAAAACACCATACAATCAGTCCATACCACATGTGCACTCATACGCTGATTACTTTAGTTTATTCACCAATAATCCAATAGTTTGTCCAAAAAAAGTAAATAAAATTACAGATCTCTGCTTTCTACTGTTACTTTATTAAGGCAACAAGAGTGCATGGTCTCTCAGTTTGGAGAAAGCAATATAAACTCTGGAGAACAACAGGACATGAGTCTTTCAGCTCACGTAATGAATCCTCACATTCCCTCAACCATGAAGTCACTGACCTGCAAGCTTAAATTGGGTCCCAGGTGTACGGTGAACCCTCTCTCTGCTGCACCACAGGGAGTTTCTGCTTTGATTGGAGAGGTCAGCATGTCTCGCCTGTAGCCTGAGCCACAATGCCTCAGTCTAGTTTAACTTTCATTTACGACCCATTCAAAAGAAAATCCGTCTGCACGTTACTTGGACTAATTTGGACTAATTGCCTGTTTAATATTTAATACGAATGAACAAACAACAAATCTGGATCTCCATGTCTTCCATGCTAGTCAACTGTTCCTGCTCATCTCCAAACTGGAGCTCTTCTCGTCACTTTCCCTAATTGCATATTCACTTATTAGACCTATCAGCGTTAATGTGTTTATTGGTCTTACATACTTCTAACTGACATGCACTTACCATTCAATGAGAGAAGTGACAGCAACAGGCTGAAGCAATAGCTCTGATGCTGGGGCTATATTCTATTGTAGCAATCCTTAAAAATGATGAAGATGCACAGTGGACAATCTGTTTCTATTCTGGTTCTTCATTATAGAACATTGCTATGATTTTACTGTTCTCTGTTGTTAGCTTGAGAAACCACTTTTGTCCAAAAGTTGCTCACACTAGCCTCCTTGTGTTGCTGTTACTATTTCCAAAATCTCCAGTTGCAAAGATGCTTCATCTTAGAATGAAGCCAAGCGATTGGCCTCAGCAGTCCATTGCCCATCTGCTGGGACTCCAAATGGATGTTTTAGGAAGAGAAGGAGTTCATTTGACAGGATATCACTCCTTGAAATTCTTTGCCAGTCTTGTCACGGAGTAACACATTAGCAAGTCCTCTCGCATCTGGTGTTTCTCGCAATGCTGTTGCAAATGTGGAAAGTGTAGCTTTCTCCATAAGATCCCATTCAAAAAGTTACAGATTTAAATGAAAAGCTTCAACATGTCTGCGATAGTGGGTTTTTTGTCTTGCAATCGCAAATTAAGCTGATTTAGGTGAGACATGATTTCACACAAAAATTCATGTATGCCTTCGCTGTGCTGTCATTCAAAAACTTCAGAAATGTATCTGCCTTTTGGCTTAAAAGGCTGCTTAGTTCATTTTGAAGTTCACTCACTCTCTCCACCAAACGGCCCTTGCTCAGCCACCAGATATCGTTGTTCAGCAAAAGATCATGCCGTTCTGCTGACATTTCCTCCAGCAAGGCTTGGAAAGGCACGGATGTGACCCGCGGGCGGCCTTTTGAGGAACCCTGCTTTACAGCTACAAATACAGGGTTGTAAACTTTAAAGCTGCTAATAAAGATGAAAAACGGGCTGCTGTTACTAGAGGTCACAGCCTGAGAATAAAAAATGAAATGAAATATTATTTCCATCTGCAATACTTCTATACACGTACAATATCGTAATATTTTTTTTTATTTATCAAGAGACCCAGTTTGAAAATGTAAAGCCTTTTTTTTTTTAAACACTGCATAGTGGCTGTCTGTGAAAACCACATTTTTTCTGGCTTTTATGTGGTTTTTCAATGTAAACTTTTGGCATATTGTAGAACATTAAACTAGGTGAACAAGGTATAACATCAGGGCTACACAACATCAGAGAATATAGATCCAAAGACAACATCCATATATTAACATCTATTTCCTAAAGAAAGTTGCACGGAACCAACTGAATTTGACGAAGACGAAAGGAAATCACTCCCTCCTTTGATTGAATACCACCTTCCTAAACAAACAACTACAAAGTGCATGAAAGAGCAGAGAAATCAATTCACCGTCTACATTAGAGAAACTGAAGAGGTTTTCCAGTGTGAAATGAAAGAGAATTCTTTCATATTTGGAATGTTTCATCCACAGTGATGTGAGAGCTGCACACCTGTTCTCTCATAAATCAAGATTCTATCCTTCATAAATTTTGCTTCACAGCTCAATATGCATGCGATACTAGCCTATCTTTGTTTACCTAAAATAATAATTTGTTCAGTAATTTCTTGTGTTGTGAGGGGAACTGCTTCAATCTCTTATTATGGCTCTGGGTTTTATGGAATTGTAAATTTAATATGCCTGGAACATGTATTTATTCTTAATGTGAAAGTGATCAAAACAGATCTATCTCTCACAAAAACGTAACAAAACCTTTCATTTTGTGTTGCATTGTTGTAACATAATTTATTGTTTAAAGCAGCGTCAAATGATTCTGGATTTTATAACTGTATCCAGAAGATCATATGTTCTGCATGTGCTCTTAACTGACAAGCCAAGGAATAATGGATAAAAATAAATCCCTCATGGTGGTTTTGTCCAATAACAACCAGCCCCAGTCTCTCACAGAATATAATAGGTTGTAAGAACTAATGCATTTTATTTCTTCTGATAAATGTTGTTAAAGGTCTCCTACAGACCTTTGTAAAGTCTGTGTTCGATGAAAGCGCTAGCTTTGCAAAAAAAAAAAAAAAACAGAACTTGACATCTGTAATATGTCCCCTGGGATGCATTAGGCTTGCCATGTTTTCCAATGTCAAGCGCTAGAGAAACCCCAGAGCAGGCATATAGTGTATGTCATTGTGATTTCCTACGCCAGCACATGAAGCCATAAGTTTGCCTCCCACCGCTGTTGGAACATAATTGCCATTTAGACTCAATTCATTCCCTTTACATTCTCCAGTAAATCACTGAACAAATAGTGCTGTTAGGTCACTATGTTACTTCTGGGTTCACAGCACTTCACCAATCAGTCAAAGCAATAGACTGTATCCTGCTTAAACACCATTAAATCTCCTGTATGGCTGCTCAAAGACTATCAAACAACTGGAGGGTATTCAGCAGGGAGGAAAAAGAAATACACATTGATATGTGTTGTGGTAGGGACTTATCAAATGATACACTGCCTCATATGGCAACCGCAAAAAAGAACTTTCTGACATTTCTGAAAACGCTTTTACTTTCCATGACACAATATAACAAAGAAAAGAACCACACTTATATTTTTGATAATATGTGATGTGTTTAATTGAACACTGAGGCCACAAGGACTTGATTAAATATACTGAGCACTGCCCAAGCCTCTTGAGTCTGAGTTTAAAGCCTTTTGAAGCAATTCTGTGTTTAATATGGGTTAAAGAAAGAAAGCAACAGCGATTTGGGGGAAATTAATCTTTCATTCTTAATCAGAAATCTGTAATACTTAGATTTATTTGTTTCAGCCTACAGCTTAAAGAGTGTTTTTCATGATAACATAGCAACACATTTATCTGGATTTACAATTCTAATTTCTTTTCAGCTGTGTGCTTTATTTATTTATTTTTAATGATTCTTGGTTACTTGAATCTTCTGTTAACCCTTCAAGCCCAGACGGCAGTTTTAGAGTAGTTTTTTTTCTTCTGAGTGAAACACAAAAGTAAAGCCAGCAGCCATATCACTCTATTGCCCAAGACCGTCCTTCGGATGAAACAGCACCATCATTAAAGTGATAAAAAATCCCAGGATGTCCTTCGAAAAAGAGTAGGGGTGTAACTCAAGCACTATTTTCCAAGTTTTCCAATGCCATTCGATTAGTTTAATGCGAGGGACAAGCGAATATTTAAGTTGTTAAATGAAAGTTCACTGAATCTCTTCCCTCTGCTGCGACTGTCAGTCATTAAGCGTTCAAAACTGCATGTCGCGTTTGGTTATGACAGCCAGCAAAACTCTCTCCAAGATGATTCATTATTCCCATTATTATACTTGATCTGTAGATAAAAGGTCTATTGTTTTGTATAAAGTGACTTTATCTTGCTGGAGTTTATTGCTGTTTCTAATGATGTGGTACTCAGAGGTAGATATATGGAAGTAAAATAATGCCAAATGTTTTTTGAAACAAAAAAGCTTGTTGCACTATTTAAAAAATAAAATAAAATAAATGCATTGCATTAATCGTGCTTGCATTTTAATTCATTATATTTTTAGGGCTTGCATTTTAATGGGCTGGAATTCAACATGGTTGTATATTTAAGCTGTGAATATTTCAATTCAAAACATTTCACACACATTTTCATTATAAAAAATTCAATAATCCATATTCACATTTCATATTTAACTTCCGTTCTGTTTAAAAATATAGGGTTCTCTTACGAGAGGTTCTCTCGTATTGCGTAAGTTGCTTACGCATCGGGAAAGTCTTCTTTCTTCGAGATCTGTAGCCAAAAATTTTGTATTCATTGTCAACGCAGTGCGGCAGCCGGCAGACCTAGGCAGGCTGTATAAGCGTGCTCATTGGCTGCTCGGCGGCAACTGCTTAAGCCTATCAGTGAGCACTCTGCAACGTGGCCACCAATGAGGGCGCTTCGCACCCTCCACACCCTTCTAACCGTCAGAATGGGTGTGGCCAGCGTGTATATAACCAGTGCTCACAGGCTAAAATCTGATTTTCTTGTCTTCAGCGAAGCTCTTCGCATCGCTGGATCTTGAGAGCCGCCGCCGTTGAAACCAGCGACCAGCAAGCCTAGGACAGCGCCTGAAGAAGCCGGCCGCCTTCGCCGCCTTCAGCCTTCCGTGCCTGCTACGCTATCCGGCGTCATATCCTTTACTGCTGTGTGTTCGCCTACTGCGACACACGTTTTCTCTCTCTCTAAAAGAGCACGGGGCGTTTTTCTCAAAATGCCCCGTTTTTCCTGCGGCTCGTGCCGCGCTCCGCTCAGCAACGGAGACCGCCACCTCATCTGCGCTCTCTGCCTGGGCCGCGAGCACGCCGCCACCGCACTCTCCACGGGCGGCTGCCCTGAGTGCGAGGAACTTTCAATGTCGACCCTGCGGGCTCAACTTGAAGTTTTTGACCAGGATGTCGCTCCGCCTGTCCCTGCTGGGCCGCGCAAAAAGAAGCGCCGCTCACAGCGACCACCGGAGACCGACGAGGCGCTTAGAAGCTCGCCGGATCCTCTCCCTCGAGCTTCCCTCTCGCCTTCCCTGCCCCCCCTCCCGGCCGCGCAGCCGCCGGCTCCCACCCGCGCCGCCGCCGCTTCAGGGGATGAGGCGGACGAGTTTGATGAACGCGCCGCAGACAGCTGTTCCATCCTGGCCTCTGACAGCGAGGAGTGGTCTACTGCCTCCTCTTCAGTCCAGGAGTTGGGCCGTACTCGAGCGGGCGAGGACGCGGAACTGTTACGCCTCCTCACGCGAGCTGTTGAACAGCTGGGCCTTGATTGGTCTCCTCCTCAGGAGCCAGCACCGAACAGACTCGACGGCTGCTTCCTTCATCATCGCCGCCGACAGCCAGCGGCCAGAACCGCACCCTTCCTGCCTGAGCTTCACAGCGAGCTCTCTAAATTGTGGAATGCTCCATTCTCCGCGAGAGTTTCTTCACATGCCTCATCGACGCTCTCACAGGTTGACGGCGCCGCTGAGAAGGGGTATAATGCCATTCCCCCCGTGGAAGAGGTGGTCGCAGCGCACCTTTGCCCGCCCTCTGGTTGGCGCTCAAAGGCTGCCCTCCCATCTAAGGCTTGCAGGACCACATCAGCCCTCGTCGGCCGCGCTTTCGGACAGGCTGCTTCTGCACTCCACTCTATGGCCATACTGCAGGTCCTCCAAGCTAACCTCCTCCGTGATCTGGACGAGAAGGGCTCGGAGTCTGCTTCCATCACGGATTTGAGGAGCGCGACGGACCTCTCCCTTTGCACCACGAAATCCGCTGCCCAGGCCATTGGACGGTGCATGGCCTCTCTGACTGTCGCAGAAAGGCATCTCTGGCTCACGCTCGCGGATATGAGGGAGTCTGAGCGCGCGGTGTTCCTTAACGCCCCCCTCTCCCCCACCGGCCTGTTCGGCCCAGCGGTAAACGGGATCGTGGACCGCTTTTCGGAGGTTCAGAAGACCACACAGGCGATGAATTTGTTTCTGCCTCGGCGCTCCAGGTTTGTTCCGTCCTCGTGACCAGCCTGCGCAAAGCTCTGCGACAGGGCGGCCGCCCTCGCTCTCGCTCGACCAGCCGCGTCAGGCCGCCTCCTCCCCGGAGACCCCGGCAGAGGATCGCGGTGAAGCCTGAGCCTGCAAAAACCTCCTAGCCCGAGGAAAGAAGCGATGATCGTGTCCCGCTGCGGCCGGACCATCGTCAAAGCTTCACGCTCTGTCAGTCCCCGTTGCTACGGTTACTGCAGACTCTCATCTCGCAACCAACGAGCCGGTGAATTCACCCTCTCGCCTGCACACAACCGCCAGAGATATCTCGAAAAGAGCATTATGCCTGGTCGCGCGACTCGCGCTGTATGTGTTTCAAATGCAGTAAATGTGCCCACTTATCTGTGTTCACCTCTGCACACAAGCACCATAAACCCGTGTTTCTCACAGAGCCCGCTCGCATAAAGCAGGCAGAAGCCGCTCGAGCGTTAAAAGTAGGTCACGTGTCCACCCCGCTGTGCCCACACCTACTCACTGCCCGCTCTGTTACACAACCCCTCACGACCGGTCATGTTATAAATACAGATGCTGTGCCCGCTCCCACGCGCTCACACATCCTCGCGAATACTTCGCCCCCAACGCCGCTTTCAAGCGTCGTGCCCCACACTGTATGTTCCCCGTCGAAAGCCACTGGGACGCTGTGTGTAAAACGGCCAGTTATCGCTGCTTGCGACCCGCCGTATCTAAGCACCGAGAGCGCACGCGCCGCGCCCGCCCCTCCGTTTCGAGCTCTCGAGCCCACGATCAGCGGCGATCAGAGCCCGGAGGTCATTCTGCCCCTGGCTGTACACGCGAAAGCGTGGGAAGCTATTCCAGGCGCGTCAGAATGGGTGCTGAGCACAGTAAAACAGGGCTATACTCTGCAGATCGCTCGCCGCCCTCCGCGCTTTCAAGCGCGTATCGAGACCAGAGTGAATGGGGAAGTAGCACATCTACTTCGAGCAGAAATAGCTACACTTCTGTGCAAAAGGGCTATAGAACCGGTTTCCCCTTCCATGAGCGAGTCGGGCTTTTACAGCCGTTATTTCCTCGTTCCCAAGAAGGACGGAGCTCTCAGACCAATTTTGGATCTGAGACGTTTGAACAAGGCTCTTATGAAAAGACCGTTCAAAATGCTCACAACCAGACAAATTCTCGCGCAGATTCGCCCGAGGGACTGGTTTATATCTCTCGATCTAAAAGACGCGTACTTTCAGATCCAGATAATACCCCGTCACAGGCCATTCTTGAGATTCGCCTTCGACGGTCAGGTATATCAGTACACCGTCCTGCCGTTCGGCCTGTCATTGGCACCCCGTACATTTACGAAGTGCATGGACACGGCTCTCGCTCCCCTGAGGGGTCGGGGAATGCGAATTCTGAACTACTTGGACGATTGGCTGATTCTAGCACAGTCAGAGGCCGAACTCATCGCCAACAGAACAGTGCTTCTAAGCCACTTGGACAGCCTGGGGCTTACGGTCAACTGGACCAAGAGCTCGCTAGTGCCCAGTCATTCAACCTCTTTTCTGGGTTTGGATCTGGACTCTGTGGCAATGACGGCCCGCCTGTCGACACAGCGCGCGCGCTGCATTCGACGCCTCCACACCCTTCTAACCGTCAGAATGGGTGTGGCCAGCGTGTATATAACCAGTGCTCACAGGCTAAAATCTGGTTTTCGCAGTCAGAAGCGCAAAAGCTCGTGGCGCGACACGGCAGGTTACGCAATACTCGTTCCCTCTTCTAGAGAGGTGCCCTCTTCTTTGAGAGGTGCGGTGCTGCCCGGCCGGGCAGCACCGCACCTCTCAAAACATTTCAGAGGTTGCTGGGTTGTATGGCCTCAGCTGCAGCAGTGCTTCAGCTGGGTCTCTTACGGATGCGCCCGCTACAACGCTGGCTGAATGCCCGAGTGCCTCACAGAGCCTGGGCTTCCGGCGGCATCCGAATCAGAGTGACTCAGAGCTGCGTTTCAGCACTGAAGCCCTGGTTAGCGGCCGACTGGTACCAGCGGGGAGTGACAATGGGAGCCATCTCACACCGCAAAGTTATCTCGACGGACGCTTCCACCTCAGGTTGGGGCGCTCTGTTCGAGGGCAAACCGGTTTTTGACCTGTGGTCAGACCAGGAAAAATGCCTCCATATAAACTGTTTGGAGATGATAGCGGTCAAGAACGCGCTCAAGTGCTTCCTTCCATTCAGACAGGATCACCATGTGCTAGTCCGCTCGGACAACATGTCCGTGGTATCCTATGTGAACCGACAGGGCGGTGTCAGATCCAGGAATCTGTGCAAGCTGACAGAACTCCTTCTTGTGTGGGCTTACCGCTCGTTGCGCTCCCTCAGAGCCGCGCACGTGCCGGGCCACCTGAATGTCGGTCCAGACAGACTGTCCAGGGACAACATTCCCCCGGGAGAATGGTCCCTGCACCCCCAGACAGTCCAGTTTCTCTGGCGCCTATTCGGCAGAGCGGAGATCGACCTCTTTGCGTCGAAAGACAACGCTCACTGCCCGAAATTTTTCTCGAAAAGCGAGGACGCGCTGTCCCAGACATGGCCCAGCCTCCCGCTGTATGCTTTTCCTCCGATCTCCCTGTTGCCAAAGGTCATTTCGAGGATCAGAAAAACGCACCACTCAGTGCTTCTTATATCCCCGCGCTGGGAAAACCAAACTTGGTACCCAGAGCTAGTTAGGCTGTCGCACTCATCCCCTTGGCCGATCCCGGTGAGAAAGGATCTCCTCTCCCAAGCCGTTGGATCGATCTGGCATCCCCATCCAGAGCGTTGGTCTCTGCATGCATGGGTGATCAACGGATACCTGTTGACCTGCCAGAAGGGGTCGTGAACACGATCACACAGTCTAGAGCTCCCTCTACGAGACGGCTCTACGCGTCTAAATGGTCGGTGTTTTCTAAATGGTGCGCTACTAAGAGCTTGGATCCACGCGCATGCGGGGTCCCGCGGGTGCTCTCCTTCCTACAAGAGCCTCCACGCTCAAAGTGTATGTGGCGGCTATTGCAGCGTTCGCTGAGACGACGCGCGGCCGGGCAATAGGAAGGAACGAGCTCATTATCCGCTTCCTCAGAGGAGCTAGACGGATGAATCCCCCGCGGCCCCCCTCGGTTCCTATTTGGGATCTGTCCTTGGTCCTGGAGGCCCTGAAGACTTTTCCCTTTGAACCGCTCGAATCCGTGGATTTAAAGTACCTGTCGCTTAAAACCGTTTTCCGGTTATCGGTTGTCTTCAGTTAAACGTGTGGGGGATTTGCACGCGCTATCTGTTAGCCCTGCATGTCTTGAGTTCGGACCGAACGACTCGAAAGTCATTCTCAGACCGAGACACGGTTACATCCCCAAAGCGATTGGAACCCCTTTTAGGGCACAAGTCATTTCCCTTTTGGCTCTGCCAGCATCCGATAATGGGGACAGTGATAACCTCCTATGCCCCCAGGCGCTGAGAGTTTACATCACGCGCTCCGCCGCTTTCAGGCGTTCAGAACAGCTCTTTGTTTCCTTCGGCGGATTCACCAAGGGTCTCGCCGCCTCGAAACAGAGCCTGTCCAGGTGGATAGTGGACGCGATTGCAGCAGCTTATGCCTCCAAACACCTGCAGTGCCGTCTGGGTATCAGAGCCCACTCTACTAGAGGCATGGCCTCTTCGTGGGCCTGGTCCAGCGGAATTTCTATCCACGATATTTGTATGGCGGCGGGCTGGGCCTCCCCATCAACATTCGTGAGGTTTTATAACCTGGAAGTTCCCGCCTTACAGGCAAAATTACTGTCAGTGTAAGTGACATATATGCTCTGCCCAGTCTCTCATGTGCAGACTACGTTCACACGCTGACGATATTTCTGGAATGATACTTAGGGTGAAGTGTTTTATACTCAGACCGGCTGGACCGCTCTGTTTCTCATTCCCCTTTACGCGCTGCTTACCGGAGTTGGCCCGCGCTGCTGGCCGCCCGTATTCCACCCTGTGGCGCGGGGGTCTATTCTCTTCATGAAAGACCGACTATGTCGCTCTTTTTCTTACCCTAATAAGTGCTTATGTACTGTATGGGCTCGCTCTGCCGGCCCTACTATTTTGCACTGTTATACGCTTATAGACCGGCCGCGCCGCTCTATTTTATATACTGAGTGAAGTGCTTTGTACTGTGTTGGCCCGTCTCTCCGACCGGCCACCTATTCCAGCAGAATGTTTTCCCCGGTCTCCCTGGGATTCATGGGCTGGATGCTCGGCGTACACGGCGTTGACAAAGAGTTCCCGATGCGTAAGCAACTTACGCAATACGAGAGAACCTCTCGTAAGAGAACGTACTCGGTTACCTAATGTAACCTCGGTTCTCTCTAGAAGAGGGAACGAGTATTGCGTAACCTGCCGTGTCGCGCCACGAGCTTTTGCGCTTCTGACTGCGAAAACCAGATTTTAGCCTGTGAGCACTGGTTATATACACGCTGGCCACACCCATTCTGACGGTTAGAAGGGTGTGGAGGGCGCGAAGCGCCCTCATTGGTGGCCACGTTGCAGAGTGCTCACTGATAGGCTTAAGCAGTTGCCGCCGAGCAGCCAATGAGCACGCTTATACAGCCTGCCTAGGTCTGCCGGCTGCTGCACTGCGTTGACAATGAATACAAAATTAAGGATCATTTTTGGCTTCAGATCTCGAAGAAAGAAGACTTTCCCGATGCGTAAGCAACTTACGCAATACTCGTTCCCTCTTCTAGAGAGAACCGAGGTTACATTAGGTAACCGAGTACGTTTTAACAGAATAGTTTGTTCATAAT
This sequence comes from Leuciscus leuciscus, assembly GCF_965113295.1. Classification (NCBI taxonomy): domain Eukaryota; kingdom Metazoa; phylum Chordata; class Actinopteri; order Cypriniformes; family Leuciscidae; genus Leuciscus; species Leuciscus leuciscus. The sequence goes on along the minus strand of NC_138735.1, from coordinate 10,289,498 downwards.
AGTTTTTTTTTTTCTAGCTGTTGACAGTATTTTCTGATTTATGGAGAGATAAAAAGAGATATCATAAATCTCCTCTGTAAAACCTTTTAACATCCAATGCTCAAATTTATGCAACATTTTACATATTTAGCTAAATAATGCCTCATTTGCATTTTAAACATAACATATTAGAAAACTTGTAATACAAAACAATTGTCTTTATGTGGGTATGCATATGGTGATGTATGGTGATATCTATTACTCACAATGTTCACCTGTAGTGTCTTGCCTTAAATGAAAAAAAGAAGAAGATAAAACGTACTCGGTTACTAACGTAACCTCTGTTCTCTCTAGAGAGGGAACGAGTATTGCGTAAGCTAGCTTACGCTGCGGGAAAGTCTCCTTTCTCGAGATACTGAAGCCAAAAATTATCCTTAATTTTTTAAACTTTGTCAACGCAGTGCGGCAGCCTGCAGACCTAGGGCAGGCGAATCGCGTGCCCATTGGCTGCTCTGCGGCAACTGCAGCAGCCTATGGCTGAGCCTTGCGCGTGACGTCACGTCCAATGAGCGCGCTTGGCGCGCTTAATGCGTCACAGCCCGTCATTAGGGGTGTGGCTTAGCGTATATAAGCAAGGAACAGAGGCTGCTTCACTGGTTTCTGTCGCATGAAGCGAAATGAGCTCGTGGCGAGAGCACGGCGGGTTACGCAATACTCGTTCCCTCTCTAGAGAGAACAGAGGTTACGTTAGTAACCGAGTACGTTCTCTTACGAGAGGTTCTCTCGTATTGCGTAAGCTAGCTTACGCTGCGGGAACACCCTTGTCAACGCCGTGCGCGCGCCCAGCATCCTGAATGAATCCCATGGGGGGGGTCCAGGGAACGCGAAGCGGAGCTGGGCGGCCAAGATACCACAGTACACAAGCACATAATATGGGGCAGGGAGCGGCACAGCCGGTCCAACTAACACTTCCCACATAGTGTAGCTCAACCAGTAGAGCTAAATCCGCAACATAGCCCGCGCACAGACAGTGGGCTGGCTTACGCGAGACTTAGACTGATAGCACTTTGGCCTGCAAAGCGGGAACTTCCAGGTTGTAAAACCTAACAAATGTGGAGGGGGAGGCCCAGCCTGCCGCCGCACAAATGTCATGAATGGGAATCCCACTGGACCACGCCCACGATGAGGCCATGCCTCTGGTGGAGTGTGCCCGAATGCCCAAAGGGCACTGCAGGTTTTTAGATGCGTAAGCAGCTGCGATAGCATCAACTATCCATCTGGACAGGGTGTGTTTCGAGGCGGCGAGACCCTTGGTGCGCCCACCAAACGAAACAAAGAGCTGCTCTGAACGCCTGAAGGCGGCGGAGCGTGAAATATAGCTTTTTAGCGCTCTAACTGGGCAGAGGAGATTACTATCTGCCTCGCAGCCAGCATTCGGCAGGGCTGAAAGGGAAATGACCTGCGCTCTGAAGGGAGTGCCCAGAATTTTGGGGACGTACCCATGCCTCGGTCTGAGAATAACTTTAGAGTTATTGGGTCCGAACTCGAGGCACGCAGCGTTAGTGGATAACGCGTGAAGGTCTCCCACACGTTTTACTGAAGACAGAGCTATCAGAAAAACGGTTTTGAGCGTGAGGTATTTCATATCCACAGTTTCTAAGAGTTCAAAGGGATGTGCTTTCAGTGCGTCTAAGACCAGTGAAAGATCCCACATAGGAACCGAAGGGGGTCGCGGGGGGTTCATCCTCCTCGCTCCTCTAAGGAAGCGGATGACAAACTCGTTCCTTCCTAATGCGCGGCCCGGCTCTGAGACAGAGAGCGCTGAAATGGCCGCGACATAGACTTTGAGCGTGGAGGGGGACCTGCCCGCGTCCAGTAGCTCTTGAAGGAAGCACAATACGTGCGAGACCCCACATGTCTGTGGATTAAGCCCTCTGGTAGTGCACCATTTGTTAAACACCGACCATTTAGACGTGTAGAGCCGCCTCGTGGAGGGGGCTCTAGCTTGTATGATCGTGTTCATCACCCCTTCTGGTAGATCAGCATGTAATTGTTGAGGCTCCACGCATGCAGAGACCAGTGCTCTGGGTGGGGATGCCAAATCGAGCCGTGGGCTTGAGAGAGAAGGTCTCTCCGCACCGGAATCGGCCAGGGGGCTGAGTCTGCCAATTGTATGAGTTCCGGGAACCAAGCTTGGTTCTCCCAGAACGGGGCTATGAGGAGCACTGTGTGGCGCGCTTTCCTGACTCTCTCGATGACCTGAGGCAGCAGAGAGACCGGTGGAAACGCATATAGCGGGCCGCTGGGCCATGTCTGGGCCAGCGCGTCCTCGCTCTTTGAAAAGAACACTGGGCAGTGTGCGTTGTCTTTTGACGCAAAGAGGTCGACTTTCGCTCTGCCAAAGCGGCGCCACAGCGACTGGACTGTTTGGGGGTGTAGAGACCACTCCCCAGGGGGAACGTTGTCCCTGGACAGTCTGTCGGGGCCCTCGTTCAGATGGCCAGGCACATGCGATGCTCTCAGAGAGCGCAGAGAGTGCTGAGCCCATACGAGGAGGCGTTCCGTCAGGGCGCAGAGTTGCTTTGATCTGACACCGCCCTGGCGGTTCACATAGGCCACTACTGAAGTGTTGTCCGTGCGGACTAGAACATGGTGACCATGGAGGAATGGGAGGAAGTGCATGAGCGCTTTCTCGACCGCAAGCATCTCTAGACAGTTTATGTGTAGGAGATTCTCCTGGTCTGACCAGTGGCCATAGACCGGTCTGCCTTCGAAGAGCGCTCCCCAACCTAGGTTGGACGCGTCTGTTGAGACAACTTTCCGGTGTGAAACCACTCCCATAGTCACTCCAGTGTGATACCATTCGGCTGCTAGCCAGGGCTGCAGGGCTGAGACGCAGACCTGAGTCACTCTGATTAGCGAGCCGCCGGTCGCCCAGGCTCGATGGGATACGCGCGCTTTCAGCCAGCGTTGAAGCGGGCGCATGCGCAGTAAACCCAGCTGAAGCACTGCTGCAGCTGAGGCCATATGCCCCAGAATGCGCTGAAATGCTTTCAGGGGAACCCGGTTGCCTTCTTTGAAGGATGCAGCGAGGCGCTGGATGCGGCGCGCGCGCTGCTCCGACAATCTGGCCGTCATTGCCACCGAGTCTAGTTCTATTCCGAGAAAGGAAATTGACTGCCGGGGCGAGAGCGAACTCTTGGTCCAGTTGACCGCTAGACCCAGACCCTCCAGGTGGTCGAGTAGCGCTGTTCTTTGAGACACAAGTTCTGTCTCTGACTGCGCTAGAACGAGCCAATCGTCCAGATAGTTCAGAATTCGCATTCCCTGACTCCTCAGGGGAGCGAGAGCCGTGTCCATGCATTTCGTAAATGTACGGGGTGCTAAAGACAGGCCGAACGGCAGGACTGTGTATTGATAAGCTCGACCGTCGAAGGCGAATCTCAAGAATGGCCTGTGACGGGGAGTTATTTGGATCTGGAAATACGCGTCTTTCAGATCGAGAGAGATAAACCAGTCTCCTGGGCAAACTTGCGCAAGGATCTGTCTGGTTGTAATCATCCTGAACGGCCGTCTCATGAGAGCCTTGTTCAGATGTCTCAGATCTAAAATAGGTCTTAATGCTCCGTCCTTCTTGGGAACGAGGAAGTAACGGCTGTAAAAGCCTGACTCGCTCGAGGAAGGATGAACTTGTTCTATGGCCCCTTTTCGCAGCAGCTTTGCTATTTCTGCTTGAAGCAGATGCGCTGTTTCCAAACTCACTTTCGTTTCCGTCTGCGCTAGAAAGCGCGGAGGGCGACGAGCAAATTGGAGCGAATAGCCGTGTCTTATGGTGTTGAGCACCCATTCTGACGCGCCCTGAATAGCTTCCCATGCTTTTGCATGCATAGCTAGGGGTCGAATGGTCTCTGGGTTCAGATCGCCGCGTTGCGCGGGATGGGGAACCTGTACCAGAGAGGATGGGGCGGCGCGCGCGCCGCCGATGCTCGGACACGAAGGCAGAAGAACAGGGCTGGCCGACTGTGCAGATTTTAGAAGCTCGATCTCGGACGATGGAGCGTGAACTGCTGCCAAATAACCCAGGCGCGAGAGCGGCGTGGGGATAATGGTGTCTGAAAGTGGGTGCGCGTGCTCGTGAGCTGGCGCGGGATTTGCACGGGATTTGCCGTGGGGGCGGCGGTCTGTGACGGCTGGTCGAGCGTGACCTGGGGCGACTGCCCTGGCGTCGCTGCGAAGCGCTGGGAGGCCTGGAAGAGCGCTGATTAGAGCTGCGCACAGGAGGCTGAGTTTGAGGGCGGCCTGTGGCTGGGCTCGAACGGCGGGGCAGGAAGAGGTTCATCGCCTGTGACGCCTTCTGTACTTCGGAGAACCGATCCACAATTCCGCTGACCGCAGGGCCAAAGAGGCCGGTGGGCGAGAGTGGTGCGTTCAGGAAAACAGCGCGCTCTGAGTCACTCATGTCAGCGAGCGTCAACCAGAGGTGTCTGTCGCTTGAGTGAGGAGGCGGAGAAGCTCCGCGTCAACACTAGCACGTGATCTAGTAGACTCCAAAGTCGAGGGGGCGGAGCGGTGAGAGCCCGACCACTCCTCGCTGTCAGACGCGAGCAGAGAGCAGCTGTCAGCGGCATCATCTGCATCATCCCCCAGGACGACGGCAGTGCGGGCAGAGGCCGGCAGCTGCGCGTCGGTGAAGGGTGGGGGGGAAGGAGAGAGCGAGGCTCGCGGGAGAGGTTCCGGCGAGCACTCAGCTGTATCGTCCAGTTCTGGCGGCCTTTGGGAGCGACGTTTCTTCTTACGTGGCCCGGAAGAAGTGGCCGGAGAAGGTGGAGGTTCCTCGAACTTAGCGAGTCGAGCCCGTAGGGTCGACATCGGTAACTCCTCACACTGATCGCAGCCGCCCTCGGAGAGAGCGCGGGCTGCGTGGTCGAAGCCCAGGCAGAGAGTGCACACCACGTGGCGGTCTCCGTCGCTGAGCGCGGCTCTGCACGAGCCACAGGATGAGCGAGGCATTTGCAACAACGCCTCGCGCTCTTTTAGATGCAGGTGTGTCGCGGCGGACACACAAACACACAACACAGAGCAATAAAAGGATATATATGCCGGATGGCGCAGCAGGCAGGGAAGGCTGAAGGCGGCGAGCGGCCGGCGTCCTCAGGCTGAAATCCTCGGCGTGCTGGTCGCTTGATTCGACGGCGGCTTCCTCGGAGATCAGCGATGCGAAGAGCTTCGCTGAAGAGACAGAAATCAGTGAAGCAGCCTCTGTTCCTTGCTTATATACGCTAAGCCACACCCCTAATGACGGGCTGTGACGCATTAAGCGCGCCAAGCGCGCTCATTGGACGTGACGTCACGCGCAAGGCTCAGCCATAGGCTGCTGCAGTTGCCGCAGAGCAGCCAATGGGGCACGCGATTCGCCTGCCCTAGGTCTGCAGGCTGCCGCACTGCGTTTAAAAAATTAAGGATAATTTTTGGCTTCAGTATCTCGAGAAAGGAGACTTTCCCGCAGCGTAAGCTAGCTTACGCAATACGAGAGAACCTCTCGTAAGAGAACTGTGTATTGCGAAAATTGCAGAAATACAGTATGTGTTTGTGAAACATTAGTGAATCATTCTCATAGTTCATGTGATGGCACCTGTGGTTACTCTGCTACAGAAAAACGGACTTTATCAATACATAAATACACCACCTAAACACAGCCTAATTAAAAGACATTGCAAAAATTACTCAAAAGATGCCACTTGCTTTTCTGTTTTGTATCTAATGTGGTGCTAGATTGAGTGTGGATTTAAGTGTCCAAATATTTTTGGGGACCAATGTATATGCAAAATTGACATACAAATGTAAAGGAAATTTCATTAATTAAATTCAAACGTGTATTTCCCAAATAGGCACCAGTTCATGCATGCTAAACACTAGGTAGCTCCAATTAGCACATACAATCATATACAATCGTAGCACATATCATCCCTTAGATTGACAGCGATTTGTTGTGACAACCTGAAGTCATTCATTTTAAAAGAAAAGTTGATCTCTAGTACAGTGAGTGCCATGAACCATTTCCAATGTGAAATAGTTTATGCAAATGCAAAACTTTATGCAAATATGCAGCGATGCAGCAAATACCAATGGGAGTCCAGACAGTGATTTACCATCCGAAACAGGTAGATACCGCAGTCTAGGAATATCTACCAGAAATCAACAGCACATGGATTCACTGACCTCCAGTGAATGAATCCCTCTATAAACACTGTTAACCTCAGACGTGGCCTGTAGAATTGTCTCTCCACCATCTGTCCTGCACAAATGGACTGCGATCATGGTGGTTTCTAGTAATACTGTCTAAAGTAAAGTTTGCTTTAGGATACTAATAAACACGGGTGATTTTACTTTTCCAAAGTTCATTGCAAAAGTCACTTGGCACACAGCTTTAGCCATCTGTAAACATCTGAACCACGAGCCCTGCCTGCAGCCATCACCCAAAATCCCATGTGGTACATTTGTGCTATTCAGTATTTCTCTGCACAGAAGATTCAAAGCTACATCCTTTCCCAAAAGGTATTGTATTTAACATTCATGTGCTCAACTCTGGGAAATCAAAATCTTGTGGCCCTTAATATTAATTCCAGTGGTGGCAATGGCATAAATGGAACATGATTCGATCTGAATTATTTATCAGCCACTCTTGGAATCAACAAACCAAATAAAAAAAATAAAAAAAATGAAAGAAATCCTAATTCTTTCACAATGCCACCACTGCAGTTTGCCATTATATTACCCATGTCATGAACCCTTTTATTTTAAGGGGGCGCTATTTTTAGTGCTGGCTCAATTTTAAACAAGTTCTGTCCATATTATGAAAGTCAGTGCGGCCTAAAACTTTCAAACTCCAAAAAGAACATAAAGGTAGCATGAATTCATCTATACAATACAGATTTTCTAGAATATTCCAAGTGTTCTAATGGCAAAATCACTTGATGTACACAGAATTGTAAAGCTCACATAGACTACTCACACTTACAGAGACTACAAATATGGTGATACAAACTAAAGGTGCGGTCAAATTAGCAACATTTTATGGGCAAAAAAGATCCATTTTCTTTTGTCAGCAGTGTAGCGATATAAGGACAGCTCACACAGAAGTAACTTTCACTTTCCACAGGAGCCGTTTCAGTTTTACAGGGCAGAGGGAGCATGATTCTCTAATTAACATCATCTTCCTCAACTGTAGAGAATTTTTACATTTTAGAATTTCGATTTTTACATTTTACGATGAAAATATGAGGGATTCTTGCCTGTGCTAATTTAGTGGTTGCCACTTTGTTGTTATGGTGTCTATTTGCATGGTGCAAATATGCCCAATTTTTTGACATTGAAAGGCAGGCGATAAATGGAGAATTCATTTAAAAGACTTGTTTTGTGTACATTTCAATTAGAGCATTACAACCTGGCATTGATCCAGATGTTCAATGTTGACCAGATGTTCAAGTATATTTTAAAGAGTTGATTCAAGTGCCTGGATCACATTGATGATGTTATACAGCCCTAGTAAAATTTGGCAAATCATAGTAATCTGCTACATTCTAGCATCCTGAACTGATCAACAAATTGAGGAATTGCATCAAGCAAAATACATTTAAAAGATTTTGTGAGCACTTTTGCATGTTACCTGATTTGTATAAGTGAGTCCTTTAGTGAGTTAGGCACAAACAACAACTCATTCTTAATAAATTCCCCCTTAGAGTTAGGGGTTTGTTCAAATCCCTGAGCAATAGTAACAATGATGCTTGCTTTAGCAAACGCTACTGATTCGTTTTGATGGAGCAATGCTTAATTTGTTCTTTTTCTTCACCAAATATAAACAAGAAACTCTTTGTTTGGCTCTTGTTTCCTTATTATTATCACCACGTTCTCTCAGAACTCTCGAATCCAAATTTGCCTTTCCTGATCACACGTCGCACACACACAAAAGCACTTGCTGGCTGAATGCAGATCTGCTTGGCACTGAAAGCACTGACCACCATCTGTTAACCCTTGGGAAGTATTTGCAGCTTGCTGGAATCAATTTGGCTGACATCTTCCCTATGGACTGGTCCATCTCATTTGTTTGTTAGTTTGGTCATTTGTCTTTCCTTTTCAAGTTGCCACGTCGCCACATATTACGATTGAGATCAGTCGGCACGTGGTTCATTTGAGGTGAGAGACGAGTGTCGAACATTGTTCTTGGTGTGACAGTCCTGTCTATTGTCTATACACTAATTTCATGAGGTAGGAACATTCTTGTACTGAGCTGTGATGTTTGTCTAGCAAGCTCAGAAAAGGTTTAATTACAAATCCTCTCACAGGAGATGATCCATAGATCTTTTTAATTCCAAATGAATGTTTCATTTGTTGCTATCTATCTCGCTTTTTCTCAGAGGACGGATGCTTAAATTAAAATGTAAATTAATTATTCAGGATTTGTTTTGTAATGCAAATTAAACGAGATTCTATTAAATGCAAAACTGTCACATTTGTTTTAATGTGTAAGTCTGTCATATTAGCATTAGCCAGGGGTGTTCAATTTCATGCCGGTTTCTTCCCCTTGGGCTTTCAGTGACTCAAGCTCATTTGAGAGGCCCGAAATGTATGAATATAACAGTCTCACAGCTTTTACTTCTGTATCAGAGACATATTTGAATCTTTCTGGATGTGAAACAAACATGGTTTTAAAAAATATGTTCATCCTTAAATGCTTAAGTGTTTGTTTGTTTTTTGTCAACAGGCAATATCTGTCTCCAAAGAATTTGCCATATCACAGTTTTAATTTCTAACTATGAAATGAAGTCTTTTATCCATTTATCTAAAATATAATTGAATAAATTAATTGTAAGGAATTCTTAAAAGCAATAAACCTTTAAAATCAAATAAACATCAAAAGTTGCTATATACATGCAACACAATTAATTATTACACAGTATATATAAAAAAATAAATTAAATAAAAACTACAGGGACATTTTCCCCCATTTTTCCCCATTTTCCCCCATCTTTCCCCATACCAAAACCAAATATTCACATCTATAAGTCTACATTTACCATGCAGCATATAATGAATAAACGAGCCAGGGACAACGTCCTACAGGTATGTGCTGCCTTCACATGTTTTCGGAATTATCATAAATATAGGTTTCTTAGTCAGAAATTGGACATGAACAGCCTCTTAACTCATATTAATGATACCTGCGTTTCCGAGTTGGGTGGACCATACACTTTAAGCATGGCGGAGAAGATAACTATTGCTGTCGTTTTATTTGTTTTTCTCACAGCATCCACATTGCTTTCTCTTGGTGTTACAGAGTTGGTGTAGATAGTTATTTTACTTTATAAAGTTTTAAATATGAATATTTTTCTTACACAAACTCATCGTTTTGCTTCAGAAGGCCTTTATTAATCCCCCTGGAGCCGTGTGGAGTTATGATGGATGGATGCACTTTTTTGAGCTTTATACTGATGGTTGCAGTTCACTGCCATTATAAAGCTCGGAAGCTTCAGGGTGTTTTTAATATAATTCCGATTGTTTTTCTCCTGAAAGAAGAAAGTCATATACACCGACCCATTGAACTATATGCTGATAACGACGGAACTAGCAACAATAGTTTGCTAACAATGCTTTTGGGAAACGCACCCCTGCATGAGTGGCAGCCTATATATTAACGCAGTCGACTCGCCTATATGTTCCTCGACAGTTTTTAGCATCCCTTCAACACCCCATCTACTTAAACTCGCCTGGTTACTTTCCTAAACAGAAATACGGGGGGAAAACTCTGGGTTCGGGCCAAAATACAGAGCTCAGAGCCCTCACCTCGGACAGCACGCAAAATGGTAATACTACATTTTTAATAAAACACAAGCTACTTCACGAGTTCACACTTACAAATTATCAGATAGAGTAAAGTAGTATGCTTTGCATTGCTATCTATCCAGTGCTGTGCAAAAGTTTTAGACACGTTCATATTTTCACACAAAAAAATGTTTTTAAGCCAGTTATTTATATCTTTTGCAGTAGTGTGTCAGTAGGGAATATTAGTTTACTTTTCCAAACATTCCTTTGGCCATTAATGATAATAATCCAGTGAGATTTTTTTATGCACAAGGAGTCTGACAACAACCGATGTGAACCACATGGAGATCTAATCTCACCATCATTGAGTCTGTCTGTGATTGCATAAAGAAACAGAAAAAAACTGAGACCGACTAAATCCAGAGGAACTGCAGCAACGTCTCAAAGACGCTTGAAGAAACCTACCTTATAATCCTACCTTAACTAATAAATACTTTTTTTGGAAAAGAGGTGGTACCTGTATCAAGATTAGGGTTGGGTACAGATATAGGGTTGGTTTGAATTTTAATGATTCTGATTCCGATTCCGATTCGTTTTTCTGATTCTGATTAGTGTTATTGTAGAGACGGCAGCAGGAATATTAGGCTGCTGTTACTTTAAGAGTTGCAAGGATCCAATATAGTTACACCGAAAACAGCGAGCGAGTCGTCTTGCACTTGAATGGTTTAAAATCACATTAAAATCACATTTTCTGTGAGCGCGCTTTGGATGTGTGTGCAGCGCTGAAAACAGTGTGCGAGTCTTCTCGCGCTTGAATGGTTTAAAATAACTTTTTCTCTCTTTTTTGGTTGTGGATTCTGCCTGCATCCTGGTACCCTAGTAGACCACCAGGTGAAGTATGCAGTAACAACAACTAAATATGCAGACAGATATGCAGAGATGCTAAAGGAATGTTGTCTGATATGGAGCTTATATTAACTAACAACAGTAATGTACGAGGAGTAAACTGTCCCTCTCCTCTTATAAAAATGCCATATTTTGATATTTTTGGGGGCTTTGTTCCAGACTACATGTATGCCGTCTTACTTGGTGTCATTAGACAGCTCACAGAGCTTCATAATATTGACCAACCATACTACATTAGAAGCCCCAACATTATGAGAGTCATAGAAAGCAGATTAAAGAACATAAAACCATCATATCTTATTACACGACTGCCCAGACCCCTTACAGATCTGGGCCCGTATTCATAAAGATTCTAAGAATCCTCTCAGAAAACGTACTCGGTTACTAACGTAACCTCGGTTCTCTCTAGAGAGGAAACGAGTACTGCGTAATATCTTACGCTAGGGGAAATCTCTTTTCCGCGAGATACTGAAGCCAAAAAATTATCCTTAATTTTGAAATAATGTAAAACGCGTTGCGGCAGCATGCAGACATAGGCGAGACAGCTCGCGCGCCTATTGGCTGCCCTGCGGCAACTGCAGCAGCCTATCGATAAGGCCCTATCGTGACGTCATCACCAATGGGGGCGCTTCGCGCCCCATACGTCACGTCCCGCCGAAACGGGCGTGGCCTGGGGCTATAAATATAGCATCGAAAGGCTAGCTTACCGGTTTTTCATCGCCGGAGCGAACCGGAGCGTGCGCAGGCACGGCAAGATACGCAGTACTCGTTTCCTCTCTAGAGAGAACCGAGGTTACGTTAGTAACCGAGTACGTTCTCTTACGAGAGGTACTCTCGTACTGCGTAATATCTTACGCTAGGGGAAACAGTGTAAAACGCCGTGCATGCTATGATCCAGCACCAAAGTCCCAAGGGCAGGTGCCCGGGCTCATGTAGTACATGATCATAAGTGACTCACAGAGAGCCCAGGAAGAGTGGCTAGAATAGCATCATTCCTGTAATGCAGCATCCTATAAGAACAGTTATAGTGATGGTATTTACTCAGTCAGGGCGACCCCGGCCTGGACTGATGAATATAGTGGGTCTTACACATTGCCCATAGAGCTGCGCGATCTAAACGAGCGTTGCTCGCGCTATTTCGGTATTCTGGGCCGGACGTACTCGGGGCAGACAGTACCGTTTTTTAGACTGAAAGCAGCTTAGCTTGCAGAGCGGGAACCTCTAGGTTATAAAACCTTATAAATGTAGACGGGGAGGCCCAGCCTGCCGCCATACAGATATCTTGCAAGGCAATCCCACTAGACCAAGCCCACGACGAGGCCACGCCTCTCGTGGAGTGCGCTCTGACACCTAATGGGCACTGCAAGCCCTTAGAGGTGTAAGCCAGCGCTATAGCATCGACTATCCATCTGGATAGGCTCTGTTTCGAAACGGCGAGTCCCTTAGAACGTCCGTAGAGTGAAACAAAGAGCTGCTCCGTCTGTCTGAAAACAGACGTGCGGGACACATAAGCCCTTAGCGCCCTGACTGGGCAAAGGAAGCTGGCGTCCTTCTCCTCGTTAGAGACCGGCAGGGCAGACAGGGAAATTACCTGGGCCCTGAACGGTGTATTGAGGGATTTAGGGACGTACCCGTGCCTTGGTTTGAGTATGACTTTCGAGTCATTTGGCCCAAACTCCATACACGTCGCGCTCACTGAGAGCGCTTGTAAGTCCCCTATGCGCTTCACTGAAGCGAGAGCCAGAAGAAACACCGTTTTGAAAGACAAGTGTTTGATATCTACTGACTGGATAGGCTCAAATGGGGCACCTTTCATGGCCTCCAAGACCGTAGAAAGGTCCCATATGGGGACTGAGGGAGGTCTGGGAGGATTTAACCTCTTAGCTCCTCTAAGGAACCGAATGACCAGATCGTTCCTTCCTAGTGACTGACCAAGCGTTGGTTTGGAAAACGCTGCTATAGCCGCCACATAGACTTTGAGCGTGGATGGGGCTCTGCCTTCATCCAGTAGCTCTTGTAGGAAGGAGAGAACCTCCGTCACTCCACAATCCAGGGGTGAAAAGCCGCGTGCTGTGCACCAGCTGGAGAACACTGACCATTTTGAGGAATAGAGCCGTCTCGTAGAGGGAGCTCTAGCCTGCATGATCGTGTTTAACACTCCCTCTGGGATATCAGAGGGTACCCGTTGATGGCCCACGCATGTAGGGACCAAAGCTCCGGGCGAGGATGCCAGATCGAGCCCCTGGCTTGAGAGAGGAGGTCCCTCCTCACTGGTATTGGCCATGGGGCAGTGCTCGTCAGCTGCATAAGAACTGGGAACCAAGCCTGGTTCTTCCAGAACGGAGCAACCAGTAACACTGAGCATCTGCTTTCCCTGATCCGCTCTAATACCTGAGGTAGGAGCGTGATGGGGGGAAAGGCATAGAGCGGGCAGCGGGGCCAGACGTGGGCCAGCGCATCCCTGCTCTTTGAGAAAAATTCCGGGCAGTGAGCGTTTTCTTGAGACGCAAACAGGTCTATCTTTGCTCTGCCGAATGTCTGCCACAGCAGTTGGACTGTCTGCGGATGCAGTGACCATTCTCCTGCTGGAACATTGTTCCTCGACAGTCTGTCTGGTCCCACATTCAGGTGGCCAGGCACATGCGCTGCTCTGAGCGAGCGCAAATTGTGCTGAGCCCATACCAGGAGGCGTTTCGCTAACCTGTATAGGTTTCGGGATGTGATGCCTCCCTGGCGATTTATGTAGGCTACCACTGACATGTTGTCCGAGCGGACCAAGACGTGGTGTCCTGCTATTTGGGGACGAAAGCGCCTCAGCGCGTTGTCGACTGCCATCATTTCCAGGCAGTTTATGTGCAGAAGCTTTTCCCGTTCTGACCACTGGCCGAAAAACGGTCTGCCCTCGAGCAGTGCTCCCCATCCCGAGGTGGAGGCGTCCGTGGACACCACCTTCACACTCGAGGAAGTCCCCAGGCTTACAACTGACTGGTACCAGTCGGTCGCTCTCCAGGGTATCAGTGCTGAGACGCATTCCTGATCGACCTTGAGACGAAAGAGACCTGAAGTCCATGCTCGACGCGGTACTCGTGCTTGTAGCCAGAACTGCAGTGGGCGCATGCGAAGCAGACCCAGCTGGAGAACTGTGGATGCTGCTGCCATGAGACCGAGCATCCTTTGAAACTTCTTTAGCGGGACTATAGTGCCGCGGCGGAAGGATTCTGTCATGCGCTGAATAGTCAATCTGCGCTGTAGCGATATTTGAGCTGTCATTGACAGCGAGTCCAGTTCTGTGCCCAGAAAAGATATTCTCTGACTGGGAGACAGTGAACTTTTCGCCCAGTTGACTTTGAGACCCAGATTCTCGAGATGTTCGAGTAAAATGGTTCTGTGTTCTATGAGCTCCGTATGTGACTGAGCTAGAACCAGCCAATCGTCCAAGTAGTTCAAAACTCGCATTCCCCGAAGTTTCAGGGGAGCGAGGGCTGCGTCCATGCACTTCGTGAATGTACGGGGTGCTAGGGACAGGCCAAACGGTAGGACTGTGTATTGATAAGCCTGGCCCTCGAAGGCGAATCTCAAAAATCGCCTGTGACGTAACGCTATTTGTATTTGGAAATACGCGTCTTTCAGATCTATTGACACAAACCAGTCCCCGTGGCGAATTTGCGCGAGGATTTTCTTGGTTGTGAGCATTCTGAACCGGCGTTTTGAAAGCGCTACGTTCAGTTGTCTTAGATCTAGAATGGGTCTGAGACCCCCGTCTTTTTTCGGAACCAGAAAATATCTGCTGTATAGCCCCCCTTCGCTCTGAGCTTGAGATAAAGGCTCTATTGCCCCTTTGCTCAACAGTTTCGCAATTTCGGTACGAAGTACACTTGCTACTTCCTTTTCTACCGTGGTTTCGACTCGCACCGCACAACGGCGGGGACGTCGAGCGAACTGTAGCGAATAGCCTCTTTCTATAATGTTCAGCACCCATTCTGATACACCGGGAAGCTTTGCCCACGCATGTGCGTGCATAGCTAAGGGTTGAATGAGATCGGAGCCCTGGTCGTGACATAGTGGCGACCGGGGAGCTTCGGTATGCTGTATTATAGACACCGCATTTGCAGCGCTCGAGGCGGGGAGTGTTTTGATCACAGCGGGCGGTTCGCCCGCGCTCGGCTCTCTCACGGCAGGTAGCTGAGAGACGGCGAGCGTGGGGGAAACCGAGGGATTCGTCATGTCTGTGAGTGAATGTGGGCGCAGGACAGCGGGCACATTTGCACTGAAAACACCATCGACCTGAGTCGGTTGTATGTGTGTTGGTTTCGTTTTTACAGAAACCGAGAGACATGCAGCGTGTAGTGTTTGTGGGCACTGGGACGTGGGCACGTTCACTACATTCTGTGCGCAATCGACATGAGTCGATTTTATGTGCGCGAGCCCTGTGGGGCGGGCTGTGTCTGTGTGTAGGAATGGGCACTGGGCAGTGGGCATTTTTACTACACTCATAACACCGTCGGCCGTGGCCGGAATACCAGAAAATACACTCTTTACAGGATTTATCTGGGTCGCCGTGAAAACGGCGTTTGTGTACAGGCAAGCGGGTAATGTAACCGACTTGTTTACTGCAGAGTACACTGGAACAGTCGCATGTAATGGAACTGGACGAGCGGGAAGTTTTGGTGGAAACCCGGCCGCAGCGGGGCTTGAACACCGTCGTTTTCCTAAGCTGGCTAGGAAGACTTTGAGGCCTCGGGCTTCATCTCAACCTTCGGCCGAGTCCCACGCTGTGGGGGGCGGCGGCCGGCAGAGCGAGAGCGTGGTCTCTGGTCCCGGGCCTGTCGACGCTGTGAAGCGGCGGCGGGGGGCGGTGGCTGCGAGCTGCGAGCAGACGGCTGTTTAGAGCGGCCTGATGCGGAGCTAGAGCGCTTTGGCTGAAAGTGCTTCATGGCCTGCGACGTCTTTTGTACCTCAGCGAATCTGTCCGCGAAATCTTTGACGGACGATCCAAAGAGGCCAGTAGCAGAAACGGGGGCGTCGAGGAACACAGAGCGCTCCGAGTCCGGCATTTCTGAAAGCGTCAGCCAGAGGTGTCTCTCAGCAACGGTGAGAGAGGCCATGTTCCGCCCTATGGCATGTGCAGCGGATTTCGTAGCGCGGAGAGCGAGGTCCGTAGCGCTCCTTAAATCCGCCACGTTGACTGCTTCCGTGCCTTCCTCGTCCAGCTTTCGGAGAAGGTTAGCTTGGAAGATCTGGAGAGTGGCCATAGTGTGTAGCGCTGATGCAGCCTGCCCAGCGGCGGTGTAAGCGCGACTGTGCAGGGTGGAAGTAGCGCGGCAGGCTTTTGAAGGTAGCGCCGTCTTAGTCCGCCGTCCAGCAGAGGGCGGGCAAAGATGGGCTGCTACTGCCTCCTCCACAAGAGGGAGAGCGAGGTATCCTCTGTCTTTGGCACCGTCCACCACGGAGAATGCCGCCGAAGCAGAGGAACGTAGCCTGGCTGAAAAAGGGGCGCTCCAAGACTTTGCCAGTTCTTCATGAAGCTCAGGAAGAAACGGGGCGGGTCTTGAGGGCGTGGAAATGCGGTCCCCTTGTAGAAAACAGCCGTCCAGACGGTTGCGTGTAGGCTCGGCGGGCGCGGACCACTCGAGGCCGAGGCTCTCTGTGGCCTGTGTGAGCAGACGCATCAGCTCAGCTTCAATGCTGGCCCGTTTTCCTGACGACTCGCGGGCAGAAGAAGGGGCGAGGTCCACAGAGCTCGCCCAATCCTCGCTGTCCGAAGCCAGGATAGAGCAGTTGTCCTCCTCGAAAACTGCCGCTTCTTCCTTGTCATCTCCGGCGGAAGCGGCGGCCAGCGGCGGCCACTGTCCGGGAGTGAGAGACTCGAGAGAAGCAGACGGCGAAGCTGGCAGGCGCACCGGCGAGCTTTTCTCGGTGGGAGGCTCAGGGATCCGCTGAGCACGGCGCTTTTTACGGCGCGGCGTCGAAGCGGGAGGTGCAGGCTCGTGGAAAGTTGCCATGCGAGTCCTCAGAGTCGCCATAGGCATAAGCTCGCAGTGAGGGCATCCGCCGTCAGCGAGCGCTAGAGCCGCATGTCCTTCACCCAGGCAGGAAACGCAGATGACATGGCGGTCCCTGTCGCTGAGTGGGGCTCGGCACGAGCCACAGGATGGACGAGACATCTTGAAAAAGACGCTCTGCTCTTTTAGAGAAGGAGTGTGAGTCGCGGCGGCGAACACACACAAAGCAATAAAAGGATATAACGCCGGATAGCGTAGCAGGAACGGTGGTTGAAGGCGGCGCGGCCAGCGACTCCAGGTACCGAACTCGTCCCGCTGAAATGCTGTTTCCACGGCGCGGCTTCTTCTCTCTGGATCCAGCGATGCGTGAGCTCCGCTGAAGAGATGAAAAATCGGTAAGCTAGCCTTTCGATGCTATATTTATAGCCCCAGGCCACGCCCGTTTCGGCGGGACGTGACGTATGGGGCGCGAAGCGCCCCCATTGGTGATGACGTCACGATAGGGCCTTATCGATAGGCTGCTGCAGTTGCCGCAGGGCAGCCAATAGGCGCGCGAGCTGTCTCGCCTATGTCTGCATGCTGCCGCAACGCGTTTTACATTATTTCAAAATTAAGGATAATTTTTTGGCTTCAGTATCTCGCGGAAAAGAGATTTCCCCTAGCGTAAGATATTACGCAGTACGAGAGTACCTCTCGTAAGAGAACTCTTAATTTAGCTTAAAAACTTTTACGTAGGAGTCTTAGCTTAAGAGCAATTCGGGACTGATCTGAGAGCAACTCTGAGTAAGGAAAAGACAAAAACTTTCATCTTAGTAAGGAGGCGGGGTTGACCCCGTTGCTATGTATGACACAATCTTTTGACGACTGTGATTGGTTGGTTGTCCAAGAAGGAAAAAAAAAAAGTGATTTTAAGTATAGGGTCTATTCTAAGCCTTCACTTTGAAATTACATGCGTAATTTTTCCTATTTGACCGTTCTCACACACACACTCACACACACACACACACATTATATATGTGTATATAAATCCTTTTAATTTTTATTTACCATGCTGTTAATTTCCTATAAGGTATTTGCTTGGCTTAGAATGATAAAAATTGTTCCACTCTTTCCAATTACACTGATTGCTGGCATGTCTATTTAAGTGGTGGTTTGAATGTTGGTTTTAATGTATCAAACATGGAATTTTCCCAGTTGCCAAAAATCGTAATGTAGTGATTACTTTCATTTCTGGTGCTATGGCATTTCTGTGCTGTGTCGGAGATGTTAGCGCGTCTCTAATAAGATCAGTCACAAACATGATCCCTGCACGATCTAATCTATAGCGTCTTATTAACTCACTGTTATACATTGTCTGCAACACATTTCTTCTCCCTCTTCGTCTTTCTGCCATTTTCTCCTCTGCTAAAGAAACTCTTAAGCCTCTTAAAAGTCCTCGTCCGTGCTCCTAACAATTTTGACCTTAAGTGCTCTTTTAAGGGTTAAGATGCTTTCTGAATTACTTTTTTCTTTACTAGGATTTTTTCTTTAATTTTAAGAGTAAACGCCCACATTTCTAAGAATTTTCTTAGAATTTTGTCACTAGGAGCTACTCTTTGCATTAAGATTCTTTATGAATACGGGCCCTGAAGTTTTGGAAAGCCTCAGAATGGCAAGCATGGCTCCTATTCTACAGCCTGCATGTCTTAGGCCTTGTCCATACAATTTTTTCATTTGAAAACGCATCTTTTTCTCTCCGTTTTGGGCTTCCGTCCACAATGATGGCGTTTTTCAAAAACGGACTCCAAAGTGGATAAATTTGAAAACGGCATATTCATGTTGTTCCATCTTGCGAAAAGGTTCCAGGTGGAGATCCTGGCGGAGGAGGAGAGGTCCTCGCTCAGGGCCTGGCTCTCACCTTTCGCTGCTGATGGTGTGTCGGGCCTGAATAAGCTAATCAAGGGCTTCAGGATGACTAGAAAGCTACAGGGAGTTGAGTTTTTATCAGGGTTGGAGCTAAACTCTGCAGGACAGTGCAGAACCGAAGTTGAGATACAGTATGCAGAGATAACAAATCTCTGTCAAATCTCCACTTCCAGGACCGAAGTTGCCCATCCCTGATGTAGATGATTCAAGTCATTCTCAAAAACACCCACCAATTCACAAGTTCAAACTCACAAATAATCAGATATAGTAAAAGAGTATGTGTATTTTGGAGTGCTGTCCGAGGAGAGGGCTCCGAGCTTGGTATTTTGGCCCGAACCCAGAGTACTCCCCCCGTATCCCTGGCTGTGATAGGCACCAGTCAAGAGTGAGGCGTAGGGATGCTGAAAACTGTTGAGGAACATAGGAACATTGTTGGCTGCGTATTTATAAACATATCAACATGTCTATCCAATTAAGACAACAGGAGGCCTATACACATATAAATATATAAAAGGAAAATAAGCCAACTCTCGAAGTAGTATGTTAATGTATTAGGTCTTGGTGGACTATATCTGCTATGCATGGTGCTCCAGCAACATCTGTTCTGTCTACGGAGACTGTCCAAGTTTAACGTTGATAGGTAGGTAGGTCCTTGATGACTTTGTTTTACAAATCTTATATTGAGTCCTGTCATAGTCATGTTCAAGTTGTTTTGGTTTTCACTCGTCACATGTGTTCCTTTGTTCTAGTTTCCCGCCACTCATCAGTCACCATGACCATGGACACTAACACTCATCATCACAGCTGTTCTTCTTTTAGTTAATCATCTCTGTGTATTTAAGTCCCTGCTTGTGTTCAGTTCTTGGTCTTGTTTTGTTTGTGATATGTTCGCTGTTTTGCACATTGGCTATTATCTTTGTATGTATCTAATAAACCTTGTATACCTTCATCATCATCTTCCTTGAACTCAGCGTTACAAGTCCATAGTAACACTCTCAATTTTATGCTGGTATGGCAGTCTTATTAGTTCCATATATTACTATACATTACAACACATAATATTGCTGATGAAAGACTCATCTGAGCTTTTGGGGTTATTCATGGACTGCTGATAATAATTTAATATTTTTGCACTTTTAAGTTTCCTTTTGATGTTCAATGAACTGAACAAAATTAGGAGAACTGAAGAATGTTGAAGAACGAGGAGAATAATATCACTCATTGTATGCAGTTTTCCAAAAGATAATTATTGTATTCATAGAGCGAACCTTTAGAGTTTATTGGAAGTCACTAACGGAAGTTACTCCCATAATTTGTGCAAAAAAAAAAAGGCACTATAGTGTATTCAGTACTTTTCCACACAAAAAAAGAATAAGAAAGAAAAACACAATACACATCAGTGATGTGACACAAAAATGTTGTTTTTTTCTTCTTTTTTTCGGATTAAGGGCAGCAGAAAAAAAACAAAAAAACAATGCTAAATGAAAATTTAAACTGCAAGTAATCAAATAGTAAATTGCTGCAAATATTGTCACTTTTTGACATTTTGTAAATGAACCTAATTACTAATTAATGCAACTTTAACTTGCACTGTACAGAAGTTATACGGCATAGGACAATAAAACGTACTCGGTTACTAACGTAACCTTGGTTCTCTCTAGAAGAGGGAACGAGTACTGCGTAAGATATCTTACGCTAGGGGAAAATCCTTTTTCCGCGAGATATTGAAGCCAAAAATGATCCTTAATTTTGTAATAATGCAAAACGCGTTGCGGCAGCATGCAGACATAGGCGAGGCAGCTCGCGCGCCTATTGGCTGCTCTGCGGCAACTGCAGCAGCCTATCGAGCGAGGCCTGGCGTGACGCCAGACCCAATCAGGGCACTTCGCGCCCGCTGCGTCACGTCCCGCCGAAATGGGCGTGGTCTAGGCCTATAAATACCGCTCGCAGGCAGCTATTATCTGGTTTTTCATCATCGAAGCAACCAGAGCGTGTGCATGCACGGCAAGATACGCAGTACTCGTTCCCTCTTCTAGAGAGAACCGAGGTTACGTTAGTAACCGAGTACGTTCTCTTACGAGAGGTCTCTCGTACTGCGTAAGATATCTTACGCTAGGGGACCCAATGCAAAACGCCGTGCATGCTGAGATCTGACACCAAAGACCCAAGGGCGAAAGCCCGGGGTACATATAGTGCACAATCACTCAGGGAACTCACAGGGAGTCCGGGAAGAAGGAGGGGCGAAGCCGCACTCTTCCACATATGGCAGCGTCGCTGAGACGCGAATTTCATACAGACAGGGCGGGGTACGGCCTGAACTGATGGGGGAATGTGGGTCTTACACAGTCTGCCCAGGCACATCTCGTGCTGCTACTTTTTACTGTCGAACATTGAGCTGTGCTCAGTAGACGCAGCATTCTGAGCTGATAGCATCAGGTCAGATAATACTGGTAAACTTAGACCGACAGCAGCCTGGCCTGCAGGGCGGGAACCTCTAGATTATAAAACCTTATAAATGTAGACGGGGAGGCCCAGCCTGCCGCCATACAAATATCTTGCAAGGCAATCCCACTTGACCAGGCCCACGAAGAGGCCATGCCTCTCGTGGAGTGCGCTCTGACACCCAACGGGCACTGCATGCCCTTGGAGGCGTATGCCAGCGCTATAGCATCAACTATCCATCTGGATAGGCTCTGTTTCGACTAGTCCCTTAGAACGCCCGCTAAATGAAACAAAGAGCTGCTCCGTCTGTCTGAAAACAGACGAGCGAGACACATAAGCTCGTAATGCCCTGACTGGGCAAAGGAGGCTCGCGTCTCTTTCCTCATCAGGGACCGGTAGGGCTGACAGGGAGATAACCTGCGCCCTAAACGGTGTGTTGAGGGATTTTGGAACATAACCGTGCTTAGGTTTGAGTATAACTTTTGAGTCATTAGGCCCAAACTCCATGCACGCCGCACTCACAGAGAGCGCGTGTAGATCCCCTATGCGCTTCACTGAAGCGAGAGCCAGCAAAAACACTGTCTTGAAAGACAGGTGTTTCAAATCAATTGACTGTAAAGGCTCAAATGGCGCACCTTTCATGGCTTCCAGAACCGTAGAAAGGTCCCATACGGGGACTGAGGGAGGTCTGGGAGGATTCAGTCTCTTAGCCCCTCTAAGGAAGCGGATGACTAAATCGTTCCTTCCTATTGACTGACCAAGCGTTGTTCCTGAGAACGCTGCTATAGCCGCCACATAAACTTTGAGCGTGGGGGGGGCCCTGCCCTCATCCAACAGCTCTTGTAGGAAGGAAAACACCTCCGTCACACCACAGTCTGTGGGTGACACACCACGGGCTGTGCACCAGCCCGAAAACACTGACCATTTCGAGGAGTAGAGCCGTCTCGTAGACGGAGCTCTAGCCTGCGTGATCGTGTTTAATACTCCTTTAGGGAGTCCAACATGTACCCGTTGATGGCCCAGACATGAAGGGACCATAGTTCCGGGTGAGGATGCCAGATCGAGCCGTGGGCCTGTGAGAGGAGGTCTCTCCTCACTGGTACTGGCCACGGGGCAGTACTTGCTAACTACATCACGACTGGGAACCAAGGTTGGTTTTTCCAGAACGGTGCCACCAGCAATACTGAGCATCCTTCTTCCCTGATCCGTTCTATCACCTGAGGCAGGAGAGAGACGGGGGGAAAAGCATAGAGCGGGCGGCGGGGCCACACATGGGCCAGCGCGTTCCTGCTCTTGGAGAAAAATTCCGGACAGTGAGCGTTTTCTTGAGACGCAAACAGGTCTACTTCCGCTCTGCTGAATTTCTTCCACAGCAGTTGGACTGTCTGTGGGTCATTTCGAGGCAGTTTATGTGCAGGAGCTTTTCCCGTTCCGACCACTGGCCGAAGAACGGTCTGCCCTCGAGCAGCGCTCCCCATCCCGAGGTGGACGCGTCCGTGGACACCACTCTCACCCTCGAGGAAGTCCCCAGGCTTACACCTGATTGGTACCAGTCGTTCGCTCTCCAAGGTTTCAGAGTTGTGACGCACTTCTGATTGACCCTGAGGCGAAGCGAACCGGATGCCCACGCTTTGCGTGGGACTCGCGCTTTCAGCCAAAACTGCAGCGGGCGCATGCGGAGCAGGCCCAGCTGGAGCACTGATGATGCTGAGGCCATGAGACCTAGCATCTTCTGAAATTTCTTGAGCGGGACAGACGCGCCGCAGCGAAACGAGTTCGCTGTGCGTTGAATGTCTACCGCGCGCTGTGGTGATAGTCGCGCTATCATGGACAGCGAGTCCAATTCTGTGCCCAGGAAAGATATCTTCTGACTGGGTGACAGAGAGCTCTTCGCCCAATTGACACTGAGACCCAAATCCTCGAGGTGATCGAGTAAAATGGTCGTGTGTTCTATGAGCACTGCGCGAGATTGCGCTAGAATCAGCCAATCGTCCAAATAGTTCAGTACTCGCATGCCTCTCATTCTGAGGGGTGCGAGCGCCGCATCCATGCACTTCGTAAATGTACGGGGTGCCAGGGACAAACGGGGTGCCAGGACTGTGTACTGATATGCCTGGCCCCCGAAGGCGAATCTCAAATATCGCCTGTGACGTGACGCTATTTGTATTTGAAAAATACGCGTCTTTCAGATCTATTGACACAAACCAATCTCCTTGGCGAATCTGCACAAGGATTTGTCTGGTCGTGAGCATCCTGAACTGTCGCTTCACAAGCACTTTGTTCAGTTGCCTTAGATCTAGTATGGGTCTGAGACCCCCGTCTTTTTTCGGTACCAGGAAGTATCTGCTGTATAGCCCTCCTTCGCTCTGAACTTGAGAGAGAGGCTCTATGGCCCCTTTGCTCAATAGTTTCGCCACTTCGGCTCGAAGTAAATGTGCTACTTCTGTTTTTACCGTGGTCTCGACGCGCGCCACATAGCGGCGAGGGCGTCGGCGAAACTGTAGCGAATAGCCTCTTTTTATAATGTTCAGCACCCACTTCGAAACCCCGGGCAGCTTTGCCCATGCGTCCGCATGAATAGCTAGGGGTTGAATACGAAGCGCGCTCCGCTCGCTCAGCGATGGAGAGGCTTCGGAGTGCTGTAACACAAGCGTCGCGCTCGTGACATTTGAGGCATGGGGCGCGCTGATAACAGCGGGCAGATTGCCCGCGCTCGACTCCTCTGCGGTGGTCAACCGCGAGGGGAGGGCTGGGCGGTTCCCGTAGGAACTGTCATGTCTATGTGTGGATGTGGGCGCGGGACAGCGGGCACATTTACCACACTGAAAGCATCGTTCGCTTGAGTGAAGCGAATGCACGTTGGTTTCGTTTTTACAGAAACCGTGAGACATGCATAACGTGGTGTTAGTGGGCACATTCACCATGTTTGAAGCGCAATCGATATGAGTCGATTCATGTGCGCGAGCCCTGTGTGACGGGCTGTGCTTGTGTGTAGAGATGGGCACTGGGCAGTGGGCATTCTTTCTACACATAAAGCACCATCGGCCGTGGCCGGGACACCAGAAAAATTCACACTTATGGGATTTATCTGGGTAGCTGTAAAAACGGCGTTTGTGTGCAGGCAAGCGGGTGACAGAACCGACTTGTTTACTGCAGGATACACTGGAACAGTCACATTTACTGGAACTGAACGAGCGAGAAGTTGCCATAGAAACAGAGAGCGTCAACATGCTGGCGTTTATTGCAGGCCTGCGTGCATTACAACAGGCTTGTTCACTGCAATATTGACATTTCCAGTCGCCTGAATTCCAGAGTGGAATGGGAAATGTATAGGAAAAAGGAGGTTGGTCCGTCCGCAGCGGGACCAGAAAAACTCCCTTTTTTTTTTTTTTTTTCTTACGCCAGTGATGCACGGAACACCATAGAAACGGTGTTTGGGTGCAGGCGAGCGGGTTGTACAACGCGCTCGTTGGCTGCAAAATACACATCTGCAGTCGCCTTTTCAGGGAACTGACAGAGCGAGCATTGACGGCATAATTTTATCTGCCGGTAGACCCGGGGATCGAACGCGGGTCTCTCGCGTGCAAAAACCTGAGAGTCTGCCACTGGGCCACAGGGGGAGACACATCGTAACTCAGTTAGCGCGAGTATTATAAGAGAGCGTCAACGTGCTGGCGTTTGTTTGCAGGCATGCGTGTATTACAACAGGCTTGCTCACTGCAATACTGACATTTCCAGTCGCCCGAACTTCAGAGGGGAATGAGAAATGTACGAGAAAGAGGAGGTCGGTCCGTCCGCGGGGGGACCAGAAACGCTCTTTTCTCCTTTCGCCAGTGACGCATGGAAACCATAGAAACGGTGTTTGGGTGCAGGCGAGCGGGTTGTGCAACGCGCTCGTTGGCTGCAAAATGCACATCTGCAGTCGCTTTTCAGGGAACTGACAGAGCGAAGCATTGGCGGCATAATTTTAACTGCCGCTAGACCGGGATTCGAACTCCGGTCTCTCGTGAGGAAAACCAATGATTCCGCCACTGAGCCACAGGGGGGAACACAAAGGTTTTCGGATGCACGAGCATATAAGAGCGTCACATGCTTTCTTCGGCGTATGCTTGCAGGCGCGCTTGTATTAAAACAGGCTCGCCTGCTGCAATATTGATATTTCCAGTCGCATGATCAGGAGGGACTAAAAACACACCTTTCTCCTTTCGCCGGTGAGTGACGCATGAATGGGGCGCAGAAGGCAGGGTAGCTTTCTTATAACGTAAAGAAAAACTAACCCCGACCGTCCGCTTCCAGCCTCCCTTGTGAGCGGCGCAGTTTGCGCGGCTTGAACAGAGGGAGAGAGAAAGCTAGCCCCGTGACCGCCCGCTCCTGACATCCTCTGTGAGCGGCGTGGTGTGCGCGGCTCGAACAGAGGGAGAACAGGTATCGTCCCCCAAGCAGGCAAGGCAAGCGGGCGAACCGGCAAGCTTTGCGGGTTGGGGGGGGGGGGGGGGGGGCGGAGGAGCAGTCTCGGAGAAGGATGCCAGGTGAGTCCTCAGAGTCACCATAGGCAGTAACTAACTCGCAGTGAGGGCAGTCGCCGTCAGCGAGTGCGAGAGCTGCGTGATCAGGAAAAGGGGCGTCTTGAAAAAGACGCCCAGCTCTTTTAGTCTGAAAAATCAGATAATAGCTGCCTGCGAGCGGTATTTATAGGCCTAGACCACGCCCATTTCGGCGGGACGTGACGCAGCGGGCGCGAAGTGCCCTGATTGGGTCTGGCGTCACGCCAGGCCTCGCTCGATAGGCTGCTGCAGTTGCCGCAGAGCAGCCAATAAGCGCGCGAGCTGCCTCGCCTATGTCTGCATGCTGCCGCAACGCGTTTTGCATTATTACAAAATTAAGGATAATTTTTGGCTTCAATATCTCGCGGAAAAAGGATTTTCCCCTAGCGTAAGATATCTTACGCAGTACGAGAGACCTCTCGTAAGAGAACTATATTGCTTCCGTATAAGCGTTTGGAGTGTATACAGAACCAGCAAACTGAATTCTCTCAAAAATGCTGATTGACCCAATAATCAGCCTTTAAGTCGTAAAGAGTATACTCTTTAATATGCAGATTAATATGCGATTTCCAACACAGTGTAAAGTGTAATGACAAATGTAGCCTTGAGGTGCAAGTGAATTTCCTTAGATGAGCCACATTTGGTATAAGAGTGCAATATTTCATTATGGAGTCACAGAACCACTAGGCTTTTGAGTTGATGCTTGATTTAACCAGGGGTCATGATCAGAGAAAACACAATAAAGGATATCTAACTGTTTAACCCAGGCTGAAGGCTGTAAACTCGCTGTGCTATTCTTTATCTTTCAATAATGTTCTGAGTCTGTGCTGAATACTTAATATGCTCATACAATGTAATGGTAATTTTTCCTGTATAATTGTGAGCACTGTCCATATCATAATGCAAAATCACAACATTATGTGATGGCAGATGAAGAACAGTGCACCAATGACTATAAATCCGGTCCCACTTTATATTAGGTAGCCTTAACAATATGTACTTACTTGACAAATTAAGCATTTAATACCCTTATCGGTAACACTTTATAATAACTGCACGCTATTAATCATTAGTTAAGCATTAGTAAACAGTTAATTCATCATTTATAAAGCATTAATATACATTAATAAGCAGTTTATAAATACAGTTATAAATGCTGTATTCTTGATTTATAAGCATGTCTATAATGTGTTTAATAATTGTATTTTCTTAATTTATTAATGATCACTTTATCATTTTTAAATGAAGTATTGCATTATTTACAAACCGGTTATTTAGGAGTTGTCAGTGGCTAATAAGATCACTTAGAAAGTGTAAGTAAATGTAGTAGATTCAGGTAGTTATAAAGCATTTAGTAGTGGTCAGTTAACTATGTTTGTGAGCTAATCTAAAGTGAGGACTAGTTATGCTTTGTAAAGCATTTATAAAGGAGATTTAAAGACTCAGTTTTCTTCTAAACAGAAAAAGTAAACAAATACAACACAGCGATACAGAACATAAAAATATTAACAGCCTTTAAATCTTCTTTATAAACGCTTTACAAAGCATAACTAGTCCTCACTTTAGATTAGCTCACAAACATAGTGAACTGACCACTACTAAATGCTTTATAACTACCCGAATTAACCCTGAATTACAGTAGAAATACATGTTAATAAACCATTTATTAACACACTAAGTAACTATTACTATATGTCTGAATAATAATATGTATTTAAACAGTTTATTAATAATTTACTTACACTTTCTAAGTGATCTTATGAACCACTGACAACTCCTAAATAACCGGTTTGTAAATAATGAAATACTTCATTTAGAAATGATAAATTGATCATTAATTAAGTATGAAAACACAATTATTAAACACATTATAGATATGCTTATAAATTAAGAATACTGCATTTATAACTGTATTTATAAACTGCTTGTTAATGTCTATTAATGCTTTATAAATGATGAATTAACTGTTTACTAATGCTTAACTAATGATTAATAGCGTGCAGTTATTATAAAGTGTTACCCAATTATCTTAATGTTCTTACCTATTTTTAAAGTAACTGCATGATCAATTGTATGATCGCCTATTGTAAATCATCACATCATTAATTACATGCAGAATACAATAATGTTTTTTTGTAATTTAAACTTGCAACTGATTCAGGGACATGCAAGAAAAAAAAAACGTCTCGTTACGTATGTACAATTTGGGGTATTTTAGGCCTTTTATTTGAAAGTTTCCTGTATAAAAATATTTAAAGAAATCGTTCACAGATGTTTTTATTTGTTATTTTATGTAATTCTCCTCAAAATAAAGGTAGCCTAATTATGTTGTGTTGTAAAAGTTTCAGAAATAGATTGTTCCTGTTTATCTTCATAATATATCTATCATAAATGCATGTGCCCTTTCGTTCCCTTTCGCCATGGGTCTGCAGAATTTACATAGCGTAACTCCGCCCCACCGCGTGGGTATAAAAAGAGCAGCTCGGCAATCTCGCATTATGTTATGTTGAGGAGCCGAGACTGAACTCCCGGCTGTTCTAGCGGTACAGCGGTTGTGGCAGGGGGACGTAACATTTCCCTCCTCAGGGAACGAGGGTTACATAAGTAACCAAGACGTTCCCTTTCGTTCAGTCACTTCGAGTTTTGTCAGTGACTGACGAAATGGGAGTCCCAATTCAATCACGCCACAGCGACGTGATCTTCCTGTGCCCTGCGCAAGTCTGAGCTCCCTGTCATGAGACTAGCACGGACAAAGGGCTAGGCTTAACGCAAGAATACCAAGGTACACTTGGTGACATATCCCAGGTGGAATATGTAACACAGCGCCTACCCATAGGGAGGACTTAGAATACACATATGACCCAAGTACGGGATGCATATGGAAACACTCAGAGGTATCCAGCCCGCAGGGTGGAATGTTTCAACCTCGAAATGGCAAGAGGTCTTGCCGAGGGAAAGACACATGCTCGGTGGAGACTTACCGTGGAAATACACATGTGGGGGTTGCCCAGCGGGGAACCATGCACATGGAAGCACCTAGCCAATCACAAGGGCTGACCAACCGGGCATGCTACGGGGCTGCGGGGCTGGTACGGGCTGGGGTGCCTTCCTATGGCTACCTCCACGGCTCGGCCCGGGTGAAGGCTACTGCTGGGGCCGGGCGAGAAGGGCGGGAGCCGCAGGAGGGCGACTGGGTGGAGGCAGCAGCTGCCCAGCGGGGCAGAATGTGTTTAATCGCCTCAGTCTGCTTCTGGGCGGCCGAGAACTGTTGGGCAAAGTCCTCGACCGCGCCGCCGAAGAGGCCAGCCTGGGATATGGGGGAGTTGAGGAAACGGGTTCACTCAGTCTCCCACATATCAGCCAGGTTGAGCCATAGGTGCGTTTCCTGGACCACACGTGGACATCACCTGACCCAGGGAGCGTGCGGTCACCTTCGTTGCCCGTAGAGCGAGGTCGGTGGCGGCATGCAGCTCTTCCATGAGCACTGGATCAGCCCTACCCTCGTGCATGTCTCTGAGCACCCTGGCCTGGTAGACCTGGAGGATGGCCATAGCATGCAATTAGGAGGCAGCCCTCCCCGCAGCTCTATAGGTCTTTCCCACCAGATGAAAACCTACAGGCTTTGGAGGGGTGCTTAGGATCACCACGCCAGGTAGAAGTGCTCTGGGGACACAGCTGCATCGCCACAGAGCATTCCACTAGGGGGACCCCAGTGTACCCTTTAGCTGCGGCCCCGTCGAGGGTAGAGAAGGTGGAAGAGGTCGATGAATGATCATGGGAAGTCAAGGGAGACTTCCAGGACCGCATGACCTCTTCATGCACCTCCGTGAAGAAAGGTATTGGGGGCGGGTGCTGACAGGTGTCAGCACTCGCTGCCCCAAAAAACCAATCGTCCAGCCTTGAGCGCTCAGGACAGGGCGGAGGGTTCAACTCTAGCCCGTTGCTCGCAGCTGCCCGGGAAAGCATGGCAGTCAGCTCTGGATCAGACCTGGGCAGTGCTGGCACACCCGAAGGAGGCAGCACAGCCGAGTCTTCATCTCCAGAAGACTCTAGCCCACCTTTTAATGCGGCGATAGACATGGTGTCGTCTTGTGGAGCGGAGACAAGTCTCCGAAGACTGGCCCGCGACCTTATCCGGCAACCTCACGGGTTGCAATGTGCAAGAGGTTGGTGTGGTCCGTGGAAGAATCGTTGGGGCTTTGTTCCACACCGTGACCCTCAGATCACCCTGGCCACCAGCCAAAGTATCCCCTCTCGTGGAGGGAGTAGATTGGGATGTGGCGGAGGGGACTCTACCTCTACGGAGGTCATTGAATCTCGATCGCAACATTGTGATGGTCATGTTCCCACAATGAGAACATGACTCATCCACGAACGCTGCCTGAGCGTGATTAATGCCCAAACACACCAGGCAGCGATCGTGCCCATCAGAAGGCAAAACCTGTCTACTGCACCCAGAAATACACGGGCGAGACATCTTTAAAAAGACGTACCACGTGCAGCTCTTTTAGAGAGGAGAGAAAAGCTTGACAGAGTGTTGAAGCACCCATGGAGAAACACACACACGGATGGTAGATCACTGCACAGACCAGCAGCAGGTAATGTGATCTCGCTGGAACAAAGCACTGCTCGTCTCGTAGATGAAGAACTCAGAAAGGCTTGCAGAGGATTGAAGAAAGCCCTTGGCTCCAAAGAAAAAACATAATGCGAGATTGCCGTGCTGCTCCTTTTATACCCAAATTCCGCAGACCCATGGCATTGTTTTGCCATTGGCTCGTTTTATAGAATTCGAAGGTGATAGGCTTCCAAGCGAAACCTCCATTTTGTCAGTCACTGAAGTAACTCGGAGTGACTGAACGAAAGGGAACATGCAGTTATGACTTCTTTTTTTTTTTACTGAAAACGTTCAGATAAACAGGAACAATCTATTTATGAAACTTTTACAACACAACATAATTAGGCTAACTTTATTTTGAGAAGAACTACATAAAATAAAAAATAAAAACATCTTTGAATGATTTCTTTAAATATTTGTATACAGGAAACTGAAATAAAAGGCCTAAAATACCCCAAACAAACTGCTGGCTTAACTGCAGCGCTGCTTCACATATGTCAGAGGAGCAAGTCATATCACAGAAAGGTCAAAACTTTATATATATATATATATATATATATATATATATATATATATATATATATATATATATATATATATATATATATATTAGTGCTGGGCAAAGATTAATCGCATCCAAAATAAAAGTTTGTGTTTGCATAATATATGTGTGTGTACTGTGTATAATTATTTTGTATATATAAATACACACATATGCATGTATTTATTTAAGAAATATTTGCATGTATATACTGTATATACATTTATACATAATTTATATTATATATAAATATAAATAATTTATATATAAATTAAAAAAATATCTTAAATATATACATGCATATGTGTGTATTTATATATACAAAATAATTATACACAGTACACACACATATATTATGCAAACACAAACTTTTATTTTGGATGCGATTAATCGCGATTAATCTTTGCCCAGCACTAATATATATATATATATATATATATAACATGATATAATATAAATAAGAAGTTAAATCACAAAAAGACCTGTAACAAGCATTGAGAGAATAAATAGGGTCAATTTTGATTTCATGGGCTTTTTCTTCATACAAAGACAGTGAATGGCTTCAGAAGACCTACTGTCCATAACACAGTTGTAGGGGCTACATTAACAACACTGTTTTTGATTTTGAATCTTTTTTGACACTTGAAAGTTTACTGCAGTACCAGTATTTACCAATTTTCTCATTTTATTTTCCATGGGTAGTGTATATGTTGTTCATCTAAAATTGGTTTCAGTTAAAGTCAAAAAGTAATACTGAATAACAAAAAATTTGATAAACCGGATTGTATACTATAGTTACACTAACAAAAGTATTTAAAAAACATATTTAAGCTAACTTTAAGGTAATTGCAAGTAACCCCTCAAAGCATTTTGTGAAAAAAAAAAAAAAAATCCTGTAGTCTTGTCAAATGTAACCATATAATGCAACGTCAGATTGTGATTATATCTTACAATAGCTAAGCATCACTCACCACAGACGGATGCAAGAGTGTGCCCTAAGAAGGTCACAATCGGTTACACTTTATTTTGATAGTCCACTTTAGACATTCTACTAACTATAAGTAACTTGACAACTACATGTCAACTAACTCTCATTAGAGTTTTAGTAGACTGTCAGTAGAGTGTTAGGTTAGGGTTAGGAGAATAAGTTGACTAAGTTGCCAAGTTACTTATAGTCAGCAGAATGTCTGTTGGGGGACCAACAAAATAAAGTGTTAGCAGATATTAAGCAGACAGTCTACTAATAATCTAATGACAGTTAGTTGACATGTAGCTGCCAAGTTACTTATACAGTAGTTAGTAGAATGTCTAAAGTGGACTATTGAAAATAAAGTGTTACCTCACAATCTTTCTCTAATGCTTCTATCCTTTTGAACAGGTTGTCCTACGGTGATTCCTCAACAGCTGCCTAAAGTCGTTAAAGGTGCTCTAAGCGATGTCACGCATTTTTTAGGCCAACATTTTTTTTGTCACATCCAGCAAACATCTCCTCACTATCCGCTAGCTGCCTGTCCCCTGAACACACTGTAAAAAAAAATGCAGTCTCTGTAGACAGCCCAGGCTCCACAAACGGCAAGAAAAACAACCTGGACCACGAAACATAACAAACAGTGTTCCAGCCAATAACCGACAAGAATGATTTGGGGGTGGGGGTTGGGGGGTTAGTGCACATGCACATGAAGGGGGATGTGGGGAGTGGAGGAGAGAGAAGCATGAAGAGGGAAGTTAGCTAGAGGAGAGATGTCCTAACAACGACTAACGCTAAAATTTTATATTCTCCTGAATTTTTATATGGCCGACACACGACCAAAGAGACGACGTTCCGATGTACAAATAACAAAGAATAGGGAAAAGGAGAAGGAATGCGAAGTCCCGAATTTACATCGGAAAAGCGTTCAAAATGTGGCGAGAACTCCGCCGGCAGAAGGGCTTCCAATCCGACATTCAGGTGGCACTGTTTTTGCTGGACAGGTGGGTAAATCCAGTTTGTTTTTTCTAAATCCACGGAAGGGAAGGGGAGGGGATCGGATGAGGAGGAGGGAGGTTCGAGCTAGCCTCCGTTTTGTTTGACAATACTTCGAACGTCAACAAGAAGTGACGTCACCCGGCATCGCTTCGAGCACCTTTAACATAGACACATGCAAATATGCAATATTAACTTCTTGGGGCTTATTGCTTAATTGCAGTATAGCATGACATTGCATCCCAACTATCTATTTACTGTTAACCTTCATGGGTAACACTTTATAATAACTGCATGCTATGAATCATTAGTTATGCATTAGTAAATAGTTAATTCATCATTTATAAAGCATGGTCCCTAAATTAAATTTACAGGCACTTTTTAAATACAGCTATAAATTCTTGATTTAAGCATATCTGTAATGTGTTTAATAATTGTATTTTCATACTTTATTAATGATCAATTTATAATTTCTAAATTAGTTATTACATTATTTACAAACCAATTATTTAGCAGTTGTCAGTGGTTCATAAGATCATTCAGAAAGTGTAAGTAAATGATTATTACAACTATTTAAATGTACATACGTCTTACTATATAGAAATATAGTGATAGTTACTCGGTGTGTTAACAAATGCTTTATTAACACGTATTCTTACTGTAATTCATGAATAATTCAGTTCGTTTTAAAACATTTATAGTTTTCAGTTAACTATTTTTGTGAGCTCATCTAAAGTGAGGACTATTTATGTCTTAAAGCTTTTACAATGGAGATTTAAATGCCCAGTTATCTTCTAAACAGAAAAAAGGAAACAAACACAACACAACACAACACAACACAACACAGATACAGAACATAGAAATATTTATTTCAAGATGCAAAAATGAAACTGTACAACTGTACACTTGATATAAAATAAAAAATAAACCTCTGCAATGTCATAGAAAATTAAAATCCCTGTACACCTCGACCACATAACTGCAGTAAAATGAAAACTAAGCCTCTGCAATCTTATATAAAAATATGAATTTATGTAGTGTAAACATTGCTGAATAAAAATTTAGCAGTGTCAACACTGGATTACAGGAGTGCCAAAATACAACAAATACATTTTTTATAAAACAATAATAATATAATAAAATATTTCAAAGTGTCAAAACTACCTCCGTACTAACTTTTAAACATTAGAGAACAACAGTGCAGATCATGGATGAGTTTCGGTTCTGTATCACTCTGTGTTGTGTTTGTTTCCTTTTTCTGTTTAGAAGGTCACTGAGCCTTTAAATCTCCTTTGTAAAAGCTTTACGAGGCATAAATAGTCCTCACTTTAGATGAGCTCACAAAAAGTGAACTGACAACTATAAATGTTTTATAACTACCTGAATTATTCATGAATTACAGTAGGAATATGTGTTAATAAAGCTATAATATAATTATATGTCTATATATAAATGTACATTTAAATAGTTTATTAATCCTCTACTTACACTTTCTAAATTATCTTATGAACCACTAACAACTCCTAAATAACTGGTTGGTAAATAATGTAATACTTAATTTAGAATTGATAAATTGATCATTAATAAAGTATGAAAATACAATTATTAAACACATTATTAAGCTTATAAATCAAGAATAAAGCATTTATAGATGTATTTATAAACTGCTTCCTAATGTATATTTATGTTGGGAGTATGCTTTATAAATGATGAATTACCTATTTGCTAATGCTTAACTAATGATTCATAGCATGCAATTATTATAAAGTGTTACCAATATTGCAATTATGGTGTGTACTTAAAAAAGTGTACTTACAAATGCAGGGACATTGATCATGCAGGTACTTTAAATAAGTATAATGTAAAAACAGCATTTTTTTCCTTGTAAGTACAGAAGGCCACATAATATAAAGTGGGACCAGACATCCTAATTTGGTCTGGCACACAATGTACAGTAATGTCTTTTCTTTGTTTCACTGAGCATTTATTAATTTACAAACCTGTGCCAAACACATCTCATATTCCATTAATTCAAAGCTTAATGGATATGTGCCCACTGAGTGGAGATTCATGGAAGTTTATCCTGATGAATGTCTGGTTATTATCTCAGCTCCCCAATGCATCTGTTTGCAAAAGGGATCTGGGAACACTGTTCCTTCCAGAAAGCTATTGAGAAACCATTAAAGAGGAATTATTCTGTTTGTCTTGACATGAGAATGACTGCTTGTTGATTTTCTTAGCAGGCAATCCGATATTGCTTTAGAGTGTCCTAAAAATCTGTCATCTTCATTGGTCGATTTTGAATCTATCTGTAAGTCACAAGAGACACAAATGGCTTATTTTTAATGAGCTAACACAGTTGGGATGCTGATCAATTAGTGTGGTAGCATTCATTTCAGATGTGCTTCATCAAATAGTGTTTTTTTGTTTGTTTTGTTTTTTTAAATACCAGTGACCCATAAATCAAAAAAGGTATTTCCACATACAGACCTATTTATAGTGTAAACTTATGTCACTTTTGTCTTTTCATTTACGTAAAACTGTTATTGCATTACTGCAGTTTGTTTATCTCATAAGATTTTGCTGTATTCTTTAGATCTCTTAATTAATACTGTTTTGCATTTCATTAACTGCCTCAATTTAGAAAGTTATCAATAATTTAAGTTGATGGCAGAAACTAAACTACAGATTTACTAAAGGACAACAGATGGCCAATGAGCATATCATTTCCATATTACTGACTGATGTTCAAATCCAGCACAGCCTGTCCACTATCCTTCCTTCCATACACCGAACCAGAAATGCAAAAAGACTGTAGCAAATTCTTGTTCTGTGAAGAAAAACTGGACTTCAAGTTCCATAAGAAAGTGGAGGATGAATGAATGTGGAAATCGCAGCTCATCTAAACTCCCATTAGAAGTCTCAGGGGAGCCATTAGAGACTCATGAAGGATTCGTTGAGGGACGGAGAGTGACAGAATAACTCACCTTGAAGACGGGAAGCCAACTAATAGGAGAGGAGAATCAATTATTCCACAGAAAATCAGTGTGCAGCAAACAAGGTATAAAAGGAACGAAGCAGGTATAGAGTACTGCTGAGAGGAGCACAGCTATTTCTGACAATACAATAACTCTCAAAATTCATAATGTAGGCCTACTATATCACTTGTAAATGTCCTGTTTGAAATCAAATCATAGTATATGTTCTTATACCTGTAAACCTGAATATACACATGGTATTCAGGCTCGCGTTAAGACATATGCCCACGTACACACTGTAAAGTTTCAGGAGTGACAACCACATTTTTGAATGCGGGAGTGGGTCCCCTAAATTATCGTTCCACGTGTGTACGGAACTGCGATGTGTTCGGCAATTTTAACTAAAGCACAGTCGACGGAGGTGTCCCGTTTTGTTTATGCTTAAAGGCCGCTTCACAGAACGCGCGCGCTCTTGCAGTGTTGCCATGTCCACTTATTATAAGCATTTTTGGGGTTGTTGTTTAAGCTTGGCTCATTCAGCGATCAAGTTTAGAAAGTTATTAAAGTGAGCAGGTGTGGGTCACTATATTTCGGTCTTATTTTCAGCATAAAGCATTTGTTTTTTCACCGTATAACAACTGCAGAGAAATCTGGACCTAACCAAAACAAAGTCAGATGAAGATGCTGATACCATGCTTGATGACTCTGGACCCGGACAATCTCATAAAGGTGATCCGCAGGACGCTCTGTTGTAGTGGCTCTTGCATTTATGTCAGGAAGAGGACCATTTACTTCCAATTGTTATTTTATTTACACAGAACAAAACTTAAACATAGATTTTAGAATATAAACTGCTTAATCGGCCATTTTCAGTAAGATTTACTAAATACAAAGTGTGCCTACTATTGTGCGTTTAACTTTAATCATGCCCAACATCTGTTTTAAAGCAGTGAGCGAGAAATTCACTCCTTG
The DNA here is from genome assembly GCF_965113295.1 of Leuciscus leuciscus. Classification (NCBI taxonomy): domain Eukaryota; kingdom Metazoa; phylum Chordata; class Actinopteri; order Cypriniformes; family Leuciscidae; genus Leuciscus; species Leuciscus leuciscus. The sequence goes on along the minus strand of NC_138735.1, from coordinate 10,252,832 downwards.
ATTTGCTTAATAAAAGCCTAATCTGAGATTCTGTTGTCAAACATTTTTATAGTGCATTATTTTCAACGTGTTTATTGTTAGCCCTGCAAAAATAGATGTAGTGAAGTAGAACATTTGAAGTAATTTATGTGCGATGTATCTGGTTGCCATGAAAACCTTGTGCCTGCAGCTGCTCTATGTAATCAGTAAAACCACTTGAATTACGGAGTGTGAATTTGTAAGCTTACTATAGAAAGGCTCAAATGTATTTAAAAGTGTGACTGACCAAATCAACTGGCTTGTTTTGGACCCCCAAGCTCAAACGTCAAGCTGCACCTATGCTGTCAACACGAGTCAGGCTCCTACCGCTTTCCCTGTGATTTCTTGCACCGCACATACAGACGTATTTTAATGTGCATCAGAGATGTATATCTCGTCTTTCATCTCTCTAATATTTCGTCTTACGTCATTAACAACTAGTTGTTCAGTTCTGTTAACACTGCGTCGCAATTATGTAAATGGTGTTGTCACTGATTACCTGCATTTTTCAGGAGTTAATTTGGTTGTGTCATGGGTGCTGCTGCCAGGAAGAACACAAAGAAGAAGATTCAAACAAAATAGTCTTTAATCCAAATATATCAAGGAGAGCTCAGGGAAACAGACAAAACACACCTTAACATTTACGACACCGAACAATGAACTGAAGGAAGACAGGACTTAAATACACAGAGCTAATTATTGGGCAGCAGGTGAGTGGGATATACAATCAAGGGAACAAACTGGCACACACTGGGAAACTGGGTCACACGGGCGAACAGGCACTGAACTTAAAACGCACTGAAACATTTCAAAACACTGACAGGTTGTAGAATGCGGTTGCCACTTCCGTAAATGACTGAACTGTGTGTGTATAGAACAGGATTAAGAACAAAAAGGTGAACTGACAACTGAATTTAGCTGCAGTGTGTATCTGGCATAGGGTCCTGGCTGGGGCCTCATTTATAACCGTTGCGTACGCACAAAACCGACCCTGAAAGAGGCGTATGCCACTTCCGATGCATAAGTTGAGATTTATAAAAACAAACTTGACAGGAAAATTTGTGCAAATTTACGCAAACTCTAACCCATACGTACGGACATTTTGGAGACAGAGCAGTTTGGCAACACCGATGGTGAGCTGAGTGACGGACGGCAGATGAAGGAAAACCACTTTAAAGCTTCATTATGAGTCCTAATCATAAATACAGTGCATGTTCACAATAACAGTTTAAATAAATAAAATAATGATTTAAACAATGCTTTAGGCTACATCTGTTATACACATTTATATTAAATATGCCATTCTCATTAATGGATTTAAGCAATTAAATTTCATGAAATCATTACCAAGAAGTAACAGCATTTTTTATATTATAATACTTATACACTCACCTAAAGGAATATTAGGAACACCATACTAATACTGTGTTTGACCCCCTTTCGCCTTCAGAACTGCCTTAATTCTACGTGGCGTTGATTCAACAAGGTGCTGAAAGCATTCTTTAGAAATGTTGGCCCATATTGATAGGATAGCATCTTGCAGTTGATGGAGATTTGTGGGATGCACATCCAGGGCACGAAGTTCCCGTTCCACCACATCCCAAAAATGCTCTATTGGGTTGAGATCTGGTGACTGTGGGGGCCATTTTAGTACAGTGAACTCATTGTCATGTTCAAGAAACCAATTTGAAATGATTCGAGCTTTGTGACACGGTGCATTATCCTGCTGGAAGTAGCCATCAGAGGATGGGTACATGGTGGTTATAAAGGGATGGACATGGTCAGAAACAATGCTCAGGTAGGCCGTGGCATTTAAACGATGCCCAATTGGCACGATAAGGGGCCTAAAGTGTGCCAAGAAAACATCCCCCACACCATTACACCACCACCACCAGCCTGCACAGTGGTAACAAGGCATGATGGATCCATGTTCTCATTCTGTTTACGCCAAATTCTGACTCTACCATCTGAATGTCTCAACAGAAATCGAGACTCATCAGACCAGGCAACATTTTCCCAGTCTTCAACTGTCCAATTTTGGTGAGCTTGTGCAAATTGTAGCCTCTTTTTCCTATTTGCAGTGGAGATGAGTGGTACCCGGTGGCAGAGTCCTGCAACGGGTCGGGTACCCGCATAAAAGTGGCTAAAACGGGTGGATTGTGACATTCCTAAAATTCACGGGCGGGGACGCAGGCGGATAATGAACTCCTTGCGGGCGGGTAGCGGATGAAAAATATGTGCAATATTTTGTATGTCTAAATGCATTACACATACGCAAATATGTGTTTTAGTCAGGCCATCCTTAAAAATATTCTTGTTTGCCGTAACCCGACCGACCCTGTCAATTTAGGACCGACCCAATTTTATTTTTTTCTCCCCTTTTAGTCCGACCAAGTTGCGACATTAAATTTCTCTGTACTGTAGGCTAATAGGCCTATGTGTTGTAGCCCAGTCATTAAAAAACGATTTAGTTTCATATTCATGTTTAAATAAAATAATATACTTTTTATTTTTATTTCATGTTGATTATATGAAAAGTGAAAAGCATGAATAAGATAAGATGATCCCGAATACCGTGAGACAAATGGCAGAGTGGGCAGACATGATTTTGACCACTTCATTAAGTTTGTTAAGCCTTTCTTTAAAGTGAATTTCGTTTTGTATTAATTGTATCTTAATTTTAATCAATGTTTCATCTACCAAATTCATGGATTTAATAAATAAGTAAATATAGCAGGCAGGCAATATAATCAGGACACGGCCGGAGGCGCCCGCGCATGAACTGATCGTCTCTTAAACGAACCGAAACTCATCGTATAAGCTACTTGCCTCACAGACCTGAGAAATAGAAAGCATGAAATGTGTACTTTTAAACAAAACAATTCAAAATGAAAGAAAACAGACTGTTCTCTGCTTATAATCCATATGAAATGTGCATTTCTCTCTGGCGTGTTCACTACTGTGAAGATCGCGAGTCAGCATCGTCATCTTTGACACAGAAAACACTTGCTTATTAATAAACAATTGAAATGTCTCATTGATATATTTGACAGGCCTATTAATAATCATTACTTTTCCCAGTTCTTTGTGACAGCTTTTAGGTGCGTTATTGGCAGCGCACCCTTATGTTACATGAACGCGTCACCTGTGTGGTTTATCGCGGGCACAGGTCGGGTAACGGGCCAAATATTAACGGGTCTGGGCAGGTGCGGATTTAATTTTGATATTATCACGGGTGACGGGTCGGATCTGGTGCTGAACTTTGCGGGTACGGGCGGGGGCGGGTCTCCAAAAATGGACCCGTGCAGGACTCTGCCCGGTGGGGTCTTCTGCTGTTGTAGCCCATCCGCCTCAAGGTTGTGCGTGTTGTGGCTTCACAAATGCTTTGCTGCATACCTCGGTTGTAACGAGTGGTTATTTCAGTCAAAGTTGCTCTTCTATCAGCTTGAATCAGTCGGCCCATTCTCCTCTGACCTCTAGCATCAGCAAGGCATTTTCGCCCACAGGACTGCCGCATACTGGATATTTTTCCCTTTTCACACCATTCTTTGTAAAACCCTAGAAATGGTTGTGCGTGAAAATCCCAGTAACTGAGCAGATTGTGAAATACTCAGACCGGCCCGTCTGGCACCAACAACCATGCCACGCTCAAAATTGCTTAAATCACCTTTCTTTCCCATTCTGACATTCAGTTTGGAGTTCAGGAGATTGTCTTGACCAGGACCACACCCCTAAATGCATTGAAGCAACTGCCATGTGATTGGTTGATTAGATAATTGCATTAATGAGAAATTGAACAGGTGTTCCTAATAATCCTTTTAGGTGAGTGTAAATATTTGCAGTGGATGCGATGCTTTTGAACACTTTTCCTGTGGCATACTGTGTTTTAATGTTTTAACTACAGCAAGGATTGCTTAGCGCTTACGGTCTGAGGAAATATTTTCGTGCAAATAATAATGAATAATGCACAATAAGGCCTATCTGGTTCCATTAAAAATATAAAGAAATTAAAAATACTATTTGGCCAGTGGATAAGATTGAGAAAAAACTTTCTCTGAAATGTATTTTATATTATTTTGATTTATTATAAAAAAAAACAAGGCAAGGATAGGCTACTAAATAATTTTTAGCAATGTAATGTGATGGCACATCTGTATCTCATATTTTCCAAATGTCTTGTACCGTTAAACATGTTATCACGTGGATGAATATGCATATGCAAATGCTATGCAGATGAGGATATGCATAGTAAAATTAGGCGTTGTAAGCTCCATATATGGTTATTTCGTGGAGGAGACATATGTGCACACAATCTTCCGCTGACTGGGATTTGTAAAGGGAATTCAGCTCAGGTTCTTGCTCACGCATGGTTTTATAAGTCTGAATATTATTTTGCATCCGCCATTTTTAGCTTTCGGGCGCACGCACACCTCTAGTAAGGATCCTACGCACAGTTTTATAAATGAGACCCCTGGCCTTTAGCAAAAATATCTCATATTTCTAGCTATGTGAATATAAATTAACTAATGATCGGGTAAGCATTATGTCATATCCGTTAATGATTTATTTATGAAAGTTATTATAAAGTGTTAACGAACTGAACATATCTACACAGAAGAAAAAAAAGTTTCCATAGTTCTTGCATAAGATCGAGACAGACAAAAAACAAGGATTTTTTTTATCATAGTTTTATGTTTTCTATAACAACAACAATAATATTACTATAATAGTAATAAAGTATAGTATTTGTCACAAAAAAAGTATCGAACACTATAAAACAACCTCTATAAAAGTGACTTATTTGCCCTTATATTACCCAATATTTAGTATAAGGCTAAATTAACAATAAATACCAATGTCAAAATAACAATGTCATATTTCTACTAGCTTTAGTAAATCTATGGTAATTTTTATAGTGGTGGTGCTGTCACTGTGTGTATTGAAAAGCTTGTAATTACTGTTGTGTACAGTTTACCTCGATATTTCAGTTTACATTGAGCAATTCGATCTGGTTTCAGCTAGGTTCACAACTTCTTTTTTAATGTTCACATATCATGTTGCGCTTGTGTCGAATCCAAACAAGTCAAGCGACTCACGCTGGTTTTCGCTTCAAAAGAGTGGCGAACGCGTCAAGAAAGTTTGTCAGCGCTGTGCAGGAGATGGTCCAGCTGCTTACGCTCTGCGACTGGATATGCGCACGGTTTAATCAGGAATCCGTTTCATTGCTTGGCTTTTGTTTTTTGTTTCCCAGGTTGTGGGGGCGTGGTGGGGTTTTGGCGATCAGCCCACTGGGAAAAGTTCAGGTGCTCCCGATGGCCATTCAATCTACTCCACAACACCCTCCTTGCTCGGGCCCTTTTGCCTGAGCCTTCCTAACCCTTTTGATAATGCGGCCCTGATTGTATTATATAACATTCAACACAATAGCATTCATTTGAGCATGACAGAGGTCTGCTTGCCATGCATCTAATGATCTGTGTTATCTTGTTTCACATTTCACACTGCTCATGCTTTACCTGGGTTAACAACTGATTCATGGGTATTCATAATCTGACCTTTCACATTGTATATTCCTCAACCCTGAGTTAAAGTTCTTATTTGCATATTTGCAGTTCCAACAACCATGATTGGATAAATACAGTTTGCAATCAGTTTGAATAATGGCTTGCCTCAAAATTTTGTCTCTGGGAGAAAGCATGACAACATGAAAGTCCACTTTTGACATACTATAGGCAGGGTTTTTGTGAATGAACAAAGCTTGTGATATGTACATTTTACTATGTATTGTATTGATTCACTCTTTCCGACGTAAAGTTGAATACTCTGCTAGTATCTCCAGGGTAATGACTGATTGAAGCAATGATGCAATGACTCCTCCACCATCCATGTAGCAAATTAGCTCTATGAAATATTAATAATCAATAATAACTGGTTATAAATTGATTATGAATATTTGGATCAGTTAATATAATTATTACTTACTGTCGTAAATTAATATTACAATCAATTAACCTGTTTGTCACATGAACACTCAGGATTAATTGTTTATTAACTCTAAGAAATGTACATTTCCGGGGCATGAGAAATGTCTTTCTTAATTTACAGTACTACTAAGTGCAATGGCAAAAATCTTAAATGATTAGTGACTCCAGTTATGAGCTTGAGACACGGACAACCTTACGTGTGACATGAACAAGATTGTATTAACTAGTCTAAACACTTACTCTAAAACAACTACTCTAAAATACACACACATATATGCATACAGTTTACCAAAGGAAAGAGAGCTGAAGCAGAATACAGGAAAGCAAGAAATTATAGCATTGTTTGAAATTCAGCAGATCAATCGCCTTGAGCAAACCATCAGTTTGGTTCTAACACGCCCTTCTTTAAAGGGGTAAGGATACTTAATGTATCAAATAATGAGACTAAGTTTGATACTTGCATGTCTCGCCCATTTGAATTAAACTGTCCTGATGCAATCTGTTGAGGCTCCAGTTGATCTTTGCTGATGTGATCTTGATGAGAGAGAACCAGTGGTTTTCATAGTATCTTTGGTGAATGGAAAGACAAGGCCGCAGCCTGGCACAAGCTTGGTGGGTCCTTAGAGGCTTCTAGTTCAGCATCATCTTCACGTCAGCATTTCAGAAAGGGACTAAGCGAGATCTAAGAGCTGATCAGTGACTTTAAAGCGTGAAGATGGCACAACCTCTGGAGCTGTGTGAGCCAATGAGAAGATTTCCCTTTGGAGGGAAATTTTACGACCCATTGTCCCTTTGAACATGCAATTTGATGTTAACACAAGAATCTTAAGGATGCTTATAATACTAATGCGTCACAAAGTTAGCAGAATGTAATGTAAATTAACAAAACGGGGATGAAGATTGGAGTTTATAGATACCAAAAATGCCACACATTTGATTTGGTTAACCATATTATCCAAAGTCTGAAATATTAACCCAATAGAGTTTACAAGAATACAAAAGACAACCACATTAAAGGAAAATCATGAGATCGGAAAATTAGATACATGTTTACACATTTCTCAAATGGTTATATATAGAATATATAGAATTAACAGCGTTTATTTCTCCTTCTCAGTGATAATTAAGTAAGACTCGCAGCTTTCTGGACATTCTTTTGGATCGTAAAATCCTCTTATCAGTCTCTGTAGCCCCTTTCACACAGAGATTCCGGAAAATACACGGATAAAGTGACCCGGGATTTGACCCGGGTTCGTTTGATTTTGGTTCATTCACACTGCCAGTGATTTTCCGGAATCGGAGAGTGCGTTCACACACAACCCGTAAAAATGCCGTAAAGACACGTGACATCGATGTGACTTGTAATCTCAGCAGCGTCTTAAGTTTGCTTATGAGCTGCGATCTCTCTCTCGAGAAACCACGCTTGTGCATTTTTTTCTCTGATTCGATCATAAAATTGCGCTTTACGTACCGTTTCACAGCTGGCGAACGATCCCGCGCTTCAGCGTCATCACTACGACACGGCATTATTACGGCTTTTGTTCACACAGCGCGCGTTCCGGGACTGAACACGGCAATGTTACTAGGCCCCGACCCGGCATCGATCCTGGCATAAATCCCGGGTCGAGTTTGCGTTCACACAGAAGGCGCTCTGGCAATTTGCCGGCAATTTGCCGGGTTCAAAGCGCTGTGTGAAAGGGGCTTGTGTGTCCTGTAACAAGACACCGCGTTCTGCCAGTGTCTTAGCTTTTTTTGGGATGTTAGTTTTTGGGGGAAATTTCACAGGCATTTGTTGGGAGAGTGAGTTTGCTGGATTATTCATTAAATAAATGAATAATTTGTGTGTGTCTGATTGGTCCAGATGCTACATCCATGTGACCCTACACAGGATAAGCGGTTTGGAAAATATAAAGAATAGATGGATTTACTGATTGAGTAAAACATTGTTTTTTCTTTATGTGCCTGTAGTGATGGGCACTTTACAGACACTGAGTCATGAAACTTCAAAACGTATACAAATTGTCATTGTCATTTACTTCTTTTAGTTTGTCAAGAGATATAAAACACAATTTTTTGAAGCGTGCACATGTGCATACGTGCTCTGGTGCATAAGAACGAGCTTATGACTGAATCTATGATAATCGGGACTTCATTTAGGATTGTGGGAAGGGGAGAAATCGGCCCAAATATCTTGTGGTGTGGCCCCAACATTAGATTTAGATTTTTTAAATATACAAGCAAATTTATTGCACTTAACATGAACTATTGTAGAGATTGCAGAGATCAGGAATTATAAATTGCTAACCATCAAAGTCTAAGAGACAGGATTTAGGGTTTGGCATGACACTGGAATGGTTTTTGTCCTGGCAATTTTCAGACTTCTGGGATATTTCCCTAGCAGGATATCACTTATTAAAAAAAAGAAAAAACAATTGTTGGGAAAACGTAAAAATCAAAGTCAGCTTGATGCTTTCATATTTTTAAAGGTCCCGTTCTATGTGATCCCATGTTTCAAACTTTAGTTAGTGTGTAATGTTGTTGTTAGAGTATAAATAATATCTGTAAAATTATAAAGCTCAAAGTTCAATGCCAAGCGAGATATTTTATTTAACAGAAGTTGACTACAAAAAACGGCTCGATTGGACTACACCCCTCTACTTCCTTCTTTAATGATGTCACTAGAACCGTAACCTCAGCCCACAGGAACACAGGCGTATTGATGGGGAAATGTCAACAGACGTGGTTGATGTTTATCTATAATCGGATACCGCAAAAGTTTAATTCGAAGTTGTTAGTTTGCTCTGTCCTTTTCACCACGGACTGTTTTTCTAACCTGGGATAATATCAAGCAGGCTTCTCTCAGCGTGTCATACTGACGAAGGGGGCAATTTCAACTATATTCCAGCAAGCGGTAAGTAGTGATTTAATATGGAAGTAGCGATCACTCTTCACATCGTTTCTCTTAGTAGGATGAAAATAATCTTACTTAAACTGTGATTAATATACAGAAAGCGATCAAAGAACAATCCCTTTCCAATCGCCCAAGCTGTCAATCACACAGCGCGAGTTTATCTGACACTTGCCAAAACTCGTTATGAAATCAATGACGCTGTTACACTGCACAACGAAGCTCTTACTGTATTTATATGCCTCATGTTAGCATTGGTGAAATCATTAGTGAGAGTGCAGAAACTGCGTTGCAATGATAAGATCTTTCACGCGATCAACAGGCTGTCATCTGCTCAATGCTCATCACTGCAACCTTTTATGTGATGGGAATAGATCTAAATACTTAAAAAACTTCTCACGATTCGTTCATCCAGATAGCTGTAATAGTAAAAACGTATAATAGCTGTAATAGTAAAAGTTTTCCAGATAGTTTCACATGTAATGCCAGATATTTCATATGCAAGCATGTCAGTCAATCACAGCAGAGGGCGTTTACACTGAAGACTCACAGCAGACACGCCCCTTCAAACAGAGTGTTCAAAACAGGGAATGAAATCAGGCTAGGAAATATACCTTTTATTTCTAAATTATAACAATTTTTGATCTAAAAAACATACTAACATTATAAGGGCACCCCTGGAAACATTATAAAATAATAAAAATAATCCATGGAATGGGACCTTTAAGTTCTCTCAGCTATTGTTTTAATAATTGTACTACGTAACACAATTTGAATTTGTTTATTGACTAAATGCAAAAGGCCCTGTTCAGCTAATGAATTCATCAAGACAACAACATATTTCTTGTTTAGCAAATTTTCATTTAGTGAATTAATTTATTGTTTTGATAGCTGTATACATATCTCTTATATGACTCTTAATATGTTAAGTGAACTATACTATCTTTGTTTTAAAGGAAAAAAACATACAAGATATCCAGGAGACACTTTACATGGTTGAACATACTGTAAGCCTCAACACATGACACACAAACCTCAAGAATGGTGACAGTCAAGAACTGTCAAAAGATGAGCTCTTTACTTCACAACACATAACAAACAATAATGACAAAATAACAACAACAACATAAAATGAAGTCAACGAAACAATAATACTATTCGACTCACGCGAGACGACGGACGCAATCAAAATATGGCGGCACCCTTTGAGTAAACATCCAAGCAAGTGAAGCTACTACCATAACCATATACATTAAATGCAATAACTGGTGGACTACAACCGTGAAGAACGTTGAAGAACTTAAGCAATTTATTGACGACTGCATTTCCGGACTTACCAGCATGCCTCAACCACAAAAAAAAGTATTGGCGCCGAGAAGATTCGGCAGGCACAGGTGAAAATACAACAACAATAGAGGTTAGTGTACTGGAATCTATCAACACCAAACTGGCCATTCTCGAACTGCTTCACCAAGACATTTAAAAACAAGTCTCAAATTCACTCGGTCTCAGTTAGATTCATTTAAAAAAAGAGAACGGCGAACTACAGGAAAATATCACAATGCTCACAATCGCCAATCTTGCTTCAGACAACAAACAAATGAAAGGAACCATCCTTGACCTCCAGTGCCGAAGTATGCGTGGCAATTTAATATTCTCAGGTATACCTGAAGCAGCACAAGATAATCCCTAAGAAGCCATCAAAAAATGTATGCACTCCTCTTTAAAACTCCTCATAATAACCGTAAATACGATCAACTTCCATCGCGTTCACCGAATTGGACAAAGGCGGACTGATGATAAACGACCCAGACCAATTGTAGCCGGACCAAATTTGTACATTATAAACACAGAGAACTTCTGAAGAGCAAAGCTAGAGAGCTAAGAGGAACACATTTTGGACTGTATGATCAGTTCCCGAGAGAAATTCAAGAACGAGAATTCAATTTTCACATAACTTCTTTTCATCTTATAGCTCAAAGAAGAGAGGAGTAGCCACTCTCATATGAAGGAACCTAACATTTACCATCAATAAAAATATATCATCATTCATTCTACCATTCATAATAACAATATTATTACTGCCAACATGTATGGACCAAACATGATGATTCCACACTTTTTTCTCAATATTATCAGATTTTTCACAATCAGCTGTAATTATAGGGGGTGACTTCAACACAGTTATTAATCCAATATTAGACAAATCTAATACTTCAAATCAGATGAAAACCTGGCACTCTACTGTCCACTGTAGTGGACATTATATTTTAGTGAATTTCTCTGACACCATACATGTCACATGTCAGTGTCACAACCTGGGTGTCCTGTAAAGAGCACATTCAGGGCTTTTCAGAGATACCAAATGTTTGGAGGCTTCACCATGAAAACAACTTATCCTTGGTCTTTAAAAATGCCTGACATTAATTTAGTGATCAAATGTAGCACTCTTATGGAAATATGATAATATATTGTAATTATAATTTAAATCGGACTACTTTTCAAATTGTATTTCATAAACCAACATCTCAGGAAAACGTTATGGGGTTTCAAATCAAAAAATGACTTTCTGTTACAGAACGGGCATTTATTTCATACATGTCCACTGTAGAGGACATCAGGACTTAAATCATGTTTATCAGGCATTTTGGGAGACACAACAAGTGAATATGGAAAGAAATTATACATCATAATTTAATAGGACATTATTATTAAAATGTTGCTAATTATTACTCCAAATATTACACTTATTTTTTCATTTAATGTTGCTCCAAGAACACATTAATGTGCACATTAGATACAGTGTATAGATACATTGCATTGAATGGGAATATTAATTTATGGCCATTTTACCCACATATTGCATAAAGTAAAATGGTGTATCAATTCATGGTGTTATATCTTTCATAAAATAGTTGAGAATCATAATACAAATTTTTTGTTAAAATAATACCTGAAACCCCACAATTTATTTGTGATAAAAAAAAATATTTAAAAAATCCTATTGTTTTTGCCTATACATATAATTTCATGTCATTTTATTTTTTAAACAACTGAGTTCTGGTTTCCACTACAGAGGACATAGCATAACATATGAATAAAATATAATTTTTCAAAAAAAAAAATTCTTGTACTTGATTCTGATATAGATAAAAATTCTGATATACTGTATGATAGATTTTGGCATTGGCGATAACTGGAGAGAGAAAAACGCTACAATAAGAGAATATGCATATTTCTCTCCAGTTCATAAATCATATTCCCGCATAGATTTTTTTTTCTTAACAAGTAATTCCATTATGTCAGATATTTCAAACACAACAAATGAACCCATTATCATTTCAGATCATGCACCAATTACTCTCACTCTTTACAACAATGGAAACGTAAAAACCTCACACATATGGCATATGGACATACTGTATCACTACTCCAAGACCAAAAATGTAATGAATATTTTAAAAGAGAGCGGACATCCTTCATTAACATCAACAACACCCCTGACATATCCGTTACAATACGGGAGACATCCAAAGTAGTAATGAGAGGAAAGATTATATCTTACTCTACATTTAAACATAAAAAAAGAAAAAAAACCTTGAAGACAAAATAAAAATATTACACCAAACTTACTCACAAAACCCCAATGAACAAATATTAAATGAGATAAATCAAATAAAGAATCAACTTTGAATTTCAAAAACAATGCCTATGGTCCATACATGTTGAATATAAGGATAAATCAGGAGAATATCTAGCCAATTTGCTTAAACGTAATAAGGAAAAAACCCATATACCTGTAATTAAAAATGAGAACAAAATTATTCATAACCCGCATATAAACACAACTTTTCAGACATTTTACAAAAATCTGTAATAAAAAACACAATGATAAAGAGATTGGTCATTTTTTGCATTACATAAAACTCTCCTAACTAAACCTAATCCAGAAAGAAGAATTAGAAAAACCAGTAACAGATGACGAATATAAGAAAGCTCTCTTTGCGCTACAAAACAATAAATCACCAGGTTTGCATGGCTTCACCCCAGAATTTTACAAACATTTTTGGTCAACTATTTCACCACAGTTTTTAGCAGAAATTAAAAACAGCTTGTCTATCCCACATGAACACAGCATTAATCTCTGTCTTACTCAAACCAAATAAAGATCCGTCATTATGCACAAGTTACAGACCCATATCCCTTATCAAAACTGACATGAAAATAATTAGTAAAACTTTAGCCTCATGGTTAGAAAACAGTCATTTCAAGTCTTATTCACCCAGATCAAACAGGTTTCATTAAAGGACGTCACTCATCAGACAACATACGTCGCTTATTTATTATCATGAATATCAGCAAATCACAAAATACTACAATTATTGTATCACTAGACGTGGAAAAAGCATTTGACAAAGTCAAGTGGAATTTTCTTTTTGCAACATTAGAAAAATTTGGTTTTGGAGAATCATTCATTCATTGGATTAGAACGTACACCCAAGGCTTCAGTTATCACTAACAACATCATATCACCATCATTTCAGTTGCAACGAGGGACCAGACAGGGATGTCCACTCTCTCCACTCCTATTCGCATGATTCATAGAGCCCTTAACAGCCGCAGTTAGATCAAATGACAATATCACTGGCTTTCCAACAAAGAAAAGTCCCTCATAGAAGTTATAAATATCATGTATGATTTTTCTGAAATATCAGATTATACAATAAACTGGTCAAAATCTACAATGCTAACAATCAATAAAACATTACAGTGTATAGAACATCAGAATATCTTATTTAATATAGGCAATATCACATACCTGGGAATACACATCTCTCCCAACCTATCAGATTAATTTAACTTATTTTCATTCCATTACTTAAATATATAGAAGATGATTTAAAATGTTGGATGAATTTGCCATTATCTCTTATAGGAAGAATCTCTACAATAAAAATGGTCATATTACCAAAAATGAACTACCTATTTACAATGACACCAATCCAACCCACTAAGAAAAGGTTAGACACATTAAATAGCAAGACAAATAAATTCTACTGGAAAAATAAAAACAAAAATACAAAACAAGAATGAGCATTACCACATTACAGAAAAACAAAGATATGGGAGGATTAGGACCCAAATTTCACCATAATTATCTAACTGCACAATTACAATATCTTTGCAAATGGATAAACGGCAATCATACCCACAACCCATGGTTAGACCTAGAACAGGGAGATTGTAAAAAGATTTCATTATCCGACTTACCATACATTACTGATGTAATTAAGGCTCATGATTTATACAATAACATGACAATTTGTACAACATTATTAGCATGGTGGAAAAGTAATCAAATAACTTATAATCCAACAACACCACACTCCTTCTCTCCTATAAGGCATAACCCAGATTTTACCATTAATAAATCTTCACTTATTAATGAAAAATGAAATCACACATTTACATCATCTGTTCTTGGGATAATAATTTCATACACTTTTCATAATTAATAGAAAAATATAATTTAGGCAAAGGTCAGTATTTTTATTACATACAAATTAATAATGCTATTAGAACTAACCTTCTTCCTAAAACTCCACCTCTTATTGAAAAAAAATAAATAAAAAATCAGCAACACAAAAACATTACTATCCAAATTATACACTGTATTAATAAATACAGATACAACATTCAATACCTATTGAACAATGGGAAAATGACCTTAACATAATCATAGATGGCAATTTCTGGAAACAATTCTGCTTAAATACATTTAGTTTAAGCAGAAATACCAACGTACAACTAATCCAATTTAAAGTAATACACATTTAACACAACATAAACTTTTTAAAATGGGATTATCAAACAAATGCGAACAATCTCAATACACAAGATGATTACATTCATGCCATCTGGTCTTGCCCCCCAGTTACCAAATTCTGGAAAGAAATTACAGGAAAATTATCTGTTTACCTTAAACGTAATATCCTGGCAAACCCGTCATTATGTCCTCTAGGAGACACATTACAAATAAACCCTCCACTGGAACATACATCACCCTTACTTCTGTCTCTAGTTATCGCCAAGAAAATAATTTTGATCAATTGGAAAAATTTAAATAAAATCAGTATTACACAATGGCAACAGCTTATTGGAACATATTATCGAAGAAAAACAGACAGCTATCCTCAAACACAAAATAACTAAATTTAAACAAATATTTGGCACCATTAAATAATCCCTAAACATAAGTGTGCCCTGAGAGGTGAATTCATGTCTCACCAATTACCTGTATTACGTAAAACACGCATATCATATGTCAATGTTCAATGTATAAATGTTATTGAATACCCTCTGAAAATACTTATAACCTGTATTATGTATATGTATGAGTAGGGCATGTACATATATGCCTAAGACATTTTATTATTATTATTGTTATTAATATTTCTATTATTAGGTATATGGGTATAACTATGTTAAGGTGTATATATGTAGGTGTGTGTGTGTGTTAGTGTGTATATATGTATGTATGTATGTATGTATTCCGCAATTACTTTGAATTACCTTTAACTGTTGCTATATGATTTGTGTGAAGGGCTTTAAAGGCATGAACTACACATATATCTAGCATATAAGTACCGTTATTTGCTTTCTCCCCTTTCTTTTCTACAAACCAATCATTTATGCCATGACCACAACTATATCACAATCATAATTACATATTTAGAATTTGTTTCTATTTTCTTTTCCTTTCTTCCTCCTTTCTATTCTTCTTTTTTTTCACCCTTCTTTGGTCTCCTGTCCCCTCCTCTACTCTCCTCCCCTCCCCCCGACAAGGTCATGACGGGACCACATGGCCAACGGGTCTGTAGACCAAGAATGGACTGGATAATATATGATACCTGGCTTAAAGCACATACCTTACGACTGATGGTCACTTTTAAAAGTTTTATATCCAAGCACAGGCAGAGACGCGACCGGGTCATGCGCCAATGATCCGGAAGGTCCGACCAATGTGTTTTGGTGGGTCCTTCCAAGACATTTCTTAAAACGGTTATATACAAGCACAGGCAGAGACACAACCGGGTCATGTATCAATGAACCGGATGGTCCGGCCAATGTGTTTTGGTGAGCCCTTGCAAGACATTTTGGAGTGGAGTTTTTCTTCTATCTATCCCCATCTATATCCCTTCTTCTCTGTATATGCCTCTTATTATTTTATTTTTATTTTTTTACAGTAAATAATAAATGATAGCAATAACATGCATACATATTATGCATTTGTTTCTTGTTTGTCACCAACAAGCTTATTTGTCTGATACTTGCTTTTTCAACATCTATATTCTCTATAGTTGTTTTTTGCTGTTGTTTTCTTTATGTACTTGTCTGTATTGCAGTCTTTGCTTAATAAAAAAAAATAAAAAAATACTGTAAGAGTGAACATAATTTATTTATGCCGCAGTGTATTTAGGGAACTCACAAACCCTTAACATTTCACCGATATAAAGTTCTTTGTTCAAACCACTGTTTGATAGCCTGGCAAGCCAGACGTACATCAAGATGTTTAGTCTGGCAACTCACCATAGACACGGTCAATCTGATGGGTGGGATAAACGGCTGTCTTTCAAATTCCCTCTGCACACAATAGGACAGTGCTTCAACCAACCAGGGGTGCGTTTCCCGAAAGCATCGTTAGCCAACTATGGTCGCAAGTTCCGTCGTTATCAGCATAGTTCAACGATTTGGTGTTTCCCGAAACCATCGTTCAAACGAACG
This sequence comes from Leuciscus leuciscus, assembly GCF_965113295.1. Lineage (NCBI taxonomy): Eukaryota > Metazoa > Chordata > Actinopteri > Cypriniformes > Leuciscidae > Leuciscus > Leuciscus leuciscus. The sequence goes on along the minus strand of NC_138735.1, from coordinate 10,236,137 downwards.
TTCGCAAACAGCATCGCAAACTTGTGTGGTTGGAGCGACAGCTCTCGAGCTGTCGTTAGAAGCATAGTTTCTAGTTTACATTAGATGTAGACTGATTAAATCCTTATCTTTAGCAAAATAAGCAAGCTGACATTCAGTACAACCCGTGTTATTTATTTAGAATACATACAAATGTAATTTATGTCTTTTAGTTTGTCAAGAGATTTAAAGCACCGTTTTTGAAGACTGCGCATGTGCGAACGTGCTCTACTATGTAAGAACGAGCCAAATATTGAGTCTGGTAATAAAGCAAAATAACTGAGAAAAATTAGAAATGGTCTTCAGATGCCATGTCTGTAACTTATATGACAAAATCTAGCGTTAATTCGATCTCAAACAGATTAATTAAAATAAGTTATTAGTCCACCACGTGCGAGACGTCATAAACCAACGTGGTTGAACGATACTTTGCGACAGACGGTTTCGGGAAACAGTCGTGACTAGCTAGTTGATTTCTCCAACGATGCATCGTACTATGGTAGTTAAGCAGCGAGCTATATAGTTGTACGGGAAACGCACCCCAGAGCGTTTTCCCAACAGCGGAGCTAACGTTAATTGATAGATTCAACTTTTAAATCTGGCCGACAAAACTACGAACACATCTTCCTTTTTTTAAGAATGACTTAAGTGCCGTTCTTTGTTCTTTTCTCAAAGAAAAACTTAACTCCAAGTCCTCCAGAGTTGCGGCCAAAGCCGATTCGAAAGACCGCTGTTCTCCATCCGCAGCAGCCGCCATTCTTTGTATTCAAGTAGCAGGGAACCGTCACAACTCTGTCGTCATATGTTAAGCCCGCCCCCGCCTACTCTATACACGACGTGATTGGCCTGACCCAATTTAGGTTTTTGCAGCAAAAAGGTCTATTGAGAGTTGCTAGACTGACCCTGGCTGCAAAATAATTTTGCTGCCGCTAGGGTGCGTCTAGATTTCTAGGCTAACTGTTTGACTAGTTGGGGGAACATTTGGGGAAATTCTAACATGGGTTTTATATAGTTTAAAAAAATTGCATTTCTTAGAATTTTTGACTCAAAAGGTTTTGTAAACTGGGAAACATGTAGCTTTTTTTAAGGCAGTAAATAGTCTTTATTGGGAAGCATGAACATATGACACACGAGCATTTGGGCACAACGTTTGTGGATCAGACTATGATTGCATAATTCCTTCATGTTATTCAAATGAGCCGCAATTTCCTGCTCATTGCGTAAGACAATTGTGGCAAAATTATATTATGTTGAATTGATTCTGCCTTTTGCTTTAGACAGTATCATTTCTTAAAGTCATGGAATACCAAATTACTTCAAGTGATTAAAGTCATCAGCCAGGAAATGTATATTATGTCTAATAAAAAGTGTATCATGAACAGCCAGGTATTTATAATATCAATTAAAATGTTATTTTGTTTTTCAATATATAGATAAGGCTCTTGTATCTATGAAATATCTTGTAAATATTTATTATGACTGCATGGTTCCAGAATTCTATAGAATAAACTGCTTAATCAATATAAAAAAAGCTTCAAAACTCAGGTGTGATTTTTCTAATACTTTCCAAGCTTCATTTGTAATCCTCCAACTATCAAATTAACTTTAAATCACATTGTTAAAAGACACGGTTGCTTGTGGTTACACAACACAATCCCATGAGAATGTGCTTGTGCATCTTCTGCTGCCCTTCTATGACAATAGTCATGGGAACAAAATCATTGCAAATAATTAAATCTCATTGAGACATTCATAACCTATAAAATAGAGCCTCTGAGGTCTTGATTAAATAAAAGCAGAAAGTTTGAAGATCTGACTCTGGATGATACGCCTTCAACTGTTAACATCCTAATAGCATGCGTAACCATTGGGAGTTTTGGATTAAGTCTTTTATCCACCCACAGATATGAGAGTAGTGCTGGAAGGTGGGTGAGAGTGTCAAGGGATCTGCAAGAATTTCAGAGCTGAAAATTTTGAATAAATCAGGGTTCTGTTCTAGAGCCCTGTAAAGAGACATACAGTGAGAGAAGGGAAAAAAAAACCTGGGATTTTAGCAGGTGGAGCTGCAGGTGTTTCTGAACATTCACACTACAGGCCAGAGTCCACTAAAATAATGATTCATTCATGAATTGAACTGATCCGGTTCTTGACTTTATATTATTTGGGCTGTGTTTCCGATAACGTTGTCTCTTAGCACGCTCTTAAGACTCTTAAGGTATAACTTAACTAAAGGTATACCATTTCTAGGCATTGTCCCCGAACCATACCTTAGGAAACTGCTTAAGCTATACCTTCTTACGTGCGACGTTACCCGGTGCTGTCCGTGGCGATGGTGCTGAATTGGTTGATATCGATGGCTCGAGAATCAATTATTCTCTTGTGCAGGGGCTGCTGCACTGCATTATGTGAGAAAGTGGTGTTCTTTATAAAAGAAGCACTTTAGAAATAGTTGAAATTATATTTATTAGGACTCATGGGATATTATAAAATACACTGAACAAAATTATAAACGCAACACTTTTGTTTTTGCCCCCATCATGAGCTGAACTCAAAGATCTGAGACTTTTTCTATGTACACAAAAGGCCTATTTCTCTCAAATATTTTTTCACAAATCTGTCTTAATCTGTGTTAGTGAGCACTTCTCCTTTGCCGAGATAATCTATCCACCTCTCAGGTGTGGCATATCAAGATGCTGTTTAGACAGCATGATTATTGCACAGATATGCCTTAAGCTGGTCACAATAAAAAGCCACTCTAAAATGTGCAGTTTTACTGTATTGGGGGGTTCCCTAAAAAAAAAAAAAAAAAAAAGGTTGTTGATTGTGGCCTGTGGAATGTTGGTCCACTCCTCTTCATTGGCTGTGCGAAGTTGCTGGATATTGGCAGGACCTGGAACACGCTGTCATATATGCCGATCCAGAGCATCCCAAACACACACATTCTTTCTGACTGCAGGAATGTCCACCAGAGCTGTTGTCCGTGAATTGAATGTTCATTTCGTACGGTGCTCGGCAGTGATCAAAAAGGATTTAAACAGTGAATTTTGAATCTCTTTTTGTAAACAATTAAATTACCACACAACCTGTTTGTCAAAAAACAGTAGGTAATTTGGCCAGGGATTTTTACGCGGGTTGGGTGAGAAAAAACACTGACATTATGGATTTGGACGGCAATAAAATCACAGACTTACCCCTGTAAATGTTTAAAATACCGTACGAGCCCATGAGAAACAATTAGTGCCCGAATAGGACTTAACTGACAGTATGCTTTCACTGGCCTTTGAAAGCGCTCCGCAGAAGGCGCTGTCTTTTAGAACAATTATTCGCTGTATCGCTGCCATAGTTTGAACAAACTCCCCACCACAATCATTCCCTTTATATAAAGTCCTAAGCCTTTAATGGTTTGCCAGCTGATGTAGCCTACCTTTGGATATATAATTAAAAATCTAACAACAATCAGTGTAATGACAATTTTATTCTTTTCATGAAAACACTTGAATTAATCTAATTGAACACTGGGTGTATTAAAACTTCAGAATTATATTTGTATAGACCTGCAACAGTGATAAGGTAAAGCTAAGAGTGGTCCAGACCAACTTTCAGAACGTATGACTTACAGAAGGTATACTTAACTAAGAACGTTTCGGGAAACATGTATTAACGATAAGGTACAGCTTGAGGTGTAACTTAAGAACGACGTAGCGTTAAGAGGGTTTCGGGAAACCCAGCCCTGATCCTTTTTTAAGCTTGACAGACATGGTCAGTATGAAATTTATGGTAAAGAGTTGTGCAAAGATTCGTTACATGGAAGAAAAAAAGCAACATTTCAAATGAATCACTTATAAAGTTGATCACTAGAATGTTCATAACACAAATGTAACTTTATTTCACTTTTTTTTTTTTTCATTAAAACATAACATTCTTGCAACCCATAAAACACCTGTCATCAGATCATAACTACATTTTTTAGAGTGATTCAAGTTAAGAAAAGAAGAAATATAAATAAATATAAATTTGTGTCCACAGGACCGACAGGTTCAGTACAATCAGATGCATGAAATATTGTAAATATACAACACTGCTGTGCTGATATATCACTCTCATAAAAAAAAAAAATAGTTTTAGTAATGTATAATAATCCTTACACTCTGAGGGCCGTATTTTAATGATCTACAGTGCCCTCCACAATTATTGAACCCCCTGGTAAATATGATCAAAATTGGCTGTAAAAAATAAATCTGCATCGATTATCCTTGTGATCTTTCATTCAAAAAATGTGCAAAATTCTATCCTTTCATTGAAATAAAAGAATTGAAAGTGGGGGGAAAATCACATTATGAAATAAATGTTTTTCTCCAAAACACATTGGCCACAATTATTGAAACCCTTTTATTAAATACTTTTTGCAATCTCCTTTTGCCAAGATAACAGCTCTGAGTCTTCTCCTATAATGCCTGATGAGTTTGGAGAATAACTGACAAGAGATCAGAGACCATTCCTCCACACAGAATCTCTCCAGATCCTTCAGATTCCCAGATCCATGTTGGTGCTTCTCCTCTTCAGTTCAGCCCACTCATCAGGTCAGGGGACTGAGACGGTCATGGCAGATGCTTCATTTTGTGCTCCACAACAAATTTTTGTTTTGATTTTGATGTTTGTTTTGGACCGTTGTCCTGATGGAAGATCCAACCACGGCCCATTATAAGATTTCTAGCAGAAGGCGTCAGGTTTTGATTTTTTATCTGTTGATATTTGATAGAATCCACAATGCCATGTATCTGAACAAGAAGTCCAGGACCTCCAGCAGAAAAATATGCCCACAACATTAAAGATCCAGTGGTATATTAAATTGTACACATGGGGTACTTTTTATCCTTGTGTTCACCAAACCCATCTAGTGTGTTTGCTGCCAAAAAGCTCTGTTTTAGTCTCATCTGACCACAGAACCCTGTGTTGTTTGAAGATCCAGTCGTGTCTGACAATTAAATTTGCTGGGATTTGTTTTTGGATGAGCGAGGAGGTTTTTTTTTAAACCCTCCCAAACAACATGTGGGGATGTAGGGGTTGTTTGATAATTTTTTTTTTAGGCTTTCTGACCCTAAGACTGAACTAATCTCTGCAATTCTCCATCTGTGATCCTTGGAGAGTCTTTGGCCACTCAAACTTTCATACTCGCCGTGCATTAAGACAGTATAGACACACGTCCTCTTCCTGGCAGATTTGTAACATCTTTAGTTGGTTATAACTTCTTAATTATTGCCCTGATGGTCAAAATGGGGATTTTCAATTCTTTAGCTATTGTCTTACAGCCACTTTCTAGTTTGTGATGCTCAACAATCTTTTGCTACTCATCAGAACTGTATTCTGTGGTTTTACTCATTGTGATGGATGATTAAGGGGATTTGGCCTTTGTGTTTCCTCATATTTAAACTCCTGTGAAACACGAAGTCATAGCTGGACAGTTTCATGTTCCTAGTCACCCTGGTGTACTAAAAAAGGTAAATATTAATGGGAATATACTTCAGAGATATTTTACTTGTAAAAAATTCTAGGGGTTTCAATAATTGTGGCCAACATGTTTTGGAGAAAAACATTTATTTCATAATGTGATTTCCCCCCACTTTCAATTCTTTTACTTCAATGAAAGGTTAGAATTTTGCACATTTTTTGAATTAAAGATCACAAGGATAATCGATGCAGATTTATTTTTTACAGCCAATTTTGATCATATTTACCAGGGGGTTCAATAATTGTGGAGGGCACTGTAAGTGCAATATCTAGTGCAAGGGCACTGGCGTGTCCGAATCGGTGCTAAAAGGGTTGTCCCTATTCTCTTAAGTCAAGTCAAGTCATCTTTATTTATATAGGTGGTTGAGGAGAGATCCCCTGATATGATTGTAAAGCGCTTTGGGTGTACAGTAGTACATATGAAAGCGCTATATAAATGCCTCATTCATTCATTCATTCATATAGCGCTATTTACAATACAGATTGTATCAAAGCAGCTTCACAGTGATAACATGAAAATTATACAACAAAGTTTGTTTCTAGAAGAAAATTGCATCCTTGTCCACATTAAGTAAGGCAGATCAATAATATTGTTGAATATTAAATGTCCCCAACTAAGCAAGCCAAAAGCCAAGGCAACAGTGGCAAGGAACCAAAACTCTATCAAGGTGACAGAATGGAGAAAAAAACCTTGGGAGAACCCAGGCTCAGTCGGGGGTCAGTTCTCCTCTGGCCAACGAGCGAACAGTGTATGATTATGATTCAGGCAGCATTACAGGTCAGAAGTCAGATTGGATCTGAACATTCAGAATATTATACAGTTTCATCTGGTTGGAAGTCGGAGTCATCACGCCGGTATGGAGACGAGTTTGTTGAGGATCAGTGCCGATGGCTGTCGTGTCGATGAGGCCTTCACAGGACTGATGAGGCTGGCACTTCAGGGATGCATTGTGGATGGGTCCAGGTGCAGGTCCACCATCTGATTTGGATATGGCCCGGATCCGGCTGACTTCAGTAAACCTCTGAATAAACAGAAAAACTAACATTAGCGTAGATGCCATTCTTCTTATGATGTAATGAGTACATTAGGTGTTATAGGAAGTGTCCCCGGTTCCGGCTGACCTAATCTATGCAGTCTAATAATAAATAAATAAATAATAAATAAAACTGATTTGAATAATAGAAATGTATAATGTTCTATATGAATGCCAGGTAAAGAGATGCATTTTTAGTCTAGATTTAAACTGACAGAGTGTGTCTGCTTCCCGGACAATGTTAGGAAGACTATTCCAAAGTGTTGGTGCTAAATAGGAGAAGGATCTACCGCCAGCATTTGATTTTGATATTATAGGTATTATCAACTGGCCAGAATTTTGAGATCGTAGTAGACATGAAGGACTATAATGGGTTAAGAGCTTGCTCAAGTACTGGGGAGCTAAACCATTTAGTGCTTTGTAAGTAGTCAGCAATATTTAAAAATATATACGATCCAATGCAGCCAATGCAGTGTTGACAGAACAGGGCTAATATGGTCATACTTCCTGGTTCTCGTAAGAACTCGAGCTGCTGCATTTTGGACCAACTGGACTTTGTTTATTATGCGTGCAGTGCAACCACCCAGTAGAGCATTACAATAATCTAGCCTTGAGGTCATGAACGCATGAACTAACTGTTCCGCATTTTTCATTGAAAGCATATTTCGTAAATTATTTTAGATATATTTTTAAGATGGATGAATGCAGTTTTCAAATGAAAGATTGCTATCAAAGAGCACACCCAGGTTCCTAACCGACGACCAAGACTTGACAGAGCAGCCATCAATTGTTAGACAGTATTCTAGGTTAATACGTGCAGAGGTTTTTTGCCCAATAATTAGAAACCCTTTTTTTTTTGTAGGAAATTGCTAGTCATCCAAATTTTTATATCAGCTATGCATTCCGTAAATGTTGTGAATTGGTGCGTTTCGTCTGGGTGTGAAGAAATATAGAGCTGAGTATCATCAGTATAACAGTGAAAACTAATTCCATACTTCCTAATGATATCCCTCAAAGGTAGCATGTACAGAGTGAACAGCAACAGTCCTAGTACTGAGCCTTGTGGTACTCCATATACTCTTTATTTACTGCTACAAACTGATGATGGTCAGATAAGTAGGATTTAAACCATGCTAGTGCAATTCCACTAATCCTAACATAATTCAAGTCTAAGAATGTTGTGGTCGATGGTATCAAATGCAGTACTAATATCCAGTAAAACTAATAGAGAGATACAACCACAATCGGATGATAAGAGCAAATAAAGTGTGACTCTAATGAGAGCAGTCTCAGTACTATGATATGGTCTAAATCCTGACTGGAAATCCTCACAGATACCATTTCTTTCTAAAAAGGAACACTTGTGAGGATACTGCCTTTTCTTACCCTGGTAATCCAGAGTTCTCGCGAGAGCACAAGTTGAATTTGCTCAGCGAGTTACTCTGGTGTCGAGTAATGATGCTCATTAAATATGCCCCTCTATCTGAGCTGCACCAATCACATCGGGTTATCTGATATAGGCGCGCCAGAGGCGAGATGACGACAGCGCTGCAACGTCGAAGTCATTAGTAAACATTGCAACATGGCTATGGATGAACATCATTTGTTTGAAATGGCTTTGGCCGCTACAATGAAAGATTTAGACTTTTTCTCTAAAAGAGGAACAGAAGACGGCGCTCAAATCGTTCCTTTGCAAGAAGGGCGTTTTTGCTTTTTTGCCGACCGGATACGGTAAGAGTCTAATCTACCAGTTAGCTCCGCTGGTAGCTAAGCGATAACTTGTTGTGATTGGTCGTAGTGTTATCCAATTGCGTGCAGTGAGATTTTCAAATGCATGCTTGGTGCCACCTTTCGAGCTTGCCGATTTTCATTAGTCGACGCCAGACCATTAATCTTTTAGATTTAGGTCTGGATTTCCAGGCTAGCCTTTTAGACGTGTTGTCTAACTCCAATAGAGTTTAGAATGTCTGTAAATGCTAATCCTAATGCATATTTTCCATTATCTACATGGATATTAAAATCACCAACAATTAGGACTTTATCTGCAGCCAGTACTAACTCAGCAAATTCTTTGATAAAATCTGTATGGTGCCCTGGTGTCCTGTATACAGTAGCCAGCACAAATGTCAAACAGGATTTATCACTTACGCAAGATAACGTTACAGAAAGCACCATCACTTCAAAAGAATTATTTTTGAACCTAGACTTCTGAGTAATACTGAAGATATTGATATAAATTACAGTGATACAATTTTTTTTAAATCCGCACCTAAGAATCAGAGAGCATAAATATGTCCAGACAGACAAATGCATTTTCTGAAGAATGTTACAGGGCTTTAGGACAATTTTTACAATTATTTTGACATTTTTAGAATGCTATTGCTCGACATTTAAGTGTTGTTGTGTACGTCTTTATCTGAGTCTATCCATGACATATTTTGCTTAGAGCTAAAAAACAGGACATGACAACACCCACGTAAAACCCATTACGCTCTGGATTCAGAATGAAATGTCAACAAAAGGCGAACCACAATCGAACAAATAACCTTTTATGTGATGCCAGCTCAATACCGAGTTTGCATTCAACCTTTAATATCTACCTACTTTTTCTGCTTTATTGCAGTTTTTCGTCTCCCTTGACATTTGTCAAAAGAGATTTTATACCTCATATTGGAATTTTAGTTGGTGTGCTTGATAAAAACAAAGATGGTATTAAAGTCAACATAAAATCTAAATTTATCACATTTAATTTATTTTATACAATTGCACTTATTGTACATTAATCATTGTTGTATGTTATTCCCCCAAAAAATATAATTAGAATAATTACATTACAATAGCTCTAGACTTTGCTTTTAACTTTGCTTAACTTTCCAGCCAGACTATGGGTTAATGTTAAACTAAAATGAACTGAAATTAACATTTTAAATTGACTTGAAAAAACAAAAACAAAAACATGTAAACACTTGGATCCAAAGGGACAATGGGTAACACTTTATTTTGATGGTCTCCTTTAAACATTCTGTTGACTATAAGTTACAATGTACCTACATGCCAACTAACTTTCATTAGAGTATTAGTTAAGTATCAGTAGGGTTAGGGTTAGTAGAATAAGGGGTTTGGGTTAATAGAATAAGTTGATTTGTACTTGCAATGTTATTTCTAGTCAGTAGAATATCTGTTGGGGGACCATCAGAATAAAGTGTTAGCAGTTATTAAGCAAACAGTCTATAAATACTCTACTAATACTCTAATGAGAATTAGTTGACATGTAGGTGAAATGTTACTCATATTAAACAGAATGTCTAAAGAGAACCATCAAAATAAAGTGTTAATGGATAATGACAGAGTCAATGACCTTTGTGACCTCTGGAGTCCTGCACTTAACCTACAGTAGTTGAAATACTTTGCAATGACCTCAAGAGAGCTATTCACACCAGACATTCCAAGAATACTGCTGAACTAAAAAAAAAGATGTGTAAAGATGAATGGTGAACATTTCTGACTATAGTGCATGCAGGTTTTATATGCAATTACAGGAGATATCTAATAGAGGTTATTGCTACAAACGTTTCAAATCCTGTGCTGTGAATGTTGATACGCTGTTCATTAAAAACATGAAAACGTGTCATTGTTTGTCTGTGATTTGTTTGTGTTTGTCCGTTATTGTGAGATATTTGAAGATCAGATCAGAATGTCCAATTTATGTATAAATTTAGGTAAATTTACTTTTTTCCTGCAACTGTATCTCACATGATTTGATATATCTAAGCCAACAAACACTTCAAGGTAGAGCCTGGTTTAAATTCAACATCAAAGATTCACTGATCTGATGGAATTGTGCTAACACCAGGGCCGGATGGAGTTTGGTGAGATGTTTGATGTGGTCTCTAATAAAGTGAGCATAGACATGTTTAAGCCCTGGAAGTGCTGACATTCAGCTTTGAATTGAAGGGATTAATCAGGTCAAGGGCTTAGAGACTCCAAACTCTCTTTATCATTATTAATTTTCTTTCTTTCTTTTTTCTTTTTGTAAACCCAGGTAAAACGTCATGCAGGCATGACGAGCTGGCAGTCTCATTTCTTTATTCTCTCTTCCTGATTAAATTAACTTGATAGAAAAAAATGTCAACACTGGCCTCAATATTGTGGGGGGCAATTAGTAAAGCACACTCCTTAGGGAGCCAGACTCGTGCTGTTTACACTGACTGGGACGGTATCTAGGCAACAAATCATCTGAAAGTTTCTAACAATTATCCAGCAATGCTGCACTAGATCTGAGCTGGTTTACATTCACTACCATTACTCCTATAACTGTAGTCTATCAAATCTGTGATTTTACCTAAATTAATTCATCAATCATTATACAGTTGGAATATATGTTGGAGAATAATAAAAATTCCCAATAGGTATGTTTACATTATTTTTTGTCAATCTGGATGAATCCAGTCCAATTTCAGGTTCTGAAATTTCTGCTTATATGAATCCTAAACTTTGTCATCCAATTCACATTTTGTGTTCATTTGCATTTATGTATTCTGAAAATAATTCAGTGCATGCTTAGTGCCCAGTCGGTGTTAAGTCAAGTCACCTTTATTTATATTGCGCTTTATACAATACAGATTGTTTCTAAGCAGTAGACAGTAGTGTCATTATTCAGATTGGTCAGTTGGTTCTGTGCTGATTCAATTCAGTTTAATAACAGTGTGAATGTTACAAAATTTGTTAATTATGAAACAGTCAGTTTAGCTATAAATGTCAGAAAGGATTTTAGGTAACCTTCCGAGGTGGGAAAGAGTTTAACAGATTGATAGATGCACTGATGAGGGTCATTATCATGCGAGATGATTAGAATATGTATAACGTCCATAAAGAGCAGATCAGTCTTTTCCATAGTATTACCACAAGATGGACATATTATATTTACACACACACACACACACACACACACACACACACACACACACACACACACACACACACACACACAAATAAATAAATAAATAAATAAAAGACTCCTTTCAGTAGCAGCATACAGGAATATACAATTGCAAATCAGGTTTATTGGCAAAACTGACAGACTTTCAACTGTTTGCAATGAACAAATCATTCAAAGGTAATTGAAATAGCTCAACACAACAAATATTTCATGTGGTTTACCCAAATTTGACAGAAAATGCAACTTTTGATGACTTCCGCAGTCTCATAATTATTCAACACCCTGAATCCCTCACAACAGAACAAATCTGCAAAACAGGTGTTGTCTCAAGCACACCTGATGCAACTAATCAAGGGCTTCATTAGTTGCACCAGGTGTACTTGAGCTAGAGCCAATGAAATATCTGAACTGGCTAGGTTTGTTGAGTGTCATGTTTGACTGCATGTTAGAAAGTCAAAAGAATGGTCCAAAAAAGTTAAGAGAAGATATCATTGGCCTTCACAAACAAGGAAAAGGATACAAAAAGATAGCGAATGCTCTAAATGTTCCTAGAGACACCTTTGGAAGCATAGTTCACAAGTTCAATGTTACAGGGACAGTGGTTACACTACCTGGACGGGGCAGAAAAAGGAAGCTATAAACGGCTGCAACCAGATTTCTGAGAAAAAACTTGAGTGACTGCAAAAGACCTGCAGCAAGACTTGGTGGTCAGCTTGCACAGTAAGGTGTTGCAGCAGAAGTCCTGGAAGATTTTACAGTGGCAATCACAGTAACCTAACTTGAACCCCATATCAACTGCTGGCGGTAGATCCTTTTCCTATTTAGCACCTAAACTGAGGAACAGTCTTCCTAGCATTGTTTGGGAAGCAGACACACTCTGTCAGTTTAAATCTAGATTAAAAACAAATCTCTTTCACCTGGCATACACATGCACATTATCAATTTCTATAATTCAAATCATGTAAATGTGGCATCAGAGACTGTGTTAACTAGACTCTCCCCAGCGATGGTCTCATCGACACGACAAAAAAAAAAAAAAAAAAAAAAAATTTCACAACAAATTGTTTTCCTCTCGGATGTTCGTTGGTGCATGTCCGCCTCTGTCTCCAAATCCAAGTCCCTGTTTGACTCCACCATGTGCCTTCAGACTGGCTGTGTTCTGGGTCCCCACCTGCCCTCATCTGCTCCCTGGTCCTTCCACCTTCATCAACCCTGGTTTCTCCCGCCGTCATCTCCTATTGTTTCCTGCCATTCGCCAGCCCCTAGTCCTCCTCCTAATGCCCCTCCCTCCCTCCCTCCTCCCCTCCCTCCCTCCCTCCTCCCCTCCCTCCCTCCCTCCTCCCCTCCCTCCCTCCCTCCCTCCCTCCCCTCCCTCCCTCCCTCCCTCCCTCCTCCCTCCTCCCTCCTCCCTCCTCCCTCCTCCCTCCTCCCTCCCTCCTCCCTCCTCCCTCCCTATAATAATAAACTCTACATGTTTCATTAAAACTTAAAGAACAGACAATAGGGGGTCATTGGAGAAACTCAAATGATAATTTTATTGCTCAGTGGTTGCTCTTTCATAGCTCATGAGACATGATAACATTTCTTTTTTTGGTCAGACATTTTTATTGAATAAAAAAACATTATGAAAGAGCAGTCAAAGTCACACTTTTTACAGAAGTAGAATCAAACACAAATGGGAAATAAAGGCAATCCTGAGTTAGGCCAGAAACCATGTTGTTTATATTGGTTTAAAATATTTAGTTAAAAGCTGTCTCAAAAGAGGATATATAAACAGTAAACAGTCCAAAAAAGGAGCCCCAAATATTTTCAAAAGTCTTTGGAAATGAGGATTTTATTTTATTATTTTTTATTTTTTTTGGGTGAATTCTGTCCACCAGACTAATTTTATGATAGTTATTGGGTGAACAAGTGAACACATTAAAACACACTGGTATACTCTAACGTGTAAGTTTTAAAACTGTTTTAGTTTCGTTTTCACTCAGTTTGCTCTGTTCATGTTTTCCTTAGTTCTACCAGAAAGACTCGGGAGAGTTATTTCAATAAACCATACATTTATTGACAGCTCAGCAAGCTGATAATCTACAAAGTCATTTGGCGTAGGCCCCGTCCGTAGTGCATAGTCCGAGAGTATCGGATCTGCAATTCCTGCCTAAAGATGAAGGCAGGGGCGCAGCCGACCCCCCTCCTGGGAGGTATGGACGGGACCATCCTGGTGGTGGTGGGGAGGATGGGGGTAATCGTCGCTTCAGTATCTGCGAACTCAAACATGTGTAAGTACCGTGCTTTTATACAATAAGCATAATAATATGATTGGATAGAAGTGAAGCAATAAGTGACGTAATAATTGAGTCTTCCCAGCAGAACTTATGCTAAAGCTTTCATTTCCATATTTATTCTCCTTTGCTGTTAATTACTTCTATCATAACTGTTATGTTTCACTCTAATCATTCTGTATTTAAGCTGTTAGTTTTCCTTCGTTCTTTGTCAATTAGCGTCAGTGTTTATGTCAGTATTCATGTGGTTGTGTTGTATGTATCTCCAGCAATCTGAGTTTTTCTATTGTGGATCTATTGATTAAAGACGATTAGACATACAAGTCTATATCTATCTATAGAGCGTCTTGAAGAGAGATGACTGACATCAAGATAAGCAAAAAAGAGTAAATTTGTCATGCCTTCGCCAGAGATGACGAAATGAATTGCAATTCTGAATTGGTTCCTCGAGAAGGGGTGGGCGGTAGATTAAACATAAATATGCTCTCGTATGACAGCTGCTTTGCTAATGCAAATATGTAGACATCAAATTCCCACCATTATTTTGGCCCCCAAGTCCACTTGGTGATTCTGAGATGATTCTGAAACTAGATGATTCTGATTAAAAAAACTCTCATTGACAGCACCTGACTGGAGAACACACCTCACTAGCCAACTTTTTAAAGTGGAATAATTGCGGCTTTTCTCTTCTAAGGGTATGTTTATATGACAACGATATGCTTAAAACGAAGAAGGGTTTCCTTTGAGTTTTCCCATTCACACGGATCCGCGAAAACGACTAAAAACCCTGTATTCTGCTGCCAGGCCATTAGATGGCGATGAAACACTATAGACTGAACCCCGTAAAACGCATGTGCATGACGTCATCATCTTCAGAGATTCGCGGTTTTGTTGTTTACATGGAGACCGTTTTCAAAAACTTGTACTTTTTCAAAAGTTTGCGTTTTCAGTCACCCTAAACTCTGTTGTTGTGTAAAAGAATGACCAAAACGCATAAAAAGTTTTACGTTTTTAGTTGAAAACGGTGTCGTGTAAACAGCCCCTAAAACTACAGTTTTGTATTCAGCTTTAGGGACGTTTAGGGAAGTAAGGAGGCATTCATTTATGTTTTAATAAATATACACTGTAACAACTGAGACAAATCAGACAGAAGTATTTGTTATATTTAACAAATAATCTGTAAAACCCCTCACCAACCACAAAACAAGGTGCCAAGGTGTATGCGAAACCCCCAAAGTCATAGAACCAGGCCTCTGGTGTTCAGGGTTCACCCAGCAAACACATTTACATTGTGGCAACGTCTGTGGCACGTTGCATTTCTGCTATTGCAACGTCGCTGTCTACGTGCTCGCAACATTGTAACAACGTAGAATTGTAAGACGTGACAGGGCTGTCGCAACGTTGCTACGCGACTTTCTGCAACTGAGAGACAACGTTCTGGCCATTAATTTTTTTATGCTAGATAGGTCTATAGATATCCCCCATGTAGCATGTTCTGTTTTGTGGTTAATTTTTAATTAGTAATATGTTATACAATTATATACTTTTTAAATATTGTTTATCCTTATTATTATTTATGGGCCTAACAGTAAATTCATTATAATCAACACCTGCAAGTGTACTCTTTGAAGAGTAAAAATTACATAGAAGGTTAGCTAATTCAACTTTATTAAGGCCCCGTTTAATAACTCATGGCTATTTTGAAGACATTTTCCTTCGTTTGTGCCCTCAGTTTACACGCAAATGGAGAATTCGCCTCTGAAAACGATTCTTTCTAAAAACTCCGGCCAGAGTGGAGATTTGGGAAAACTTCGTTGCATGTAAACTGAGAAAAACAGAGTTTTAGGCAGCGACGTCACAGAATGTGACTATTTTCGGGATTCTGATTGGCTAACGTGGGCTTGAGCTTCTCGTTACACTGCCACCTACAAGTTTGGCATGCTCTTGACAGCAAATACACGGGTTCGTATGCACGATGTTATTTTTGATAACGAAGAGGGGTGAAAAGTCTGTTTATGAAAATAGCCATCCACGTGTAAACGTAGCCTAAAACTGCATATGGTAATCAAATTGCACTTCGAAAAGTAGTTATTTTGCTGAAGTAAATTAAACGCAATTCTCACGTATCCTTGTTTGATGAAGAATGAAATGGCCCAACGATCAGCTGAAATTCAAAAGGCTGATTTTCGCGCTTCAGGACAGTGACGAGTACATATGTTGTCCAGTGGTTGTCCAGACACCCTAGGCACAACCTTAAGCAATGGCCCTGAACGGTGGTTTAATGTCAACATTGTGACAACGCTGTAACAACCTTCACCACACAACGTAGTTATAGCTACCTTTTGGCCATGTTGTTAAAACGTTGTTAGAAGGTTGGGTACGTTGCGCCAATGTTCTGTGTTTGCTGGGCAGAGCCCTGTCACAAAATTATGATTATGAGTTCTCATTAGTTGCGCGTTCAGGTCTCGTTTTGTGTGAGCACACGGCTTGTGAATGTTTTCACTGGCCATGTACTTGTGTTTTTGTCATGTTTGTTGTGAGCACGTGGCTTGTCATGTTTCCTTGTGCCATGTTCTCTCCTGTCGATTGTCTAACCCCGCTCATCTTGTTACCTGATTATTGGTTCATTTGCCTCACCTGTTCTCCCTGGTTACCTGCTTTGTTTACTCTCCCTATTTATTCTCCTTGTGTTTGCAGTTTTGTGCTGGTTTGTCATCTCAGGTACCCTCATGTTTCCTGTTTCTGTTCCTCAAGTCTTGCTGTCTGTTTTGTTTCTCCCACGGGGTAGTTTTCGTTTTATTTTATGCTTAATAAAAAAAAAAAAGCCCATTGCTCTGCATTTGAGTCCTCGCTACTTTCATCAACCCAAACCCTGACTTCTGGTTGCCATGGTTTTATGACCTGACAGAATTCAGAGCCTTGCTCTAATAGGAAAGGAAAGACACATCAAGAAGACTCTTCTGCATTCATTTATAGACAAAATGTTATAGACAAACAAGACATTGTGTATATGATTATGTATGATGTCTTGTATAGTGTCTCTTGCATTTGTATTTATTTCATGCATGCTTTATGAGAGAACTACTATTTAATGTAACCCAACCTATATCGTGTCTCCTATCTTTTAATTAATAATAATAATAATAAATAATGAATGCTCATTTAACAACTCACACTTTAGTGGACATCACCTTCTTATAGAAAGCAGTGTTTGTTATATTAATCGGAATATAAATGGACACAAACTGCCAGACCCATTCTAACCATGCTCCATAAGGGTCATAGAACCTCCCAACAGAGGAATTTTCCCGCTTGGAAATTCCACCTTTCTCATTGGTCAAGCCAACCGTGAAAGATGAGGCTTTGTAGAGCATCCACACAAGTTCCTCCCCCTCTTCATGCTTCTGCTGGTTGCTGTGTGTGTGTCGGACTGGAAACCTGGTCCGACCACGCGGTCGCGGGCCAGCAGCCCCAACACATCAAACAACTTCCTCGAACATGACGGAGTCGAACTAACCATGCAAGTTCATCATACTACTTCATTCAACACAGAAGAAATCGATTGCAACTTCAACGCTATCGACTCACGGATCCATCAAATCAGGAACTTTACGAAACTGCTTCAACTGCAATGGCAATACAAGCATTGTACAATTAACTGACTAAACAGAGGTTTACTAATAAGCTGTGAACCGTTCTACACGGCATTGAAAATATTAAGCTGATGGTTCTTTTCATGATTGAATGAATCTTTTCAATAGCTGCATTCCCTGTTCCGTTTTCATTCTGTCACTTACCATCTTACCCATGTATGTGTGATTGTGTGTATGTGTTTGTTTAGATTAGTTGTGTTTGTGATTAAGTTAATAAAACTTGTGCACAATACATGTTTGGTTCTGATTCTCGCAGCAACGTCAGTTTAACGATTTCTGGTCGTTACATGCACTGTGCATGCTAAGGAAGAATTATGGTTCCACTTTATTTTGATAGTCCACTTTAGACATTCTACTAACTATAAGTAACTTTTCAACTACAGGTTATAACTCTCATTGGAATATTAGTAGACTGTAGTAGACTGTCAGTAGACTGTTAGGTTATGGTTAGGTGGGTTCGGGTTAGTAGAATAAGTTGACTTGTAGTCAGGTCAGTCGAATGTCTGTTGGGGGACCAACAAAATAACATTTTGGCAGACATTATACAGACAGTCTACTAACACTCTAATATCAGTTAGTTGACATGTAGTTGCAAAGTTACTTATAGTTAGTAGAATGTCTAAATTGGACTATCGAAATAAAGTGTTACCAGAATTATTTTTCAGTGGTCATGAAAAACACCCTTTTCTTTGAATTAATGAATAATCAAAAAAGTTTACTGGACTAACTGATTAATTAATTGTAATATTAATTTAGCTACATCAAGTTAATCAGATTGACTAATCCAAATATTACTACTGTAATTAATAATTTAATTTTTTTTTTTTAAGTATACATGAAATTATCAGTATGAACAAACAAACAAACAAACAATAAATAAATACTTACTATAAAACATTATATTGGTTAAGTTAGTGACAATGGGAACCTGCCACTACACAGTATATTGATGCTATACAGGAATCTGATGCAAAAAATATGGTGATATTGGAATTTGAGTTACTCTAATTTAGCGGTGTTTTGAAGGAAGCTTTTGAAACACATAAAATCACTGCTACTGGAAACAGGCACTTGTGTAATTCAACTTTACTGATATAACACTTGTGACAACATCCCCATGGGACAGCATGGCAGTCTCTTCTGCATGCAAATATGTCAAAACGGTAAGAATGCATCAAAGTATTAGAACCTCTTTATACTTCTCTCCCACACACATGATGAGAAAACTGCTGATGTTTTCAAAAATATCAAATAGTTGTGATTCCTGTGACACTCTAGGGACTTATTCCTCTGTGCACCACTATCAGAGAAAGCAAATAACTCTCACATCACAAGAGATACTCTGTAAATTATATTCATGATTCTCCAAGCCGATTCTCATACATAGCCGTCTTTCAGGTCACTGAGCTGTACAACAAATGCAAAATAACCCAAATGAGCTGGTTTCATTTTATTGGTAGAACGACAGTCTTACGGTTTGCACACTAAAAAAAACCCAACATTCATATAAATGTAAGAGGTGCTTTATTAGTCACCAAAATGTTTGGGTATGTGCTAGGTGTTCTCTGTCATTTATCTTAGTTGACCTGACTTAAAAAAAGACAAGGGCCTTAAAATTTGAAGGTAAAAATACTTACCTTGAATATGTATTTTGCCCAAGTAAAGAGAACAAGGAATGTGCAACTAGTTCATCAAATGGGCCTAGTTGCAGCATGCCATGTAGCTCTATGTTTGCCCTGACATGAACGTTTCTGGAAAACAGTGCATATGCAAGTGACTGAATGCACAATTAGAAAAACAAAGTATATCTGGGCCTTTAGCATTTACGTTGTTGCAGTTTCTAATCTGTTTTGGTTTCTTTGGGATGTTTTTGCAAATGTTATCATCTGCCAGGCAAAAAAATGTGACTGATCACATAGAAAGGCATGTCCGAAGCACAAATATGTGGAACAAGTTACATACCACAGTTTAACAATTAGGGTTATAACGATAAAAAAAAAGTAATAATGATGCATGACTTAATAAGAACCACAAAAAGGAAAACATGAGGCTCAATATTCATATGCATACTCTGAGACTGCATTTGTTTTGTTGTGGCAGTGCTCTACTTATCACGAGCACAGACATATTTCCTATAAGATTTGTGACCTCAATAAATCAACACAACTGCATATTTCACTGCATGTGGGAGAGAGAATCAAAGGCAATCATGTTGATGGAGGAATTTACTTGTATTATTTGTACTTAGAAGCATCTT
Source organism: Leuciscus leuciscus (assembly GCF_965113295.1). Lineage (NCBI taxonomy): Eukaryota > Metazoa > Chordata > Actinopteri > Cypriniformes > Leuciscidae > Leuciscus > Leuciscus leuciscus. The sequence continues at coordinate 10,216,452 of NC_138735.1, read as the reverse complement.
TTTCTGTCTGATCCCCCACCCCCCCCCCCCCCCCCACACACACACACAAACACTAAATAAATAAATAAAATAAATAAAAAATAGTAAGAAAATAATAAATAAAAGCTTTCCTGTAGCTCAAACAGTAGAGCGTTGGCGCTTGCAACACCAAGTTCATGGGTTCAATTCCCAGGGAAAGCAAGAACTGAAAATGTGTACCTTGAAATGCAATGCAAGTCGCTCAATGTAAGTCAAATCACCTTTAAAAATAAACAAGACACCTTTGTCTTTTGTCAGTGCCCATATCAGAGACCCCCCATGTGTACCTTAGACACCCGCAGAGAGCCAGGGCTGCTTTTAAATGCACTGTGTGCCCTCCAAACACTTACCATTAAAATGTGTTTGTTTGTCCTGTGTCTGTAATTTATTGTGGTGTTCACACACTCTGCAGGAAGCCCAAATCCAAGCCCTAGGGAAAAACATTAAAGACATGAATAAATTCAATTTGATATCACCCCGACTTCTTTTTAACAGACATACATTAGCATCTGTATTTGGGCAGAAAGGCTCAGGAGACGAGTATAGAAAACGACTTTATTAGAGGAGCGATAAGAATACATTAGGATTTCACGTCATTGGACCCTGCTGTTGATAAACTGCTTAGGAATTAGTTTCAGGAAACGTCAGGGAAAAACTTTACATTATGGAGGCCAGGAATTAAAATTAGACTTTATTGCACTGTTCTGGAGCCTGGTGAACTTTGTTGCCATCTACTATCATAAGTATGTTCCTAACTCAAATGGAACCTCAAATGTGACTGGGGTTTTTGAATATTTTACATCAGTGGTGTAACCAGAAATTAGTGAGTGGATCTTAAAATAAAGTGGACTTCTTTTCTGTCCTTACCATTGGCATCACAATTTATACAATAATGACTTAAAGGAGACATATCATGCTTTTAAATCGTTCCTTTTTACATATAAATCATACATTTGTAGTCTATATAAAGCGGAACTGCAATGCTTGGGTCTGAATTCTTCATTATTATAGCTCCACAGGCCCCTTTTCTACCCCTTTTCTGATGTGCGTCTGAGAGCAACTCGTTTTGGTGCGGTCTCTTTAAATACAATTGAGACACTTCATACCCCGCCCCCTCTCCAGGTTGTAGCGGTGACACTCGGTTCAACTCCACCCCGTTCGCCCATTTTTGTAGTTTGATAGCAGAGATACGATTATCTAGCGGCACAGAAACTTTTTATTCACACGTTATTAACAAAATGTCAACAACGGAAGACTTGTCCATCCAGCCTTACATGTTCGAGCCAGAGTCGGAGACGGAGCGAGATGAAAATGAAGACGACGAACCTGCAGAACAACGTCTTCATATGGATGTATCGCAATGGTGTGTTACTGTATTTACACATGAAACTTTGGTCTTCCGACCTTTTACCACTGTGTCGATTTATTTTGATTAATATGTGCGAGGGAGAGAGAGCAAGACAGCGCCTAGTTTGGAGACGGTGAAGTCTTGTTTACACTTTCGCCTGGCTCCGAAGAGAGAGAGTGCGCGCGCGCGACCGGGTCTCTCTCTCTGCTCGTTCTTTCAGTTAAACATGCGCCCTGTCACAAGCGCAGCAGTTCATCTACATTAGACGGTGTAATGAAGCGTGTGGGTTACTACATCCAACAACCGAACATTTTAACTTACCCTCTCGTAACTTCTGCATCCTTTAGCTTGGACTACAAAATTGCAGCGAGAAATAAAAATGGCGGATTGCTCGAAGTGGTGGGCCGGAAGTCAATGTCCTTATTTGGCAGTTCCGCTGTAAAATACTGTGATGTAATAGTTCAAAAAACGTCATAGAGAACAGAAAAATCGGAACAGGTTGAAAAATATGACCAAAACAGAATATAAAGATATCAACGAAGCACCTGAAGAGAATAATTTCAACTTTTCTGTACTTCTAAACACTCCAAATATACAACAAAATGCATTTAAGGGTTAAAAAAGTGGATTTAGCATGATACGTCCCCTTTAAAACATAGAAACACAAATCATTTTGAGTTTACTGTTTTGAACAACATCTGGCTATTTTTGCAGTTATTTAGTTGGTATTAAAATGACCTGGCCTGCATTGACTTGACAGTGCAATTTTACACATTCAGCATTCACTGTACTATTGTTAAATCTGGCACAAATCCTGTCTATTTTTACTGGTTATACTAAATGTGTGTGTGTGTGTGTGTGTGTGTGTGTGTGTGTGTGTGTGTGTGTGTTGTGTGTGTGTGTGTGTGTGTGTGTGTGTGTGTGTGTGTGTGTGTGTGTGTGTGTGTGTGTGTGTGTGTGTGTGTGTGTGCACTTGCATTTTTATTTTGTCTAAACTAAAAAAAAATTGTTTTTATTTCTGTATACCCAACATCTTACATATTTAAATAAAAATGAAAAATTTATTTAAGTAACAAATTTACTGTATAATTGACCTTTTGACAAATTAAATACCCTGGTGAAAAAAAAAAAAAATATATATATATATATATATATACAGTATATATATATATATATATGCTTAGTATACTTGCAGCCAGACTAATTATCAGTATACTTTGAGTGCGTTAATGATTAGTTAACTTGAAGTGTGGGACGGGATCAGGACAGGTCCAAGACTCGGGTCTCCCGAAGCACATGTCGGCCCACGATGCTCATTAATACCTTTGGCTTATTTGCATACTTTGTCTCCAATAACAACTGTATACATTATAAGACAAATAAAACTTTGCTATACTTTGAACAAAATACAATTGTATTTTGAAAGTATACTTTCAATATATTGTTACAATGATAATTTCCAGCACACAGTTAAAATATACCTAAAATATATTTTTTATAAAATGCAAATAAATACACTTTTAAAAAATAAACTGAATTTTCACTTAAAGTATATTTTTCTAAATATATATTTTTAGAAAATATACTAAAGTACAATTATTTTAAAGTGTATTAAAAGTTGTATTGTGAAAATAGGTAAAAGCATGATGCTAATATACTTTTAATATATTTACATTTACATTTACATTTAGTCATTTAGCAGACGCCTTTATCCAAAGCGACTTACAAATTAGGACTAAATTCAGCGAGTCATCATAAAGAGGCAAAAGCAACAACAACGCAAGAAGTGCTCAAAATACGAAGGTCAGGTATTATTCAGAGTAGCATAAGCCTGATAAGTGATGTTTCAAAGGGAAAGGAACATTTTTTTTCTTTTTTTTTTTTTTTTTTTATATAAGGTTAAGTGCTCACGGAAGAGATTGGTTTTCAGCAGTCTTTTGAATGTTGTCAGGGATTCTGCATTCCGGATGAGGGTGGGGAGAGCGTTCCACCAGCATGGAACTGTGAATGAGAATGTTCTGGAAAGTGATTTTGTGGCTTTCTGCGATGGAACCACGAGACGTCGCTCGTTGACCGATCGTAGGTGTCTGGTAGCCGTGGTAGGGATGTAGACTCGTAGGAGTGAGTGAAAGTAGGAGGGAGCTGAGCCTGTGATAGTTCTGTAAGCAAGCGTCAGTGCCTTGAACTTGATGCGAGCAGCGAGAGGTAGCCAGTGCAGAGAGATGAACAGAGGTGTGACGTGGGCCCTCTTGGGCTCGTTGAAGACAAGACGAGCTGCAGCATTCTGGATCATCTGTAGGGGTTTGGTTGCACATGCTGGAAGTCCAGCCAGAAGAGCATTGCAGTAGTCAAGCCTAGAGATGACCAGGGCCTGGACGATAAGTTGTGTTGCATGCTCAGTTAGGAAAGGCCTGATCTTCCTGATGTTGTGCAGTGTAAACCTGCATGATCGAGCTGTCTTTGAAATGTGATCTGTGAAGGTCAGCTGGTCATCAAACGTTACTCCAAGATTTCTGACCGATCTTGATGGGGTGATTAATGATGACTCTAGCTGGATGGTGAAGTCGTGCTGTAGAGATGGATTGGCAGGGAGGACGAAAAGCTCAGTCTTTGCCAGGTTGAGCTGCAGGTGATGTTCCTTCATCCATGTGGAGATGTCCGCCAGACAGTTTGAGACCCATGCAGCTACTGTGGGATCATCTGGTTGAAAGGAGAGGAAGAGCTGCGTGTCATCAGCATAGCAGTGGTAGGAAAAACCGTGTGCCTGTATGATGTGTCCCAGTGATGTGGTGTAGATGGAGAAGAGGAGGGGACCAAGAACTGAACCCTGGGGAACACCTGTGGTCAGCTGATGTGCTCTGGATACCTCACCTCTCCATGCGACCTTGAAGGACCTACCTGTGAGATAGGACTCAAACCAGTGGAGTGAAGTTCCTGTGATGCCCAGTGATGAGAGGGTGGACATAAGGATCTGATGATTCACCGTGTCGAAGGCAGCAGACAAATCCAGGAGAGGCTTCTGTGACTGACAGTAATGCAGTCTCAGTTGAATGTCCTTTCTTGAAGCCAGATTGGTTGACATCCAGCTGGTTGTTTAGAGACAAGAAGGATGTTAGTTGGTTGAAGACAGCTCTTTCAAGTGTCTTCGCAATGAATGGTAGGAGAGAGATAGGTCTGTAATTCTCTACAAATGATGTGTTTAGCGTTGGTTTTTTGAGCAGTGGAGTAACCCGAGCCTGCTTGAATGCTGTAGGGAAGGTGCCAGTATGGAGGGATGAGTTGATGATGTGTGTGAGTGATGGTAGAAGTGTGGGAGAGATGGCTTGTAGAAGGTGTGAGGGGATGGGGTCAAGCGGGCAGGTGGTAGGGTGACTGGAGAGGAGAAGTGTAGATACTTCTTCCTCGGTTAGCGAAGAAAAGGAGGACAGAGGGGTATTGGCTGTGGAAGGGGTCGGTCTGGGTTCCTGTGTGTGTGGAGCTGAGAACTGACTGCTGATAGCTGTTGTTTTGTTGGTGAAGAAGTGCGCAAAATCGTCAGCAGTTAAGGAGGAGGCGGGTGGTGGTGGAGGTGGACAGAGGAGAGAGTTGAATGTCTTGAAGAGTAATCGTGTGTTGGAGGAGCTGTTGATCTTGTTGTGGAAGTATGAAGATTTTGCAGCATGAACATCAACAGAAAAGGAGGAGAGGAGAGATTGATACATACTCAGGTCAGATGCGTCTTTTGATTTGTGCCATTTCCTCTCCGCTGCCCTGAGTTCGGTCCGGTGTTCCCGAAGAACCTCAGATAACCAGGGGTTAGAGGGAGTAGCGCGTGCTGGCCTGGAGGAGAGAGGGCAGATAATGTCTAGAGAAGAGATTAGAGTGGAGCATAAGGTGTCCGTTGCGGTATTCACATCCAGAGATGAGAATTGTGAGGGTGGGGGAAGAGAGGATGACACGGCAGAGGAAAGATGGGAGGGGGAAAGTGAGCGCAGGTTTCGTCTGAAAGTGACTGGTGGTGGGGGTGGTGGTGCAGGGGTAGAGAGTTGTAGACTGAAAGTAATGAGGAAATGATCTGAAACGTGGAGAGGTGTCACCAGGATGTTTTCTGTGGTGCAGTTGCGTGTGTAAACCAGGTCCAGTTGGTTGCCTGATTTGTGAGTACCTGTGGTGATGAGTCGTTTGAGATCGATAGAGGCTAGGAGAGAGGTGAAGTCTGTTGCATGTGGCTTTTCGAGATGAATGTTGAAATCACCGAAGACTAGAAGTGGGGTGCCGTCCTCAGGGAAAGTGGACAGCAGCACATCCAGCTCATCTACAAAGTTACCCAGCTGACCTGGGGGGCGATATTTAAAGATCAATTTTAGTGGAAGTGAGAGACTATAAGTTTTGAATGCATACAGCATATCTCATAAATGCGAATTTTGTCATTGTTTTGGAACACGCCAGCTTATTCATAACCTTAAGGCTAACATATTCATACTAAAAGCTAAACAAATTAAATTTTGATTTCAGAGGGCCTTTAAGTATATATTTAGTTGGACTTCAGCACTATTTCCATAAATATGTAAATATATTTGTATACTTAGCATAAAATAAATGTATTTCAGATACATTTTGGTATATTTATTTTTTAACTAGGGAAAGTTCATATTGTGATATTATATAATTTTCAAGTGATCCTGAAGAGGAATATTAGCTGATTCAGGTGAGTTTGATTAGATTGAAGCTAAACTTTCCAGGATAGTGCTGGGTCTCTAGGAGCAGGTTTAAAGGCATTTGGTTGAAAGGACTGGGCTTATGATTCCCATAAACTTTATAATAGTTTGGTAAGTTATAAGAATGTTGTGAATGACAGAGTGTATCCGAATTACACAATTGTAAGCATCTCTCAAAGATCTTTCAGGTGTCCCGAATGAAAAAGAGGGTTCTCATTTCCATCAAAGCCCCGCTTGTCTCTTTGTACTGTCTTTTGCAGCAAGCTTAGCCACCCACCTGCATGATTATTTTTAGAGATGGTCATGTCAAAAATGTAAATGATCCCTGAGAAAACATGTCCCTTGTGCTCCCACACATAAGCCTACCCAGCATTGTTTTCAGTGCAAAATCCTTTATGCAAAAATGCTTTGCATCATTCTGATTACAGCTACATCCGTGGTGTATAGGACTGCACAATCTTTTATATAATGAGGATGAATTCAAAAAAATAAAATAAAAAAAGAACAAACATTTCTAGAATTATTGTTTTTATATCAATATTTTATATATTGAGAACCTATACTGTCATACCTGGTGTTTTATGTGAAGTCAAAATTGCAGCAGCTGAATACATCAATAATGTACATCATCATCATAATTAATAGTCTGATTTGTATTTACTGTATTGCAAATTGCCAGCAACAAAAAATCCATTGCTGGCATGAAAAAAGAGCTGTGGGCAACTGCAGAGGTTTGACAGCTTAGGATTTGTACACTTCACACAGTTCAAATGAATGAGTCACAATTAATGAGACATAGCATGAGAATCTACTTGAAAGACAGCAGAAACAATCATAATGTGGATTTGTTCCCACAGTGTAGCTTGTGTGTTGGTGTGGCTGCATGTGGCTTTAAACCACATCCAAGTGCTTGTAGATAATCTGTTTTGGAAGCTATCAATGAAATGATTCTGTCACAAGGCAAGACTTTTTGCATCTTTCTGGGTATTCCAGCAATGGATATAGACATCTGTAAAACATATGATCTTGACACACATAAATCACACATTTGCACATAGCAGAATCCCGATATGCATGCATCATTTAATCAGAATGTTCCATGTTTCTAACTGGTAACTTTCAGCCAGTGATGAAAAATAAGCTGTCTTGGCTAGGAGGAGTTGGAGATGTCTACTACAGTGCCCTCCACAATTATTGAACCCCCTGGTAAATATGATCAAAATTGGCTGTAAAAAATAAATCTGCATCGATTATCCTTGTGATCTTTCATTCAAAAAATGTGCAAAATTCTATCCTTTCATTGAAATAAAAGAATTGAAAGTGGGGGGAAAATCACATTATGAAATAAATGTTTTTCTCCAAAACACATTGGCCACAATTATTGAAACCCTTTTATTAAATACTTTTTGCAATCTCCTTTTGCCAAGATAACAGCTCTGAGTCTTCTCCTATAATGCCTGATGAGTTTGGAGAATAACTGACAAGAGATCAGAGACCATTCCTCCACACAGAATCTCTCCAGATCCTTCAGATTCCCAGATCCATGTTGGTGCTTCTCCTCTTCAGTTCAGCCCACTCATCAGGTCAGGGGACTGAGACGGTCATGGCAGATGCTTCATTTTGTGCTCCACAACAAATTTTTGTTTTGATTTTGATGTTTGTTTTGGACCGTTGTCCTGATGGAAGATCCAACCACGGCCCATTATAAGATTTCTAGCAGAAGGCGTCAGGTTTTGATTTTTTATCTGTTGATATTTGATAGAATCCACAATGCCATGTATCTGAACAAGAAGTCCAGGACCTCCAGCAGAAAAATATGCCCACAACATTAAAGATCCAGTGGTATATTAAATTGTACACATGGGGTACTTTTTATCCTTGTGTTCACCAAACCCATCTAGTGTGTTTGCTGCCAAAAAGCTCTGTTTTAGTCTCATCTGACCACAGAACCCTGTGTTGTTTGAAGATCCAGTCGTGTCTGACAATTAAATTTGCTGGGATTTGTTTTTGGATGAGCGAGGAGGTTTTTTTTTAAACCCTCCCAAACAACATGTGGGGATGTAGGGGTTGTTTGATAATTTTTTTTTTAGGCTTTCTGACCCTAAGACTGAACTAATCTCTGCAATTCTCCATCTGTGATCCTTGGAGAGTCTTTGGCCACTCAAACTTTCATACTCGCCGTGCATTAAGACAGTATAGACACACGTCCTCTTCCTGGCAGATTTGTAACATCTTTAGTTGGTTATAACTTCTTAATTATTGCCCTGATGGTCAAAATGGGGATTTTCAATTCTTTAGCTATTGTCTTACAGCCACTTTCTAGTTTGTGATGCTCAACAATCTTTTGCTACTCATCAGAACTGTATTCTGTGGTTTTACTCATTGTGATGGATGATTAAGGGGATTTGGCCTTTGTGTTTCCTCATATTTAAACTCCTGTGAAACACGAAGTCATAGCTGGACAGTTTCATGTTCCTAGTCACCCTGGTGTACTAAAAAAGGTAAATATTAATGGGAATATACTTCAGAGATATTTTACTTGTAAAAAATTCTAGGGGTTTCAATAATTGTGGCCAACATGTTTTGGAGAAAAACATTTATTTCATAATGTGATTTCCCCCCACTTTCAATTCTTTTACTTCAATGAAAGGTTAGAATTTTGCACATTTTTTGAATTAAAGATCACAAGGATAATCGATGCAGATTTATTTTTTACAGCCAATTTTGATCATATTTACCAGGGGGTTCAATAATTGTGGAGGGCACTGTAAACAAGCAACCACCAAAGAACCATTAAATTGGAACTAAAAGCAGAGCTGCATCTTGTTGTGGTAGAAAAATCCATGTGCCTGGATGTAGGATTTCAGGCTTATAGAACTATCTGCTGAGATGCTTTGTCAAAGGCTGTAAACAATCCCAACAAAATGACATACCTCAGCTTTGATAGTGAATTTGGCATTGGCTCTCATGTGTCGCATGACAGATTGCTTCATGCTAAAGAGTCGGGTGTATCTTTTGAATGAGATATGATTCCGCGTTTACGCAGCAGGATCATTTCAGCACACTCTGGTGTGTTTCACTCTGTTCTTAACATAAGGATACCGTATGGCTTCTGAGAAACTGGAATGCAAAAACAGTCCAAAAACACTTCATTAAATTAAATTCAGCTGCAATGATACAATATATTATGTTCACAGTTGCAAGGACCACCCATTGGCCCAGCGATGGAATCCAACGGCCTGGCGAAGGTATAATGCGTGTATGTCTTTTCAGCGCTCCAGTGAAGTTCTCGTATTTCTGATTAGAAAATAATCATAAATATTGATTATGAATTAATTTAGATCTTTGATTATCCCATACTTTCAATTATTAATTCATTAAGGGACCCGATGCCGCACAGAGTCACACGCCCCGGGTTTACGTGGATTTCACGAACACAGCCTCGCCAGTCTGATCTTGGTCAGAGGGTGCAGGGTTTGCTAATACCTCTTAAGTCGGTTGCCTACTGCTCACTCATACAAAAAAAAGTGTAGTTTATTTAGCCACTTCCATACAACTTGCCAAGTCAGTGAAAGACAGAAATCAAAAGGTCTTCAGATGACGTGCCTACTGCTCCGTTCATATGCACCTTTAGTTTGACCTATCCTGGACACAGAGCTGCGGTAGCACCAGCCTCCTCATAGTCTACTAAAATAATGATTTCAGAAAACTTCAGAATAAATCAAGATGTAACATTTATTTGTCAGGTAAAAATGTATCATGCCAATTACAGAAGTAAATGATTAGCCAATTCAGAAATAATAAATACATGACATCAAAGATGACTCTAAAAGTAAGTAATGTTTTCCTGACAAAGACACACAGTGATGTGTCAGGGCTTTCCAACAGGAAAACACCGAAACATCACTATATGGGGGTTCCTGGTAAAGAGTCCCAAAGACTGCTCTGACACCTCGCCTTAAATACCCAGAACAAAAAGGGTTATGCAAATATTGTTTAGAGTTGTTTGGCCAATCCATTCACCCCAGCGGGTAGCACCTGGTTTCTTGAGATATGGTAAAGAGATATCACCCAGAGAGGGGAACCGGATTCTCCTAAGTTCTCAACCTTTCTCATTAAAACCAATGACTGCACTGAAATTAAGACCATTTTACCAATCACACTGAGACACTTAAAATGATACCAAACATGAAAAGGAAAAAACAACATATTCACAAGATACATCGTATGTGATATATAGACATTCTTAATGAACTTTCAGTGACTTGAGGAGGGAGAGGGGGGATGAGTTGAAGTCAAACAAGGGGACAAGGAGATACGTTTGGGCAGGACAAGGTCCTGTGCTGTCTTTGCTATCTGCTGTCCAGGGTGCATTTTATGGCTTTATTGCAGGGTGCGTTTTGTCTTAGCAGGAAAATCAGTCCTTACACAGTCTTGACCAAGTTGATGGTCTCAAGGCACCAGTTAGTGCACACTGATCTTTGTTGCATCATTTGAAAATATACTATCACAAAAAGTAAATATCATTGTTTGTTTATCCTAAAAGGTAGCATCTTGATTAAGCTAAATATAAGATTAAACTGGAAAGCTACTATAAGATACTTAGATAAGTAGATTACTACAATGAAGCCACTTAAGGTCAATGTCAATGCAATCATGCAATTGTATGATTTAGAATTTAATCAGTCGTGGCTTTCTGGGACAAAAAAAACAATTGAGTTTTTAAATCAGACTTTTCAAAGCTACGTATGAGAGAGGTTTGTTTAGCAAGAACTGATTTGCTAATGAATCAGACTTTTTAAAGCTACACATGATAGAGAGAGAGGGGCATTTAGGATGAACTGATTCACTAAAATGAACCAGACTTTCCAAAGCAACCACTCCCAGGACGTCTAAAATTGAAGCATCACCAATCACCTCTAGCACCACTATTAAGTAACTAAAAATGTACATCAACAAACCAGGAACTCCATTGCTTTCAATTGCTTTTCTTATGCATCAGATCAAGACCATTGATGGATTATACATTTAATTCTTTGGCTGCATTTGTAAAATAATAAATTATTTGGTTGCACTTTATTTGACACAGTGTAATTACCCTTAAAAAAAGGGGTAAAGGTTAGGTTTAGGGGTAGGTTCAGGGTTAGTTGGGGAGAGTGGGGCACAACCTACACTTTTTGACTTTCTCAGTTTGTGTAAATTCACTTGGGGTTCAGAGTATTTATTTTTTTCCAAAATTAATTTCACACGTCTAGTACAATTGTGTGATTTTGTTACATTAACATTTCTTGATTTACCCCAAAAGAATGGAAGTGAAATGTGACAACATGCCCCATAGGTGTCACAGGGTCTCGAGCTGTCTCGAGTTGCGTCTGATGTGGACACAGTGGATCTGATCTGCCTATTCAAATTATAATACATATATAAAAAAAATGTTCAGGTGGCAGCAAAATGGAGGAGTAGAAACTATGTATAAACTTAATTGCTTAGTTAGGGTGAATTAATGGTTATTGGGACAGTTTTTGAAATTCTGCCTTGTGTAAGCTTTTTTGCCATAAACTAAAAACATCAGCTCATTTGGGACACAACCTTTGGGTGATTGGGACAGCACATCTTATTGATTTAGGATAGATCAAGTATATGTATTGCACAAGTTTATACTTTGATATAATTTCATATTAAGATTTCCTTTTTCTGTTCATCATTAATAAGACTCCATGTTTGTTTGTGTTCAACTTTATTACTTCTGTTTATTAATCTATCCACAATTCATGCAGTATAGAATTACCTCCCCCCAAATCTCATTGAACACATTTAGTTCTCTCAGTCACACTTTATATTAGGTGTCTTTAACTTGTCATGGTCACCAGCTCAGTCACCATCAAACACTACATTTCCCATCATCCCTCCTTCTGCTCAACCCTCACTCAGTCACACCGATCTCTATCACCTGAGTACTGATCACCACCAGCTGTCACCCATCATCTCAGTTTTAAGGACTTGCCACACACACAAACACATGTTTAATCCATTTGGATTATCGCTTACCTGAAGCATACCTCCATGTTCCTGTTCTTGTTCTTGTTCCTGTTCCTGGTCTCCAGTTCCTCGTTCTCCTCCAGTCTCTGTGTGATCGTCCTAAAAAGAGAAAAAGGAAAGTTAATTCAATACCCATCAGAGACTGCCATTCCTCCTTTCACCATCTTCATCACTCAGCTGCCTACCTTATTGCTCATTTCCTTCCTCATTTTATATAAATAAAGAGTTTGGATTGATGTAATTATAGGGACACCTAATAGAAAGTGTGACCAATCTTTCCTCCCAAATTTCACTTAACACATGTAATTGAGGTAAAAGAAGGTCACTGAAAACATTTCACTGAAGTAAAAAAATAAAAAATAAAAAATAAAAAATGCTCCAGGTCCAAAATTCATTATAAACATCAATGTACACTGACCCATCGTCTTTTATTGTAATTTGTCATAGCTAATATACTGCACAAACCTTTGAAACATGAATATGGTGTACTTCTGCAACAAAACCAGTAAAAATAAATAAATAATACTAATTGTGTAACTATCATATTTGTATATTTTCAGAATTGCATTATTTTATTTCAGCAAATTCCAGCTAGTCCATGAACATTTTTGTGGTTCATGTAGAAGTTCAACAGAATAAAGAATTTGGGAACCAGCAATTTACAGCATACACAATTGTTTACTATTGCAATGATTTTCTTAATGAGCAAAGCCTTTAAGCAATGTCACCATCATGCCGTCCCATCCACACAAATTATGTTTGGGTGGATAGAATAAAACAAAAACATCATGATAATGTTGAACACAATTGTTGAACACAATTGAAACATGATATTAACAAATGTTTTACTGATATTGTAAAAGATTTTATTCATCATATTCATTTTTCCATCAAAGATTTGTGCAATAAATCAGCTATGACAGTTTTATGACCTTTTGATGAAAACTAGCTAAAGCTAATGTTGTTTTCCCTCACCTCATGTATAGTGCTGCAGTCATGGCGTCAATACCTGGAAGACTCATTTGCCCGTGATTCCCTCGAGATTTTCCCATGGAGTTTTATAATGGGGTTTTTACGATTTGTGGGTAAAATAAGGTCTGTGGTAAACTTAAGTCGGCGATAATTGGATTTTTGTTCTACAACGTAAATTACACTCCCATATCGAGCAGACGAGCACACACCTCTTCGTGAGTAGAGTAGACGGGTGAGTCGGATCCTCTAGACTGAGTATAACTGGAGATGACTGGAGTTTCACAGGGAGATTTTTGGAGTATCACAACGAGATCACTTCACTTTGGTAGTGAAGATTTCTAAGGTAAGCAGAGTGGGTAAGGAGTCTGTAAACCACATTTGAGACCAGAAAAGGAGTGATTGTGAGGTGTGTGCTTTTACACGGGTCCATATTGGAGTGCTGATGGGGAAGAGGTGCGGGTGATGGCCGAGTGAGTGCAGGTGAGGGACAGGAGGGATGCTGGGAAATGTAGCTTCTGACTAGATGACAGGACTGTTGAAGATGGGCAGATGGAGAGTGTACGTGACACTCATAAGCACTGGCAAATTAGTATTCTTGTTTGATGTTGACCCCACCAACATGTGGTGTAGCGTGTAATGTCACACCAGTGAGGGAATTTAATTTTGATTATGAGGTCTCACAGCTAGGACTCAGCAAAAAATAAATAAAAACTTTCACTCATCAGGCAAGAAAATAAGCTCTGTAGTTATACTGTCCCATTTTACCTTATGTCCCAGTCATAAGTTCACCCCCTAGGGCTTGCTCATGTTAGTGTATAACGAATGCAAAACTGCTCTAATGAACAGGCTACCAAGATTTTGGTAACACTTTACTATAAGGTTCATTAATTAACATTTGTTAACAGTAGTTAATGCACTGTGAATTAACACGAATAAAACAATGAACAGCCGTATTTTTATAAACTATCATTAACAAAGATTAATAAATACTGTAACAAATGTATTGCTCATTATTAGTTCATGATAGTTAATACATTAACTACCGTTAACTAATGAACATTATTGCAAAGTGTTGCCAAGATTTTCATAGACTGCAGTATGATTTTGGTCCATGTATAAACTAACAGTTAAAAGTTTGGACACTTGACTAAATTTTTGCTTCTCATTATCTTAATGTAGAAAGTTTTACAGTTAAAGTCTATCAGTTAAAGTTAAATCTGTTAAAGTTTTACAGTTAAAGTCTAGTTTCCCAAGCTGGCTGTTAATTAGTTGCCAACTGTTTCTGTTCTCCTTGATTATGTTCCCAGCTGTATTTGAGTTCTTTCTGTTCAGTGTTCGGTATCGTCTAAGTTAACGTGGTTGGCAAGAAACACTCAGGAGATCACAGGAGAATAAATAACACTTTATTAATGACTGTTTTTGTTCTCCATCTCTTTTGTCGTGTGCGTCATTACAGCCACAAATTACAGAATACTGGACCAAGAGTAGATTTATTTTTCTCCATTTTTAGACAGAAACATTTTAGTCACTAAATTTTAGTTACTAAACTAGTGGATTATGAGGGCATGGAGGAAAGCCCCACCCACATTCCTACCATTGAGGGTGAGCTGCAGCTGGCTTCTGCAAATTTTTATGGTGATTTAGAAGAGGATATTTCTCTGATTCTCCCATCCCTGCTGGTCCTGCCTAACTCAAAGTCTCCTGTGCCCCCACTGGTTCTGCACTGCTCAAAGTCTCCTGTGCCCAAGATGGTTGCACCCAACTTGAAGTCTCCTGTGCCCCCGCTGGTTCTGCCCAGCTTGCTGCCCAGCTTGAAGTCCCGCCTTGGTCAGACATCAGGCCTTACAGGCCTTCAGCTACGCTTTGTCCCTTTGGCTCCGCCAGTCTCCACTTTCCCTTTGGCTATGCCTTGGCCCTCAGTCCCACCGACTCCACCTTAGTCCTTTGGTAACCTGGCTCCACCTCGGACACTCGTCACTGTGGCTCTGCCTTGGTCTCCTAAACCATCGTCGTTTGGTCCCATCTGCTTCGCCTTGGGCTCCACAACCATCGGCTACATCTGCGTCAGTCATCCCCATGGTGTTGACAGCCCAATCACCACCATGGATCCTTGACTCCTTCATGGGCCTTCGTCCTGGCTGCGGTCTGGCTCCTCGCCTGGCTACTCCGCTTCCCTGGCTCCTCCCACCGTCATCACCACACTACTTTCTTCTGCCACCATCTCCTGTTGTTTCCTGCCCTTCTTTACAACCACACATGACAGTAAAAAGTTATTGTCTCCGAAAAGAAAGAATCGATTCTGAACTGTTGAAACCATTAATCAACAATTCCAGTTTCACTTCCAGTTCCATTCCCACTCAACAATGTAACAAATTTACATAATGGTCTTCATTGGTTGCCCGCAAAACACTGTAGTTGTAGCTGAGGCCTGGAAAAGTTTGGTTCATGTTGTCGTCATGTCGAGAGGATGCTGTTTTCAGCACAGCAAATCCACTTTGCATGCATTTCAAAATGATAAGGACCTGCGGTGGAATTGGTACAAAACAAAACGACACAACATTTTGTATCACTGTGAATCAAGTGCTGAGGAAGCCTTCAAAGCTGAAATGCAGATATGTTAATATGCGTATTATTTCCAATACACTGTAAGCGGTAGACCAATTACCACAGACTGGGCTATCTGACCAATCAAAGCAGAGTAGGCTCGTGGAAATTAGGGGTTTAGAGAGACTGAATCTTCGAACAACTGTTTTCAGACTCTTAGAGAAATAAGATGATGTACAATGTATATTACAAGAAAATGAAAGTGTTTTTTGACATTGTGATGCATGCAAACCTATTGTAGTAGGCCTCCAAATCAAAATTAGGAACCTTTAAAATATCATAATAGGGGCTTATTAAATGCTTGACGTTAGTTAGATAAATAATAAATCAATATAAGAAATTTGATTTTCTTTACTAAATGAAAACAGTAGTTGGATTGGATAGTATGTAATTTGTATTGCATTTATTTTGTGTTCTTTATTATTATAACATGTGGAAAATAAGTTATGATTAGGTGCATCCAAATATTTGATTTATAGTGTATGTGTAATTTGAGTACATAAATGATAAGTAGTACACATGCGGCATGAGATGTGTGGTTTAAACAGAGGAGCTCTCATTTCTTCTGTCATCAGCATGTGTTTCTGCTTAAGCAGTGGAGAAACTGCAGTGATGCGGACTATGGTCATTTATCATCCACTGGTTGTTGTATAATTTAACCCCTCCTCCCCTGCATTCCCACTGTCATCCATCAGCGTTACAGTAGTGATGACACCCTGATGTGATTTCAATATCACATCCAAAAACTGCTGAACCTTAAAAGTGGCTAGATAAGAGGAAGAGGAGGAAGAGGATGAAAAGAGAGAGATAGAGGAAAGACTGGCCTGGGGGATCTTCTTTGTCTGCTGTAGATCTTCTTGATGTATTCACTTAAGTGCTGTTTCACTTGCAGAGCTGCATGGGAATTATTTGTTGACTTGCATTTTTAGAAGAACAAAAAGTCAAAGTTCCATCACAGAAATGAGATGCATGAAATACGATACGCTCTTTTTGATTAAACGAGTGACAGAGGGTGAAATTAGTTTCTCAGCGCACATAGGCTCACTTTCTCTCTCTTTTTGTCAGTTTTAGCAGTTTCTCCATCGTCTTCATATTTATTTTATTACCATACACACAAACACAAATTAAAACACAGTTATACTGTTAACCAGATTTTCATTTAATGTAAATAATGCTGGAAAAATAGTGAAATATTAATATATAATAATATGAATAAAAATATTATATATATTGTTGTGAGATCTGATATTATCTCATCTCCTGATTAGCTTCATAGTAACCAAAGTTATCTAGAATAGCCTTGTGCTGTCAGGTCAGGTTTACAAAGATAGTCTCCCTCGGCTTGTCAAATATATATCAGCAAATCTAGGAATATAATAACCTTACTGTGAAACAATACATTTCTACAAGTACAAGCCTATGGACCAAAAGTTATGCTTACCTTCCAGCAGTATCTTGTCCAAGGGCTTCTTGAAGAATAATCAATAGCGTAACTCTAATTATAATGCTCTGTTGCTATTATTATAGAACTGTCTTGTGATGAGCTGAAATACGAATAAACGGTACTTGTCTTTATAAAATAAAATTTATTTATACAAAGGATTAAAATACTGGTTATACAATAAAAAGATGTGTAGCAAAATCAACAAAAGATTACAGGTTATAATACTTTCAGCTCTATCCAATTCCAGGGCAGTCCTGTGAATGGATTCACAAAGGCTAAATACTTTATATGCAGTTCAAGCAATATGTGAATAACTTGTTCTCATCCGAGTATATCAAGTTATAAATTTCAGCAGAGCAATTATCATTGAAGAGTCTAAATAATCTGAAGATATATTGATTCTCTCCAGGGCTGCATCGACATCAAAATCAAAAAAAAGCACTCACTCATACAAAAGCACCCATATATATAGGAACGTTTTGGTTACATCAGTTCCTCTGCCTACGCTAGGGTTTTTCCCATAAGAAGTAAAACCATGTGACTAGTAAATCATATGACAATGTGAACATGTGACATATATAACTCATGAAACAATGTGACATATTTAGTACTACATTGTATTACCTCTTGGAAGCTGTGTTTACATTGTGTTCACCATAAGTGTGCATTCATTTCAGCATTCTTTCTACCTTTCCTTCCTTTCCCTCTTGGAAATCTTTGTGTATGTGTTCTGGAGTATAGGTCTGGAAATGGAGATGTATTTGATAGTGCATTAACCATTCCAGCATCAATCCGTACACCCCCGCTTGCAGTATCAACCACATTTTCATTTCGATAATCATCTAGAGTAAAATCATCCAAAGAGTCAAGGCTAACATTGAACACATAAACGCTGGGTAAAACAAAATCAACGCAGCACTCGTGGAAACGAAATTTTGTTTCAGATTCTCTTACAAAAAATCCAATAACTAGCAGACTACCATGCTTTGTCGACAAGCTATTCATGGTCTGGCAATACCATCTTCTGCTCACTGGCATCCACCGAAATGAGTCTCGGCTCCTTGGAGCCTGGTCCAGTTTCCTGAGATCTTCCGGATACAGGGCTATTTCGTGGCCACTTCTCGCCAAGCCCTCGTCCAATCTTCTTGCTGTCCACCAGAATCTCGTGATTCTTTCCAGCACTTCCTATTGGATCAATGACAATTTTATAAGTCACCCTCCCATTGAACTGTATCTGTTTCGTACAGAAACCAGGAACTAGGAGACCTTTCCATAGGTAACTCTGAATGTCGACACAGCATGTAGTTCCAGTTACTTTTTCTCTATTGCCAATTAGTAGCTCCGAGGCTTCATTAATGCCTACAACGAGCCATTTCATTGCAATGATAAATCTCATTGCCTCATTCGTTAGGTAATGAGTGCGGCCTGGTTTTGTAAAATTGCCCCCACCGTCACAAAAGGTAAAACTTTTCATTTCAGCCATGCAGTAACCTTCAGCAATTATACATTCTGCACAAAAGTATTTAAACTCATTAACACCCCGTTTAAAAGCTTTGATTCTCAAAGGGTAACATGCAAACTTAAAACAATGATCACATTTTCTTCTCAGACCATGCCATAAGGAATTTTTCTTGTAGGTCCGATCCGTCGTGACCTATGAAATGACACAAAATAACACAAACAATAACCCCCTTCTCCTTTTTTTTTTTTCTATTAACCCAGCAATAAAGGCAACACCCATACAATTAATGGATAAGAGAAAAAAAATAAAAAAGAAGAAAAAACAAGGAAAATCATCATACATTTTAAAGCCCTTTCAGAGAATTGACTACTAGCTCTGTGCTCTGCATTTTCATCTTTCAATAGTCATGTTTTGTCAAAACAAAAAGGATAGATAGAGAAAAAAAAAAAATATATAATCTCGTTCCACTCTTTTTTTTTTTTTTCGTGGATCGTTTAGGTTTCCAATACAACCCCACTAAAATCCGTTTTGAAGACAAGAAAAGAAAGAGAA
The DNA here is from genome assembly GCF_965113295.1 of Leuciscus leuciscus. NCBI lineage: Eukaryota > Metazoa > Chordata > Actinopteri > Cypriniformes > Leuciscidae > Leuciscus > Leuciscus leuciscus. Next base: position 10,197,316 of record NC_138735.1, on the reverse strand, counting down.
ACAAAACTTAAATCAAAAGAAAGTTCTTTTTTTTTTTTTTTTTTTTTTTTCTTAGATCGTGTCACTATAGCGAACAATTGTTCCGAAACAGTGGGCCCCCTGTCTCGCAACAAGTGTGGCCACGAGACAAAACGAATCCATGTCAACCGTAATAAATTTACTTATCAATTTCCAAATAAAATAAGGAGAAAGATAAAGAGAAAAAAAAAAATTCACTATAGAAATCACCTATATTAATGAATGTTTCCTGTCTCTTGTAACCATCCAAATCAATTGAAATCGACATAATACTTCAAGCAATTCGAATATCAAAATGAACAACAAAATCAAATACTATATTACTCCTTATAAGATATATACTTTGTCCATCTTAACCGTTTTGATATCAAACAGTCAGCAAAATTCAATTTACTAATCTGTCCAATAATTTAAACAATTTACTGTAGTCGTTAATCCCAACCAAAATGGCTAAGAAGAATAATTTCGGCTCGTTACAGATCCTGGAACATGCCGAAATTATTAATACTATAAAATACAATACCGCCAGCTTAATCACCACTGGTCTTAAGATTGTATTTCTCCTATAACTAATGATGAATAACAAAAGATAGGTCAGGCACGCTAGGCCAATACCCACAAATTTGATCCAAATCATTTTAATATAGCACTGTGTCAATTTGTACACAGTAGTAGCAAAGGAAAATGTAATCACGATTATTATTCCTTCGCCCCCAAAAAGATTAACATAACGTTTACTACGGAGTAATTGTGACACCAGAATTAAAACCAATGAAAAATCATTTACGACATTATATAAAATCAGACTCAAAATCATTAAAATTGTTTGCTGTTTAAATTGAACGGTTAAAATTCCTGTTACCCAATAGGAGATCAACCATACATTTACTGATAATATACTCACAATTTCTTTTGGTGAATCTCCACATTTCCAAGTGGAGTTAGTCTGATTCGATGCCATGTCACAATTACTACCGTGAGTTCAAATTTAGGTTTGTTATAGGATCGCTCAAGCCACCCTTAGACCGTCAAATCCTTGATGTATAAAGAGCCCCGAAACCAACACGCCCTTCCATAACTTTCTCGGACTTCCCCTTTCCTGCTTCGTTTACAACTCATTCTGAGTCTGAAACGTCGCGGGGGATCAGTTTCTTCCTCATCTCACCCGATTTCCTCTTTGAAAGCCTAGTGCAAACCACACCTAATTTGGCAAATTTAACAAACATTACAACTATCAATATAATTACAAATACGACAGCTAGGCCAATTGCAACTATCTTGATGTAATATCCGTATTCCCCAATTAAGTCCCAAACAGATACGGCAAATTCCTTGATATTATCTGCTACCCATAAAATGGCCTTCTTTTGAATTTTCCAGTACACTGTAAATAGATCTCCATTTTTCGGTTTAATAACCTGATTAACAAAGTCCGAGTAAAAATACCAATGAGGACCAAGGGAGAATCCAATTAAAAAATCATTCACGGGATAAAAGAAACCCCCTAATTCATCTTCGTTATTCACTAGGGAAGATAAAGCACATTTATCCATTACTTGATTTCGTGCAATCATCAACAACGGAGCCGCACCTGTTACTGCGCTGATGTCACTCCAGTGCCTTCCTTCGCTACTAACAGTGATCTGTCCCGCTTTAACTAAATCTTTAAAAGTACAAAAGATCTTTTCATCACTATTCAACCAAGTCTCTTCTGGATGGAATAGTGATCCCGGTGTCTTAAATCTCCAGTTATTGAACATTTCCGCTGTACAATACTGCTTCTTACCCGGATACCAGATAAATTTAGCTTCTCCGTTATGTTTATATTCAAACTTTCCTAAACCAAAATTCCACACGTTCGATCTAATCTTCTCACGGTCTTTTATATCATGATCAGGTCGTAAACTATGACGTGAAAATGGTGCCGAAAGTTTTATATCAAATTTATTCGAAGCCATCAACACCTTATAGTCGATCCTTCTACCACGCCGATGCTCAGCCGGTCTCATCATTGGTAGATAATATTTACTACTCCAGTAACCGTGAATGAAGTTATGAGTTTTCAATCCTTTATTATCATTTTTTCTGTAATAAATTCTAATAGGAAAAATATCTCCATTCGCATGAGGAATAGGCTTTCTCCAAGTTACCGTGCGATTTGTTATCTTATCTAAACCCATAGCTACTGGAAACACATCCCAAATTCTGTTCTGAAAATTGGAAAGCCCAATCCAACGCAGTGTCCCCTTATTGCCTGCATCGCTGTGATTACTCCAAATACCCTGATTTGTGTTCGTCACACGCAGAGGTCTGTCAAAACCCATGCAATACAGCACAATAGCAGATCGATATTGTTGGTCAGTAACATTATTCAGAATATAATCCATTATGCCAGAATAATTTGCAAGCTCTAACGAAATCCCCGGTCTCGGAGCATAAGCTAAAGTCAGAGGATGAAGCCTGCTTCCCCCCACCCCGTTTTTCCACAAGGTGGCGTTAAAGGACCACGTCGAACGCTCATTTTCTGCTTTAACCATCTCATTACTCTGGTCCTGTAAGGCCATCCAGTCATGCCATAATCTGATAATATTAATGCCATGTCTTTCAAATTCCTCATCGTCCCACACGTTATTGCTATCTAAATAACAAACCCACGCTTTAGTCTTGCCATATTCTGAAGAGCAGTGAGTGCCTGCATCATACCATAATTGATCTTTACTTTCAGAACCCAGAAATGTATTTTTCTTTAGATATGGACAATTCAAATGACTCTCACACATTTTAATGGGCATGGCCAGAAATTCACACGTCACCCACTCTAATTCCACATAGGCCGGTTTAGGTCTATTTTTAAACACTCCCAATATTAAAACATACGGTTTTAAGTTTATTGGCCAGTAACCTTTCTGTATTGGATTGTCATAATCGATGTTATTCCATGTATTAGACGTGAGCCTATATCCGTTGCCCAGCGAGGCTGACCTGCCACTACGCCTCTTAACAGGTTTTACATTCCCTATGTCCATAGGCACCCCTTGTTCCTCTTCCTGACGACCCAGCCAGTTATACTTAACAAGAGTAGTTATCTGTTTATTTAGACAGTTCCACCTGTCTTCCTGTGAAATCTTCAACATTGGGCTGCCCCAAATCCTATATGTACGAAAACTGGACGTCAAGTTTGTGATATCTGAAAGATTATATGAAAGGCCTGATAATTTCACGTGTGTTCCATTAAAACCCTTCAGTCTAGTCCATCTTCTCCTTAATTTTCCACTTATTTCAAGAACGCCGTACAATTTTGGTGCCTCAGCGGCATTAACCCGTTTAGTACCGTTGCAATTCCAAAATGATTTGTCTATGTCCTCTATCATTCTTTTGAACATGTCTCTTAACATGCTAGAACCGTATTTTACACCCCCTATTTTCACGGATTGTTTATAACAAATTTTTCTTACAATTTTATTAGCTATGGAACAAGATGCCACGATCTTGTCATTTCTTTTATCCTCTACAGTTATTCCTGCGCCTATTATAATCAATGTCACTAATAAAACTGTGCACAGTGCCGACAGGAAGAGGCACAATTCTTTACGGTTTCGTTTCAGCTTCTGGAAGTTCCTCTTTCGTATGTTTCCTGTCCTCCCCATCTCCTTTGTCTGTGAAAACAAGAAAACAAGAGATACAGATCACCTACTCTTTCCCTAGCTGTTTTCTAAACCATTTCTCTAACTTTATTTTAAAGCTAGACTTTTTAACTACTGTCCTAGTGAACTTAATGCCTTCAATTGATCTTCCTATTCCCAAATAATCAGTAGTAGTGGTCAGAAATGCCTTAATCTCCCACACTTCACTCTTCTCACCTGGACCAAGTTTAATCTTGACCCTGTCTGTCCCTGCATATATTTGCTGAGATCGTGCTCTAACAGTCAACGATGTTTCATTAACATAGAAACTGTAATCTCTTGGCATGTAAATAGGATGTTCTTCTTGGAAAGACATGTCCTCCATTATAGCTATAAACAAATCTTTAAGAGTTTTGTCTTCATACGACCCGTTCGTATTATGTAACAGTTTATGATCATCATCATAGACCCCATCTCTAATTACCTTTTTCCAAAGGTCTAGGTTGGTAATCCTGGATAATATCTTATCCAGTAAGCTGTTTTTAACAAATGGTTCAGACTCAGACGGTAGTGGTTCTCCCCCCTCTAACAGCCTGTCCCACAAGAATGCTTTTTCGGCGTTGGGCACTAAAGCTAAGGGGTTCACTTCCCATTCCCTCATAATCCTACCATTCATTAAACACCCCAGACTAGTTTCGCTTTTTCTAGTCTGCCAAACTTCCTTGAAGCTAACAGCTATCATCCACATTTTTCCAAGTAATAGTTTACACCTTTGACATTTGATAAAATCACTCTTGTCATTTAGTATACATTTGCATTCTTGGCCTCTTAAATAATATTTCAATTTACATTCTGAGCACATTTTACACCCACATCTGTCTGAGGTAAGCTCATATTGCCACACTTTCCATAATTGAGTTTGTACTCTGCAATCTGCACATATGCATATGTCGTTCAATGCACAGTTTCCGACACTTCCATCAGAACTGTACCATTTTGGCACGACTGAAAGCTTAGCCCTCAGCCGAGCTTGGCTCTCACGATTACTGCGAGGTCCATTCCAGAGAAGCTGGCATATATTTTTCTTGCCGCAGATCACACAATCGGACGGTCCCCTGTGCTCTGGAAGGGTACCATTCAAGCAGTCTTTGTGCCATATCTTAACTAACATCCTGTCACTGAAATCTTTATACACCACCACAGTCCCCTCAGCCGGGAACCTGGCTTCCTGCTGGAAAGTCACTTTGCGTGCTTGTGTATTGTTCATTATGACAGTTTTATTCTTTGCTCCCCACAAGATGCCTTACACTCCAAATGCCGTTAGCAAGCAATCTTACTGAAGTGTTCGAGGTTAATTCTGTAACAATATCTTCTGTACCAGTTTTACCTTTAAAACGCCCTGTTCTTTGTTTCAAAAGAATATAAACACGTTGCCCTACCGTGAACGGATTTTTGCTTGTGTCAACCGGTTTGGAAATTTCAATTGGCTGTGAAACCCTAAAATTAAGGAAATGAGTACATTCATTAATGAATTTGTCCCAGTCCCCTAGCTTTTCATTTTTTATGTACCAATTCTTGATTAATTTTACACAGTTTTCCGCAATCCCGTTTGATTCCGGACTATACTTGATAGATTTAACCAACGTGATATCCTGTTCTTTGCAAAAATCTTCCACCGCATTACCAGTCAAGTTATGCGCATTATCCCCACGAACACGTTTCGGTTTTCCTCGATAACGGATCCATTGCTTAAGGCTGTCCACCACAACTTCACATGTAGCTTGTTTGCATGGATAAATCTGCATAAAATTAGAACAGTTATCCACTATAACTAAAAAGTAAACGTTGTTATCTTTAGTTTTTGGTCTTAAAGGCCCACCGAAGTCCATTGAAACCTCAACATTCTCTTCATCTGTTTTGATTTTTCCATAATCATGATAAACGCTGGACATAACTTTTCTGCAGTCTGAGCAACTAAGTTTAACTTTATAATAAGTTGTTTTCAAATTTGGAACGTGTAGGCCCATTTGTTTGCAATATTTCGTAATATACGCAGTGGACGGGTGTTTCAGTTTGTCATGCAACTCTTGCAACAACCTGCTTCCTGTCGTTATTACCCTTATTTGAACAAACTGGTCTACTTCTCGGTTCCCCTCTGCGGCTGCTGTCCGTTGGACTGTATGGGAAGTTTGATGCAAAACTTTTGGTTTTACTATTTTCAGATTTTCACTAATATTCTTCCATAAATCTGCTTGTGCTAAAGGTTTGCCCTTAGCATTATGAAAGTTATTCTGTTCCCAAGTGGCCAGATGCTCTGTTAGTCCTAGATAAACATAATCACTATCTGTGACAATGTAAGGGTTTTTATGACCATTTTCCTTCATGTGATTTATAGCCCTTTCAGCCGCTGTTACTTCAGCTTGCTGTGCGCTCTGTCCATCACATAATCTACCTTTGTCTCTGTGAATTATTTTGCCCTTTTGTTTAACTAGGAATGCCCACCAAGTTTCGTTTTTTAAAGTGCTTCCATCAGTAAAATAACAAACTTGCCCTGGGTCTATGACAGTTCGCCTCTCCTTTTTTGGGGTTTTTTCATTTCTGAATATTAACTGAGTGTCATTAATAAGCTTGGACCATTTGTTCCAAGTATATTTATGAACTAATTTCGATTCGGATACTAGATTCTTTGCCTCTCTAGCCAATAAATCTATTCCATCCCCTTTTGCAACAATGATTATCAATCTTTCTGCGGCTGCGGATTTAATTGCTATCAAATTTCTTGCAATTGTGGCTAAAATGTCAACAGCGGACATATTCTCATGTTTTCGCTGATTTGCAGGTTTTTCATGTGAAATGAACATTACCGGTGACTTCGAATTACCCTCGTTATATAATATAACTTCCATTTCATCATCCGTGTTCTCTATTTTGACAATTAGGTTTTTCTCTGTGTCTCTCCTGATAATTCGACCTGAACACAATGCCATATCGATTAATTCACCTTTGATTTTTTCTAGGTTGTCATCCCATCTAAAATCATTTCCTGCAGTTGCTTTATACAATGTTTTCGCTTTAGAGCTATATCCAGGAATTAAATCACGTACAAAATTTAACCTACCTAGTATGCTCTGTAATCGCTTCAAACTCGTTATTCGTTTGCTTTTTAATTCGATGAGTTTATCATGCGTGGATTTAGCTATTCCTCGATCAGCTCCAGATATTTCAAAACCCAGAAAATCGACTTTTTCTTTTCCCAGTTCCAATTTCTTTAGGTTCAATAAGAAACCGGCGTCCGCCAGTCTCTTGATTGTTTCCCTTAATATCTTCATGTGTTCCTCAACCGTGTCTGTCGCTACCAGAATATCATCAACATAAACGGTAACCGGTAAATTGGCTAAAACGTCTAAAACCACGGCCTGGAATACGTTAGGGGCGGTGCTTAGTCCTTGCGGTAAACGGTTAAAATAGAATTGGCGGCCCTCGAAAGTAAATGCGGTACGCTCACGGCTTTCTTTGGCCAAAGGCACGCTATAGAATCCGTTCGCGAGATCAATTTTTGACAATATCCTCCCATTGTTTAAACAGTTGGTAGCGTCTTTGGCATTAATTAGATACCTTGTATCCGGAACCGTTAATTTATTCAGCGCTTTGTAGTTCGCAACCAGGCGGTAACTCAGATCCGGTTTACACACCGCCTGAATGGGAGAGTTAGTCGGACAATTTTTCCCTACACTAATCACTCCCTTCTTCAGTAATTCGTTCAAGGTCTCTCTTATTTCCCCGTAAGCCGCTTTGTTTAACGGGTACTGTCTCTGTGGTGCAGGAATTCCTCCCACTATTGTGTATTCGTATTTGTCAGATAATTTTCCACAATCGTTTTTGCTTTTCGCGCAATTATTCTTATATTTTTCTAATAATTCTCTTAACTCCTTTTTAGGTAATAGACTTTCGTTTACGAGTCTATTTATTTCATACTCTAGGTCAACCGTTTTTAACCAACTAATCTGTGTAGTCTCTATCCGATCTCTGTCTAATTTGTTTTTTATTAAAGAGGCATCTTTTAGGCACATTAAATTCGAGCTATCTATTATGCAATTTAAACCCTCCCAGAGATATTTATCTCTGGTTACTGGTTTCATTTCTCGGCTAAACCCATAAACTATGTATTTGCCTTTTAATTTTTTAGCTCCATCAGGTATTTTATCCAGTGTGGATATGTCAGCTCCCGAATCTAACCTAAACCTAATTCCTTTATATTCTACAAACAATTCTTGATCTTTCGTTTCTTCCACTAGACTAGAGGCAATGGTTGCTTTTCCTAGAGCTGTTATTTCCTATTTTTGTTTTTCTCGTTCGGTTTTGTTGGAGTTAATATTTCGAATCTGCCCTGTCTTTGTTTCTGGTCTTTTACTTTTCTTATTTATATGCTCCCTTTTTTGTTCAGCAGTCATGTTTTTCCATACATCTTCCTCGATATATGTACTTTTCTTTTCTGACTTTTTATTCTCTGTCAATCTGTTCGGTTTTTTAGTTTTCTGATAAACAACTTTATTAGGCTCTCTCGTACTCGTCTTTTCTTTTATTTGCTCGAACGGCCTATATCTGTCATTTGGCTTAGTCTTAACATCAAACCTTCCACTTTGTTTTTGAAATTTACCGTTTTGTTTTACTCTGACCCCCTCTGCTGGTCTTTTCCAGTCTTGGCCCGAGCTTTCTTTCATTTTATTACGCCGTCTTGTTTCTCGGTCATATCGGGCTGCGAATTTAGACAGTTCGCACCAATCAGTCTCAGCCCCCCACGAGTTTATTACTTTACAACCCGGTAATTCTGCTGCTATTTTTTTCAGCTTGGCTACCATTTTATCTGCTGTCCAGCCATCCTGGGCCTTACTAGTTAGATATGGCCATAATCCTGTCTTTCTTATTGCTGTTACCTCCTTTTTATATTCGTCATCCTCATCCATCCCTAAAACTTCCTCATGATGAGCCATGAGGACATTCAGTTTTATACATACCCCAGTATGATATGTAATAATACGTTCAATTAGGGAACTGGACACATTTAGGTCTTTGCCTAAATCAGCTATCATTTTAGCTTTATCCATATCATCTTTGACCCCAGGGAATTTCATGTGTTGCAATAACTGTATTGCAGTTATGCTGTCACCTTTGGCCTGTCTTGGAGGACCACGCCTAGGCTTACAGCTTCTAGGTTCCTCTTCTGACTCTGACTCTATTTTTTCCTTTTCTTTTTGAGCGATTAGAGCCACAAGTGATAGATCAATTTTCGGTTTAGCCATAATGGCCTGTTTCCGTTCTCTCACTTCTTCTCCTGACTCAGACTCTGAATATTCTGATCCGGTCTGATGATCAGAGAAGTCCTCTACTTCCCTATAGGTATATCTGCTTGATTCTTTTACAGCCTTTATTTCTTTATTCTTTTTTATAGCTTCTCTATTTTTTCTACCATCTTTATTATCTTTTTCCTTGCTCCTCGGGGCTTTGCCCTTATTAGGCGGTGCAACTTTATGAGTTGCGTCCCTCAGTCTCCATACGTCATTTATTGTTGGTTCCTGTCTGTCTTTCTTAGGTTCCCCCAACAACAAATAACATAATGACTTCTGCATGCAATCAAATTGTTCTGCTAACATATCGATTTTTGCTTTTGAACTAGTTTCTGGCAAGTCCAAAATCTCATCAGCAGTTGGCCCGCCAGCCAATTTCATTATCTTCTTGTTCACCCCTTTTAAATCTGCCAAGTGTGAATCTCGTGGAGCGAACACAAGCCCAGGGCATGTCAGAAACGTTCTGCCCCCCAAGTTGTCGTGCTCCCTCTGATGCGAGCTGCTTCGCCGCTCACGAGATTGACTTCGAGATTTTTTATAATTAACTCTCTTTCTTTTGGCTATTTCTTCATCCTCAGTGTACTCTGAGTCTGAATCATCATCAATTATTTCCTCCCCTGTGGTTCTACATCTATTGTCTTTATCCTTTTTCTCTGTTGATGTTTGACGCGGTCTGAACCCTGTTTCTCTTAATTCCCATGATTCTCCCCCTAAAATTAGAGGACTAAATTGGGTTAATAGATTTTTTGTTTTAGGTTTCGTTCCTGTTTCCAAAGCCGTCCTCTCATAAAATTTTTCGAAGTGGTTATATTCACCTCCCACGGCCCCCTCCTTATCCGTGTACTCAGATAGTGATGGAGAGCCGGCCCTTGTTACGGCTTTAGGATCAGGATCGCCGTGTCTAGTTACCCGTATGTTCGTCCCTTGTAATATTGGTATAGTGATATCACTATCCCCAATTTCTACGGTAACCTTTTTGTTAAAATTTTTCGAAGCAACGTTTTGGGCTAGTCTACCTACTCCTCTTTCATTTGAGGTGTATATCGTATCTTCAGTAGTCATTATTTCTTCACCTTCTAACTGCCCTGCTTCATTTAGTTTTGTATTTATTTCATCTTGTGAGAGCAAAGTAATCTTAGTTATTTTATCCATGACTGTGTGTCCACTTCTCTGGAAATTTTTATTTCGGTAATTATCTCTTTATTTTGAGGTTCTCTAGTTTGGGTACTCTCTGGTCCCACAGCGCTGTCCTCGAGATTTTTTATTACCCTATGTGTAAAACTATAGAATGTTTTTCTCTCAGGCGTCCCCAAGATTTTATTCTATAGTTTTATAATTGAGATCGTTACTCTTATGTAACTTCCTCTTTGCACTTACGGAAACACTGCTTACGTGTGCAGATTTTAGTGGCATTTGTTTAGCTTCGTTCTGTATTGTTCACTCGGATTCCGTCTATTATTTCAATAATAGCACATCCCGGCTACGAGCCCCCATGTTGTGAGATCTGATATTATCTCATCTCCTGATTAGCTTCATAGTAACCAAAGTTATCTAGAATAGCCTTGTGCTGTCAGGTCAGGTTTACAAAGATAGTCTCCCTCGGCTTGTCAAATATATATCAGCAAATCTAGGAATATAATAACCTTACTGTGAAACAATACATTTCTACAAGTACAAGCCTATGGACCAAAAGTTATGCTTACCTTCCAGCAGTATCTTGTCCAAGGGCTTCTTGAAGAATAATCAATAGCGTAACTCTAATTATAATGCTCTGTTGCTATTATTATAGAACTGTCTTGTGATGAGCTGAAATACGAATAAACGGTACTTGTCTTTATAAAATAAAATTTATTTATACAAAGGATTAAAATACTGGTTATACAATAAAAAGATGTGTAGCAAAATCAACAAAAGATTACAGGTTATAATACTTTCAGCTCTATCCAATTCCAGGGCAGTCCTGTGAATGGATTCACAAAGGCTAAATACTTTATATGCAGTTCAAGCAATATGTGAATAACTTGTTCTCATCCGAGTATATCAAGTTATAAATTTCAGCAGAGCAATTATCATTGAAGAGTCTAAATAATCTGAAGATATATTGATTCTCTCCAGGGCTGCATCGACATCAAAATCAAAAAAAAGCACTCACTCATACAAAAGCACCCATATATATAGGAACGTTTTGGTTACATCAGTTCCTCTGCCTACGCTAGGGTTTTTCCCATAAGAAGTAAAACCATGTGACTAGTAAATCATATGACAATGTGAACATGTGACATATATAACTCATGAAACAATGTGACATATTTAGTACTACATTGTATTACCTCTTGGAAGCTGTGTTTACATTGTGTTCACCATAAGTGTGCATTCATTTCAGCATTCTTTCTACCTTTCCTTCCTTTCCCTCTTGGAAATCTTTGTGTATGTGTTCTGGAGTATAGGTCTGGAAATGGAGATGTATTTGATAGTGCATTAACCATTCCAGCATCAATCCGTACAATATATATATATTTTTTTTACATTTTACTTTCAGCAACAGAATAAATGTTTCTCATGTAGCTTTTCTATTTACTTATATTCAGATTTCTTAAGTTGAACAAACAAGAGCATTCAAGATTTCACCCTCTCCCCATTACTTTATTGAAATTGAAACTTTATTTATTTTTATTTTAGTAACTTATTGTCTTGTGATTTCATGATGAGTTTGTGGTTTTGTAATGTAAATTGGTGTTTATTTTATTCCCACAATAAATGGACAAAACACATCACTAAAAGTAATGAACTTGAACTTAACCCTAACACTAACCTTAACTTTCTTAAGTGAGTCAAATGTTGATTCAGTTTGTTTGATGGATTTCATCAAACTGGTACCTTGTGAGTCATTTTGAATGATTCAATAAAATGCCCATATTATGCTATTTTAAAGGTTGCTAATTTTGTTTTGGAGGTTGGGTTTGCAATGGGTTTACATGCATCCAAGGTAAAAAAATACTTAACTTTTCTCATAATATACATTGCAAATCACCTCATTCTTCAATGAGTCTGAAAACGGTTAGTTTACCATATCTGAATTTCAGCTCTGAAGGCTTCCTCAGCGCTTGATACACAGTGATATGATGATGGAGTCGTTTTTTTTTTCAGTACCAATTCCAGTGTGAGTCCTGATCCTTTGAAAATGCATCAAAAGTGGATTCGCTGCACCAGCGTCTTCTAAACAGACTCTTCCAGGCCTCAGCTAAGCTACAACAGTGTAGGAGTGCAGCTCAAAGTAGACGCATTTTGTGAGTAGCCATTTAAGACCATAGGCTGGCATTATGCAAATTTGTTACATTGTTACGTATGTATGTAACAGGAAGTGAGACTAGCATTGCTGATGACTCGTTTCAGCAGCGCAGCAGTCTCAACAGAATCAATTCTTTCAGTCCAGATTTGGTGTTTTTAATTGTACTAACATTTAAATTAATCATTTGATACAATGCACGTATTATGGACATACATGTTTTTACATTGTACTTATATCATTATAATTACCTGCATGTGTCACATTGTCAGTTTGTTTTGATTTCTGTTCTGTTCTGTGTTTGATTATTCTGTTAATTAGTTCAGTTCTGTCTTCTTACATGTTTGTTTCTATAGTTTATGATGTTCAGATCAGGTGTGTCCTGTTAATTTGCTCTTCAGTTCTGTCTATTTAAACCCTGTGTTCTGTCTTGCTCTTTGTCAGTTCTTATCGTTGCATTAAGTTGGTTGTTCTGTTCCCGTTCCTGCTCTTGAGAATCCAGAGTTCTTTTTAAGGTTTTGATTTCGTTTAATAAAAGACTGCTGCAATGAGATCCTTCTTCCTCAATTGCTGCAGCCAATTGTAACAGAAGAACTGACCGCACTAATGGATCTAGCAGCAGTTTTCCCACCTGGAGTTCGTCTCCTCCTCCAGCAGGGCATCGGCACCATAGAGGATCACACACAAGACTTCCTGGACCTTGCCAGTCCCTCATAGTTTTTTATTGGACCAGCCTCAATGAACCACTTAAATCACTCCTCTTCTGTGATGATCCTCGAGGGTCGATGATGGACTTTGTTGAATGGGCATTGCTACTAAGCGGATCAATCTTAACTGTGAGGGAGGTAGTCGAGGACACGCCTGAGCCCTCGGTCAAGATGGCCTTCATGCCTGGGCGCCCACCCCTGTCAAGTCTTTGCAACGTGAGGACACACCTTCCGGGAGGGGGGGCGTACTGTCACATTGTCAATTTGTTTTGATTTCTGTTCTGTTTTGTGTTTGATTATTCTGTTAATTAGTTCAGTTCTGTCATCTTCCACCCCCTGCCTGTTTGTTTCTATAGTTTCAGATTTTTTGTTAGTTCAATTCAGGTCTTTTTCATTTGCTCTTCAGTTCTGTCTATTTAAACCCTGTGTTCTGTCTTGTTCTTTGTCAGTTCTTATCGTTGCATTAAGTTGGTTGTTCTGTTCCCATTCCTGCTCTTGAGAAACTTTGTAAGGTTTTGATTTTGTTTAATAAAAGACTGCTGCAATAAGATCCTGCTGCCTCCATTGCTGCAACCAATTGTAACAACATGTAATTACATCTGAAATAAATTTCCATAATTATAGATATAATTACAATGTTGACCCATCCCTTCCCATTTAATCCACCACTAAACCTATCCTTACCATTAAACCCATCCCAAACCTTACCCGTATCCCAACTCATCATCAACACAATAATTAACACAATATTTGTTGTGCACTTAGACCTTTAAAACTTTGCAGACCTTTTACATTCACAAACAGCTATTGCACAATGCATGAAAGGTAATAATAAAAATAGGGGCACTTTAAGAGATGCGGGTCAAAATAATTTGTTCTTAAATCGCCTGTTTTTGCGGGGTTTGGAAATAAAGGTGTCTCTGACACTGTTAAAGAAAGAAATAATAAAATAATAAAATGAAGTATGAACACCTTTTTCACAATTATGTTTCACAATCAAAAGCAAGCGTGGAAATAATGTGATGTGTGTTTAAATATTACATTTAAATATTGTGCAAAAAAATACATATCACAAGCCGCATTTCAAAGGACAGTCTGATAAGATAACAATGTTGGGCTTGTGGTTCTGGAAAACTCTTTTAGAATATCTCAGCTATTTATAGTGTAATTTATGCAAGTGGGCTGAAATGCTATGGCTCATCACAGAGAAGGAAGTTTTCAAATAAGCTCTTCTGTCACAGAGTGCCACTTCCAGTGCTTATGAAGTGCGCAGTGCTCTCTGATTAATTTTTAGGACATGCAGTGACTATGAAGGAAGGACTTAGTTTGATGAACCAACAAACTTACCGCAGTGAGGGAAATTGAGGGAAGGAAATGCCAGAGGGATAATGTAATGCTTTCATAAGGGTCTGGTGAATCACCAGAATACTTATTTTATACTTTATGCTTTAGATGAAGAATAAATATTATCAAGACAAGTTTAAAAAAAGTGTAAAGGTTATTTAGGTCTCATGTTGAATAATTAGGTAGTTTGAGGAGAGATTTTAGGTAATGCTGGCCTTGCTGAGGTATGTTTGTAACCCTAGGTTGTTATTATTGTTAATGAAAACCGAGCCATTTTAAAGCTGTTGCGCATTTATTTTGGCAGTACAAAAATTCTAAAATTGAAATAAAAACAAAAATAAACTGAAAATAGAAAACTCTGCAAAATTGGTATTATAGTCTTAAGAGACTGAAGGACTGCATAGTTTGGTGGATGCTTGTTAAGCTATTGTTTATAATAATTTTTTAGATTCAAAAGTTCAAAAAGCAAAAAACGTATGTTTATATAAAGTATGTATAAAATGTATATATACAGTATGTAAAATGTATATATAATGTGTAAAGAAAATGTGTTTTCAAAATTAGTCTTCACTTTAAGTTATTGGGTGTGGAGGATGTTGCATTAACAGTTCCAAGGTCTCATGAATTTAAGTTAATTTTCCTTGTGCTCCTGAAGCACTGACATGTCATTTACACTGATGCAACTTTAATATCCTCCCTGCAAGTAAATGCTGAATCAGTATAGAGACACCTCTGCCTTGCTGGAGTGAACATAGTAGATCTGAATGAATCTTTCGTCTTAGAGTCACATCCCTGAGTAGTGGGGTGTGAAAAAAACCTGATTGTGACGCAGGTTGGAAGTAATGAAATATTAACTGTTTAATATTGGTAAGCGATTGGGATCACTATATCCATCTGGCCCCTGGAAAAGAAATTTTGGGGAGTCCAACGGTCATGTGAATTTCGCCATGACAGTGTACTAATCTAAAATGATATCAACTACCCCAGACACCCTCCACCACAGCGCAGATTTCTATGCATTTCAAATGACTTCCTATTGTCAGACATCAGTAGCCATTTAAGGGTTTGTGTGCAGGCTGGAAAGCTGTTGGCTTATTTATCCACGCTATAGTCCAATCACAAAGTTATTTGGAATAGGCCCTGTCCTTAGTCCAGGTCTTGAGGTATGCTGGCAAGTCCTGAAGATGAAGGCTGGGGCGGAACCAACCCCTCAACGGATGGAGGGGAACTATGGTGAATTCAGGTTGATTGGGACACTTTTGGAAAAGTGTCCTAATCAACCTGAATTCAGTAGGGATGGACAAAGGAGCCTGGTGCAGCCAAAGGGGTGGTGGGTCGAGGCACAGCCAGACACCCTGAAGTTCTTGGCGGAGGTAGAGTGACGACTGACTGAGGCTGAGTCTGAGGAGTCCGAGGGCTGATAGACCATGGTGAAGCCGAGGGAGAGCAGAGCTGAGGTGAAGCCGGGGAATCTGTAACACTGTGCCGAGCTGGGGATCGGGAAGCCCAAAACAGAGCCGGAGAATTGCACAGAGTTAGCGGTGGGGGCAGAGCCGAGGAGCTGGTCGACACCAGCAAAGACGGCAGATCCAGGGGGTTGGACGGAACCAGCAGAGGAGAAGGAACCAGGGAGTTGGGCGTGAACATTGGTGGATCCGTGGACCACAGGTCTATAAGACAATCGGTCACAAGACACATGAGAGCCAATGCCATTTTACAATCATAGCTGATGTAATGATGCAATTGGTCACGAGACATGCGAGAGCCAATGCAATTTCACTATCAAAGCTGACGTAACGTTTCTTCGCGTGTACATTTTTAATGTGTGCATAATATGTACGGTGAATGGAAATAGAGACAGTGATCGCTTTTGGGACTTTTCTTCACAAAAATCATTCGTTTGGCCTCAGAACACTTGGATAGTGTATTTGTAAATATTTGTAATAATATTTTAATAATAATACAATAATAATAATTGTACCTGTAGTCGTATCTGCCTGTTATATTCTGTGTTTTATATCATATAATATGCAAATGGTTTAGGGGTGGGTTGGGGTGGGCTTGGGTTACGTGTTCAAACTTTTCTTTAATAGCATAAATAAATTGAGAATCACACTCGACAAACATGTCATAATGGCAAAATTATAATTATAATTCATAACATTCCCATGCCCAAAGCATCTGTATATGATGCCAAAGGTTTCTCATTGAAATCAATGGCGTGTAAAAAAATTAAGCTAAAGGGGTACCCTGCGCGTTAAAAAGTGACGGAGTGGGGTCCTGACCAAGCCTCAATATGTGATGAGTTGGGAGGTAGAACGTGTTGGTTGGTGAGTCCATATTTTGTCAGTCAGTTCTTCTGTAACAGTAGTCCACAGGTACAAAGACGAAGAAGATACAGGCAGTAGATGGACAATAGGCAGTTTTTATTAATGATGCAAAACAACATATGAGAAATGCTAACTACATAAACCATAAACGAGAACCGACAAAGGCGAACCGACAAACATAACAAAAGACAAGTGCAAATATTAAAACTGCAGTCCGTAAGTTGTGTTCAAAATTGCCCAGTACCTGCGTGACTCGTTATAGACATAAACAGAGAGAAGTAGCTCCAGCTACAATGTTCTTCCGCAAGACGCATGCAGTTCTGTTTATCAACCGCTAGAGCAGCAAAAGTTAAGGACTGCAGCTTAAAGTTACTATAGAAACAAATGAGTACATATTCAGTAACCCAGGAAAACGAAGCAAAACAGAGCAGGGAAACAGGAACTAAAGGAAACAAAACAGAATATCAAAATATTTATTTTTGCTTATTTCTTACACACAAGAGGACAAGTAGAGTCAGTAATTTCTACATGATCTGAGCCTTAAAAATTACTTTCATTAGTGTAAAAAAATATAGCCAGACTGTTTCAGTGATATTAAAGTCAGCATGAAATGTTCGCAACACGTTTTACTTTCGCAATGTGAAATATTTCCAGGTGAAACGGGATATGCAACAATAAAACGCATGCAAAAACCTTTTAAATGCAAAACTAAAGTAGAATAGCAAATAATAGCAAAAATAGCAAAGCATGTTTCATGTTCTTAACTTCTCCTCATTTCACTAAAGAAATCTTCCTTTTCAGGTCTTCAGAGTGAAGCCAGGTCTGCTCGCACAGCAGGAAGTCCAGAGTGAACGCTAACAGTGGTTGATGCTAAGAAAAGCCAATCCAGTCTGGGAGCCTCTGAGTCAGCGTGAACTCTGCTTTTCCCTGTTCCTTGGTGAAGATGGAAGCATCCGCAATCATACTCTCCATGGAGAATTCTGATTAACGCTCCGTTTGTGTTTGTATGCCACAAGCAGCCAGTGGGGAGGGATGGGAGTCTTTTAACGAATGCAAATGGAAGTCTATTCTTGAAGATGCACTGCCCACCAGAGAGTTGTTTTGGTTATGGGGATGATTTGATGTTTTTGCCCATATGCATTAATGCATTAAATGAGATTATAATTTTTAATGAAACAGTTATATAATCAGGCATGACTATGTTTTAGTGTAGTGTTTCTAGCATTAAAGATTAAATTGTAACAATTTTAATAATAATAATAAATTGTAACTGCTTTCCATTAAAGGAAAAAATGATTAAAAGGTTTGAGGTTAAATACAATATGTTGTGGTACAACATTGAAGTGTTGTGGATATACTTGCAAAACAAATCATCCCATAGACTTTCATTGTAAGTGTGTTACTGTACATGTGATTTTACAAGCTGAGAGAGGAGATGAAATTAGTCTTCTGCAATAATTTGACAATATGTGTGCCAGTTTAATAGAGATGAGGTTGTATTTACCTCATTTAACCTCGAATATTCTTTTAAAAGAAAATACCTTCAGTGTAACCTCAATCAGTAAACAGAGAAGCATTGCATTCAATAGTCTGACATAAAAGTCTGTGTCTTAAAGTCAACAAGAAACCTAGTTCACAATGCTGTGTATTTCCACAATCTGATGAAACAGAGTATGCTTTTGAAATTGTTCGATTTTTTTAAAAAGTGAACATTGAGCAAAGTTTTTGGAGTGTTGCATTTTGATCAAATAAATAAATAAATAAATAAAAACTTTATTGCACCAATGAATTGTTAATAATAAGACAAGGAATGTGGTGGGTGGATGGATGGGATGTGTTCGAAATGGCATCCTATCATACTACTCTCACTATTTCTGAAGTATCCAGTATGTATACTGTATATAGTATGCAAATTATTATGTCTGCATGGAATACTATTGGTATGGAAGCTGTGTTCGGAATGGTATACTACCATACAACTCCTACTATACTGCAGTATGCAATGTGTATACTGTGAATAGCATTTGAATTTTATGTTCGCATGTATGCATTACCTGCATTTGCTGAAATCTGATGTATGCATCGGAGGACACTGCATAGGATACTTTCTCCCACAACTCAACACGCTCCACGTGACCTTTCATCCTCGTAAAGAGTGCGGCGTAAGTGAACTGGAGGCGGGAAATAATTATTCAATTCAATTCAATTCAATTCAAATTTATTTGTATAGCGCTTTTCACAATACATATTGTTTCAAAGCAGCTTTACAGAAAGTGCATTTCAGAAATGTACATAGAAAAATACAATTAGTTAATCATGTATTAATTTAGGGCATAACATATCGCCGGCGTCGAGTCGTCTCTTCACAGGCGTGAATTATAAATGTAAGACTTTTATAAGTACACATATGTTACTGTAAAGTACAAACTAGCTGTGTTTCCGAAAACACTATCGTTAGTAGCACATAAATTGTCAATTTAAATTTCATAAATCATACGCACTTTTTCCGATCAAGTCAAATCAAGTCACCTTTATTTATATGGCGCTTTATAAAATACAGATTTCTAGCAGCTTTACAGTGATAAACAGGAAAATAATAGGGACTTTAAGCAGCAGCTGTGGATGGAACGGGGATGAGAATGTTCTTGTGTTCCATTGTGCATTTGCGACTTAAACTGCTACTTTTTGACGTTCTACTGTAACCGTCTACGGGAGAACAGTGTATTTGCTGTAGTCGTTAATACGTTACAGATTAGATAAGTAAATATAATATTTTATTGTTATGTGGCATTTTAATTGTATCTGTATATAATTCAATGCCAAATGCAACCATTCTTTTGGTTTTTAAATGACATATTTTTTGTATTTTGTTAAAGTATTAAACATTCCATTACGACGAACACTATAACGAAGACATGTTTCGAAACAGGCGGAGACAACAGCATGGAATAAAGCCGCTCATACCAGCCTCCTACGTTTCTGTTGCTGCTTCAGAAGATGCAGTAGTCCAGAGTGGACGCCTTCATGTTGCTGTTGTTGTTGGCATATGCCTACCAATGCAACGTCATTGCCATAGAAACCAATGCAGATATTCTGCGTGGCATGGACACACAAATCGGTTCTGAACATTTGCGATACACAGTGTGGACAGTCAATAATTTTAGATCAGATTCCGATCGCATACACAAATAATCGCATTTGGACTGACAGTGTGAATGTAGCCTCAGGCTATTTAGACCATTACACTCAATATAAACAAATCTTTCTCATTTTTGCATTCTCATCCTGAGTTAACCAGAGACAAAAGTGTCCCAAAATAAACAATTGTAATGGTTTATGATCTGGCTTGGAAAAGAACCATATATTAGCATATCATTATTAGCATATAACTGAAGTATTCTACACAGCAAAAAGTGGTGGGTGGTCCTGTAAGGAGCTATATTGTTATGAAGCCTTAAAATGACCTCACCTAATGTAGTCAATTTGATTCAAACATGATAATTTTATTATGTTACCAAAGTAAGAATTATTTTTATTTTATTTTTTTATTTGGTGAGCAAAATCAAATCTAATCAACTAATTTTAAGTGAAAAACATGATTTAATTTCACAGAATCAACTTAATTTTACATCAACAAACATAATTTAATGGGTAAGATGAAAACAGTTGGTGTGGACAGTCAAAAGGTAGAACACATAAAAAATAATGGTTAGCACATTTCTTTGTAAGGAAACAAAATACAATAAAATGGCTATTCTAGTAAGGCCTTCAATGCTGAAAAAGTGTCTGGATCCAGGAGAACTTAAAGACACACTATGCAAGATTTGTACCTTAATATAACAGCTTCGAAGTCATTTCAATGGTAAACAAACTCGTAGTAGGGCGAATCATCCCGATAGCAAAGCCGCTGGCAAAACCAGTAATGCAGGTTTGAGAGGAAATCTCGCGAGAATCACGACTTGCTTTACGGCACGACGTCACATACATAAACAACATATGAAGCAGCCTCTATGGAAGACACTAGCACGCATTTCAGACGTAAATCATGGCAGAGTCGACGAAGAAAACGAAAAAAGCGCGGTCGGATCAGTGCAGAGATGGCTCTGCGTGAGTGGTATGTATGACAGTAACATTAAATAGTACTCCAGTCACTGTTTGAGAAAAACGGAAACTGCATAGTGTGCCTTTAAAGAGCAAAATGGTCCCACAGAGCTCCTCTCTGGTTCAAGAGAGAGCTGTTCCAATGCAGCAGTAGGACTCAACAGCCACTGCTCTGTGTAAAGTGCAGGGCAGGCTTTCTACAATACATCAAAGCCTTTAAAAGAGACTGATTGATTAAAAGAGAGAGTGGGTGGCGCTCCTCTCCAAAGCTTTCTGAAAATGGGCTTTCAGCTGAGACATACTCCATAGCACCACAGATAAATATTTGCCTTTATGAAGGTATTGGAGGAAAGCACATTTCATTGGCTTATCTTCTTATAGTAAATGTTTTATAACAAGACACTCTGGAATACTTGATTCCGAGCATTCTGTGTTAATGACAGCTCAGCTGTTTAACTGATCGTTATCCTGGACATCCCTTATATCTATTTTTGTATGTTTTCCATTTCACTCCAAAGTCTCTTTATTGAGACATAATAATCTCAACTCAAATTAGAATAAAAATATATGTATATATATCTGATTTTTTATTTTATTTTTACAGCCATTGTGGTCCTGATCACCCTGAGTAAATTTGCAAAAATTACCATATAGATATAACTCACATATAGATACAGTATGTGATATAAATATGACAGATATATCAAGCAAATTGCAACAGCAAAACTAGATAGAAAGAAAAAGCGATGGATGGATGGATGGATGGATGGATGGATGGATGGATGGATGGATGGATGGATGGATGGATGGATGGTGTTGATGTACAATAGCTAAAAAACTGGACAATTTAGTCAGACTTTAAAAACCATTAACATAATTTAATTAGATGACATTTTTTTCACACATTTCTCTTCACACGTGCCCTATGCATAGGTATAGTACATTACAACATAACACGAAAGTGTGCAAATGCTTTTTGTCTTCATTTTGAATAATTATTGTTTATTGTTTAAATACAGTTCTAACCCTAACCATGACCTTACAAACATATATATACACTCACCAGCACTTATTAAGTACACCTGTTCAACTGTTTGTTAACGCAAATATCTTATCATCCAATCACAACGCAGCAACTAGACATGGTCAAGATAATCTACTGAAGTCCAAACTGAGCATCAGAATGGGAATGAACTGTGATTTAAGTGACTTTGAACGTGGCATGGTTATTGGTATCAGACGAGCTGGTCTGAGTATTTCAGAAACTGGGATTTCCACTGGGATCATTAACTGGGATTATCTACTGGGATTTTCATGCACAGCCATCTCTAGGGTTTACAGAGAATGGACCGAAAAATAGATAATACTCAGTGAGCGGCAGAGGTCAGAGGAGAATGACCAGACTGGTTTGAGCTGATAGAAAAGCAACAGTAATTCAAATAACCACTCGTTACAATTGAGGTCTGCAGAAGAGCATCATTTAAATGCCACAGCCTACTTGAGTATTGTTGCTGACCATGTCCATCTCTTTAGATAGATAAATACTTTATTAATCTTTCACAGGAAATTAGATCTGTTACAGTAGCAGCAACCACATTCAATCCTCGCACACAAACAACATCAATCTATCTGACTCCATTCATAAAACAAAACATTCACTAAAACATACCCTATAGTATATTAACTAAAACATACTATACCCTATAATGATAATACTAATAAGTTTATGACCAAATTGTACCCAAAAAAAGGGAAAAAGGGGGTCCAACCATGTACTAGCAAGGTGTACCTACACGCATATATACACTCGCCAGTGTTAGGTATCAACAACTTCCATCACCAGCCCATTAACCTTAGCACACTACATTTCCCAGCATCCCTCCTGTTCCTCACCTGCACATATATAGCCTGTGCTCATCAGCACACTCATCACCTCTGGCATATAAGCACACACCTCAAACACACTCACTGGGTGCGTCTCAATCAGCTCCCTTGTTCAATAATCAGGGCACTGATCAGGGAGTCGTCAATTTTAAAGTCTGTCTCAATTGCAGAATCCTTGCAAAACCCAGGGTGCATCGATGTTCCCTTAATGAACCGCAAAACTTAAATCATGAGAGCCAACTCACTACACATAAAGACACGAGATAGATGTTTTTAAAAATAGAAACCATTATTTTATTATATTTCAGCATAAACACACATCATTGTTAATAAATACCAGTAATGATGTTGTTCAATGAGGACTTTGTCACGTTGCCAGAAATAGAGTCATCAGAGTCCCAATGTGTAGTGAGCCAGCGTCCTTTACTGTCCTTACCAGTGCCCAAATTCGTGTACATGATATACTGATTCACAAGCTCGGGAGCTTGGGAACTGATTGAGATGCACCCATTGTCTGGTCTACAACTTGCACTATGGATCTGTATTCCTTAAGCCCGCCACACACTACAAGATAATCAGGGAGAGTTTGGACTGACTTCTCCCCTTCCAGCAATCCTAGGTTAAGTCCTGATTATTTTAATGGTTCTACAGATTATCTTATCAGATTTTCCTGTGGTGTGAGGTGTGTTAAGAGTGACTGAATCAGCTCGGAAGAACGTCGGAGTCGCCCCGATCTCAAAACGTAAATATCAGAAATCCTGTTGAGTGGGGGGAACCCCGAGGACAAACGTACACACTCTCTGGAGATTAGCCCGTGAAACGAAACAATACCCAATCAGAAAGCGAGCTGACGGAAGACTCGCCTCCAGCTTGCGCTGTAACATGTTAGTCCATGTTCACACCATCTCCATGACTTCATTTTTTAAAAAAAAATTTTTTTTTTTGCCGTTTCTTCTTGCCGGTCATCTGACATGTTTGTTTACTTTAAAGTTGCATTTGGGACTTTGGTTGTTTGTGAATGGAATTTGTTTGTGTGTGGTGTGCTTTCCTGGTCACATCGCGGCACTCCACACACTAGAGGAACAAAACGGTTAAATATTTGATTTTGAATCTATGTTTGTGCTCTCTCACATTTTGGAAATCTTATAAGATTTAAAAAATATTGGGTCCCACTTTATATTAAGTGGCCCTAATACCTGTGAACTTGCATGGTAAATATATACATAGTATATAGCTACAGTGTAAGCACACATTGGTACATAGTATCTACAGCTGTAATATTTGTGTATCTACACATATGTAACAACCCACAGAATGGTATGTGTAAGTACAAATGTGTAACAGGACATTGGTAACAACACTTTTTCACTTCAGTAAGTACACACGTGGAACAGGAATTATGTAACTAAAATTTTGTAACAACAATTTGTATTTACACAAGTTGTTCCGCTTCCACATGCAATCTTAAATACTGCAGTTACCAGTTTGGATATACATGTATTTAATTTCAAACCATGTCAGTATGTTAAAAGCAGATTTAGTTTCAAAGTGGCAGTTTTTCTTTTTTTCTTTTTTCTTTTAGGCAGTCTAAAGGACCTTGTGCTGTTCTAGTGTTAACCCAGCTGCAGGTACACTAAAGTTTTACAAAATAAACTGTTACACTGCTGAGTGTAATGTGTATCAATAAACATTGTTTAGCTTTACTGCTTTTTTCTCTTTTTGCTGTCCTCTATACTTTATTTACTGAGAAGTGATCAATGTTTAATACTTGGTAATTTCACCCATGCAATTGTTAAATTACTTTTAAGTGGGAAGTTCCCATGAAAGTATCTAGTAATGACACTGATGGTACACAGCAAGTACTTTAACAGTTACACTTTACATTAAGTGGACAGTTCCCGCAGAGTTACCATGTAAGTACACTGTTATTATAGTGTTACACAGATGTTTAGGTTTTGCATATTACACAGTAAGTTCCGACCGTTTTACACTTTATATTAAGTGGAAAGTTCCTGAGAAGTTACCATGTAAGTACACTGGTATCACAAGGGAAAACTGTAGTTGTAATTCAACATTAGTCCTGCCAGTCATAAATATATGGTATACACATAGGAATCATCATGGTTTCAATAATGTTTCAGTGTATTTCAAACTGGTAACTGCAGAATTTAAGACTGCTTGTGGAAGTGGACCAACATGTGTAAATACATAGTGTTGTTACAAAATGTAGTAACATAATTCCTGTTACACATGTGTTCTTACTGAAGTGAAAAAAGTGTTGTTGCTTACACATACCATTCTGTGGGTTGTTACATATGTGTAGTTACACAAATATTACAGCTAGATACTATGTACCAATGTGTACTTACACTGTAGTTACATACTATGCCGGATACTCTTAAAGGTTACGTCCGTGGATCACGGCTGAAAGCGTCTTCTCCACACTCACTTATAAACAAATGTCACAGGTCGGGGTGGGCCAAGCCGGACTGCACCCACCCCTGGAGACTGGGTACCACCTCGAGGAGCGTGTCAAGGAACCAAACAGCAGACAGAGGATAAAGGAATAACAATTTCTTTATTGAGTTAAAAGCGGATAATTCAAAAGTCCTAATTAAAATCTTCCTTCTTGTCGCCAGAAGCAATTCGATGGGCCCCCTAGACCGGAGCGAGATGGACGTTCGTGAACACCCTGCGGCTCGTCGGAGAGAAATCAAAGGAGGACACACACCATCCAGGTAGGTCACTGGGTAAGTACTCTTTACAGGGCTCACAAGGAAATCTTGGCTACCCGGACCCCATTCAAACTGGAACCAGGTAAGTACTCGCGGGCGGGGATGGAGCAAGTCTCGGATGCTGTCCACAGGTAAGTATCCAGGGAGCGGTGGCCTCAGACTCGGACAGAGCACAGGGACGCAGGTGGCGAGCGGGCCGGGCCAGGAGGGGAAACAGGTGAGTATCCCTGTAAGTGTCCTTGGTGCCAAACCAGTTAGAACGGGGCCTCCAGCCAAGACGTAGGGGATCCTTAGACCACAGGAAGACACTTCAATCAGAGCACGCGACGCTCCCTTTCGGCTGTGTACTGCAACAACACAACAGAGTTCAATGGTTTCAGCGGTATACAAGCGCTCAACAGTAATACCTTCTCTCTTCTGAACAGGGCGGAGGCCTTCAATGGGACGTGTGGAGACCACCAGGCGGAGAGGACACTTGAGCGAGACACTCCACTTCGGCTGTGCACTGTAACCAGGTAGCAGGGTCTAACTATTCAACAGCACAATAAACATTCAGTTAAAAATACCTTCTCTCTTCCTGACCAGGGCAGGGGCTTTCGATGGGGCGTGTGAAGACCACCAGACGGGGAAGACACTTAGAACGAGACACTCCACTTCAGCGGTACACTGTATCAATGTAACAGGGTTCAACTGCTCAACCGCATATGAAACATTCAGTTAAATACCTTCTCTCTTTCTGGACAGGACAGCAGCTTTCAATAGGAGCGTGTGGAGACCACCAAACGAAGAGGATGCTTTAAGCGAGACACTCCACTTCAGCTGTCCACTGTAACAATGCAACAGGATTTAACCATTCGACAGTAGATGAAACATTCAGCTGCAATACCTTCTCTCGTTCTAAACAGGGCAGCGGCTTTCGTGAGGGGCGTGTGGAGACCACCAGGCGGGGAGGATGCTTTAAGCGAGACACTCCACTTCAGTTGCACACTGTAACAATGTAGCAGGATCTAGCAGTTCAACAGCATATAAAACATTCAGCATTAATAGAGCCAGGCTGTCTCAAAGTGGTGAGTTGGGCGTTCGATATATCAAAACCTTCCTTGGAGACAGCGGGTGAAAGACTGTAAGGAGAGAGTGCACAGCAGACTACTATTACCTCTCCACCCGATGAACCTCACTCCATAACACAAACCGTGTGAATCGTCACTTCAGGCACTGCATTCCACTCGCACACCGTGCATTCGGGCCAGCACTCACCCAACGGTCTTCCTCCCACCAGATCAACTCTCGTCTCTCACAAGGGCTCAACTTCTCTCCAGAGACAGCAGAAGACAGTTGCAGCGATCGTCACATTCAGCGAAGGAAGGACAAAAGTTGGAGACAGATCAATAATTCACTCGGTGTACTAGTTCGCTCGTGCCACACGCTTTCCAAACTCTCTCCACACCACTTCAGTGTTAGTGCAATAACAACGAATCCAATACTCATCACTTTGCGTCTTTCCCACTGCTGACGATAATCCCTTGGGTTTCCGTTGACAAATACTTCACTTTCTTCTTTCCACTTCCCAACTTCAATCTTCGCCCGCTTCACAGCCCAGCCTCAAATACAAGCAACCCGCCGACAAACACAGTATCTCACGGGAGGAGAACCACACGACAGTCTGCTTCCTCTCTCTTTTTAAAGCCCCATCTGAATCTGTGTTCCTCTCCCAATGCTCTCTGTTAATTTCTCCACACCTGCTGTCAATCGGGCAATTGGCCTCGCTGCCATAGCAACAGATTTGCGGTGTGATGAGACGGGTTTCCACAGGAGGTCTCCAAATAACACTATTCATGAGGGTTTTTAATCTCTTTTCTAATTGTTTTTGTCACACCGTGACATACCCCCCTGCCCTAGAACGGGATCCGGACACCCAATCTCCATACCTGGATGGGGGTTGTCCCCGGTTCTCCCGTTGGGACCGTCTCGGCGGGGAATTAGGTTCCTCGGGCCTTGGCCCTATCCCCAGTCTCCGAGGGACCACAGCCCATCCCACCATGGGAAGCGTCCACACTGATCTAGTCGGAGGTCTCTCCACAGCAGGTTTGGGATAATTTGGACAAGGGCGCATCAGGTTTCGGTGGAGCACCCGCTCTGGACCTGCTCTCCCTTCGGGACGGATGGCATACACAGGCTGATCGAGATGCGGCTGTCGTTGGACCACGTACGGCTGGGGCTCCCACCGATCACTGAGCTTACCCTTTCCTTGTCGTCGGTTATCTCGCACTAGAACTCTCTCGCCAGGCAGTAAGGCAAGGCAAGGCAAGTTTATTTATATAGCACATTTCATACACAATGGCAATTCAAAGTGCTTTACATAGAAGAAATTAAAATAATAAAAAGAAATAAGAATAATTAAAACAGTTTAGAAAAATAAAATGAAATACAGTACAAACAGTCGGACGAACATTGGCACAGTGCTCATTCAGTAAATGCATAGTTAAACAGATGTGTTTTGAGTCTGGATTTGAATGTGACTACAGTAGGAGCACATCTGATCTCTTCTGGAAGCTGGTTCCAGCTGCGGCTGGCATAATAGCTAAAAGCAGACTCGCCATGCTTAGAGTGAACCCTTGGTATTTCTAGCTGATATGATCCTAATGATCTGAGTGATCTGTTGGGTTTATATTCAGTGAGCATATCTGCAATGTATTGAGGTCCTAGGCCATTGAATGATTTATATACCAGTAATAATACTTTAAAATCAATCCTAAGTTTAACTGGGAGCCAGTGTAAAGACCTGAGGACTGGTGTGATATGTTCATATTTTCTGGTTCTGCTCAGAATCCTGGCGGCAGCGTTCTGTATGAGCTGCAACTGTCTTATGGTCTTTTTGGGAAGGCCAGTGAGGAGTCCATTACAATAATCCACCCTGCTGGTGATGAAAGCATGCACAAGTTTCTCTAAGTCTTGTCTGGAAACAAAGCATCTAATTCTTGCAATATTTTTCAGATGATAGTATGCTGATTTAGTTATTGCTTTGACATGACTACTGAAACTAAGCTCTGACTCTAGTGTCACACCAAGATTCCTGACTTGATTTTTGGTTGTTTGACCCCTAGAGTGAAGGTATGCGTTCACCTTGAGAACTTCATCTTTGTTTCCAAACGCAATGACTTCAGTTTTGTCTTTGTTTAACTGAAGAAAGTTTTGACACATCCAACTGTTGACTTCATCAATGCATTGGCACAGGGAGTCAATGGGGCTATAATCGTTGGGCGATAGGGCTAAGTAGAGCTGTGTGTCGTCTGCATAGCTGTGGTAAGCAATTTGGTTCTTTCTCATTATTTGGCTCATTGGGAGCATATACAGGTTGAACAGGAGTGGCGCAAGAATTGAGCCTTGAGGGACTCCGCATGTCATGGATGTCCACTCAGACTTATGGTCTCCTATACTCACATAATAACCTCTCCCATCTAAGTATGACCTGAACCATTTTAGGACTATCCCAGAAAGCCCGACCCAGTTTTCCAGCCTGTCCAGAAGTATGTTGGGTAACACTTTATTTTACGGTGCCCTTGATACAGAGTAATTACTTAATTAATTACTTAGTAATAGACTTTGTAATAACATGTAACAAAATGTACTTAACATGTAACTAAGTTATGGAACAGCCTATACTTACAGATTGTAATTACGCACATGTAATAGGCAGCTACTGTTACACATGTGTAACAAGCCGAGTCTGTTACATATTACATACACATTACTTGTATGTAACATAAAGTAAAGTGTATCAAGATTGTACTAAAGTGCACTTCCTGTGTATCTACAAATGGTATCCATCTGAATTAACCCACTAGATCATAGCTTAAATACATGCATTAGCTTCCTAATTACATTGCAATTACAAAATATTACACAGGTATAAGCTACGTAAAATAAAGTGTATCAAGAATGTACTTAAGTGTACTTTGTGTATACATACCTTATCCATCTCTGCCTTACTTTGATTTAACTCACTAGTTCACAGCTTAAATGCATGCAGTAGTTTCCTAATTACATTGTAATTACATAATATTACACAGGGATAAGCTACGTAAAATAAAGTGTATCAAGAATGTACTTAAGTGTACTTTGTGTATACATACCCTATCTTTATCTGCCTTAGTTTGATTTAACTCACTAGTTCACAGCTTAAATGCATGCAGTAGTTTCCTAATTACATTGTAATTACATAATATTACACAGGGATGAGCTACGTAAAATAAAGTGTATCAAGAATGTACTTAAGTGTACTTTGTGTATACATACCTTATCCATCTCTGCCTTAGTTTGATTTTACTCACTAGTTCACAACTTAAATGCATGCAGTAGAGTTCTCAACGGGTCGGGTCGGCCCGACAAACCCGACGGGACCCGCGGGTTCGGTCCGGGTTCGGGTCGGAAATATAAGCAAATGACTCGGGTCGGGTCGGACCTCGGGCTTAATCTTTTCCGCTCAGTGAAAAAAACAACAACAACAAACAATTTTTTATTAATCATCGCTGCTGTTCACCGTAAAGAAAGTCTGGCTGCTGCGTGCAACGTGCATCATGGAGAGGGGTGGGGGCAGACCTGACGCCGCTGCGTGCAAGCCTTTAGCCTGGAGAAGATGGAGTTGGTGAAAAGTAAACTTGCCGCAGGTGAATTCACCGTCGCTACTACAGGAGTGGGAAAATCAGAGGTCTGGAAAGTGTTTATTGTTTGTATTGTTAAAAGGCGTGAACATTAAAGGTTGATTTGAATTCCCGTCTGCTGGTCATGATAATAGGTGTATGAAAAAAAAAAAACGCGGGTTCGGGCAGATAATTCAAGTTGATGTGTCGGGTTACATCGGGTCCGGGCTTTAAAAACCACGGGCCGGGTCGGGTCGGGTTGTAATTTTCAGGCCCGTTGAGAACTCTAGCATGCAGTAGTTTCCTAATTACATTGTAATTACATAATATTACACAGGGATAAGCTACGTAAAATAAAGTGTATCAAGAATGTACTTAAGTGTACTTTGTGTATACATACCTTATCCATCTCTGCCTTACTTGGATTTAACTCACTAGTTCACAGCTTAAATGCATGCAGTCGTTTCCTAATTACATTGTAATTACATAATGTTACACAGGGATGAGCTACGTAAAATAAAGTGTATCAAGAATGTACTTAAGTGTACTTTGTGTATACATACCTTATCTTTCTCTGCCTTAGTTTGATTTAACTCACTAGTTCACAGCTTAAATGCATGCAGTAGTTTCCTTATTACATTGTAATTACATAATATTACACAGGTATAAGCTACGTAAAATAAAGTGTATCAAGAATGTACTTAAGTGTACTTCATGTGTATCTATAAACCTCATCCAACTCGGCTTGTTACACATGTGTAACAGTAGCTGCCTATTACATGTGTGTAATTACAATCTGTAAGTACAGGCTGTTCCATAACTTAGTTACATGTTAAGTACATTTTGTTACATGTTATTACAACGTCTATTACTAAGTACCTAATTAAGTAATTACTCTGTATCAAGGGCACCGTAAAATAAAGTGTTACCGTATGTTGTGATCGACAGTGTCAAATGCAGCACTGAGGTCGAGTAGTACCAGCACTGATAATTTGCCTGAGTCAGTATTTAAGCGAATATCGTTTATTATCTTTATGAGCGCTGTCTCTGTGCTGTGGTGCGGTCGGAAACCAGATTGAAAATTGTCAAAGTATCCATTCGAGCATAAGAATTTGTTCAGCTGATTGAAGACAACTTTTTCAATTATCTTACCTATGAAAGGAAGATTTGAGATTGGTCTATAGTTGCTTAATATGGTCTTATCCAGATTGCTCTTTTTCAGGAGGGGCTTGACAACTGCAGTTTTTAGGGAGTTTGGAAAACTCCCAGAGAGAAGTGAAGCATTTACCACTTCTAGAAGATCTGCTTCTAAACTGTTTAACACACTTTTGAAAAACGATGTGGGAAGTGTGTCAAGAGCGCATGTTGATGTTTTAAGGTGCTGTACGGTTTCTTCCAAAATTTTGCCATCAATTTCTTTGAAATCAGACATAGTAACTACTTTCTCAGGTGGTTTGATCTGTCTGACCCCAGCGCAAGTCAAGGATGTGCTGATCACCTTTCTGATATTATTGATTTTCTCAGAGAAGAAAGAAGCAAACTCACGGCACTTGCTGTCTGAGAGCATTTCACTGGGAATCTGGCTTGGGGGGTTTGTCAGTCTCTCTACAGTAGCAAAAAGAGTGCGTGTGTTGTTTAAATTACTGTTTATAATATTTGAGAAGAAAGTCTGTCTAGCTTTGCCTAGTTCCATATTGAAAGCATGAAGGCTGTCTTTGTAGATGCAGCAGCGGTAAGTGCAGTAGCGGTGCACTTCGAGCCGTCCGGTCATACAACCTTTTATTCTTGGCGGCGGCTTGATTAATTCGGTCCGAGACCCGTTCATAAGCCAGTTGAAGGCGTTGATGGTGTCTGGTCACCCACCCCGTTACGCTGCCTCCCTCCTCAGCGGCCGTAGTCCCCAGCAATAGATCCACTGGTAGCCTCACATGCCTTCCGAACATCAGGTAAGTCAGTGCATAACCCGTCGTGCTGTGAATGCTGTTGTTGTATGCCTGTACCATCGCCGGGAGGTTGTCAACCCAATGTCCCTGTTGGTCGCCTTTCAAGGTCCCCAAAAGACCAATCAGCGTCTGGTTAAACCTCTCACACCCTCCGTTCCCTTGAGGATGATAGGGCGTCGTATGGGTCTTCCTACATCCATACAATTGACACAACTCATGTACTACCCTGGATTCGAAATTGGGTCCTTGATCCGAATGGAACACTTCAGGACACCCGAAGGGCTGGATGACATACCTCCACAGGGCATTAGCGGTAGTGATGGTGGTCTGATCCAGAGTTGGGATGGCCCAGGCATATTTAGTGAACAGGTCCGTGATTACTAAGATGTTTTGAATCTGGTCGACCGGCCTACCCAACGTCAGATAATCCATAGCGATGATATGCATCGGTGCTTTGGCTCGAATGGGGACCATTGGAGCTCGAGGCTCTTTCCTGGCTTTAAACAAGGTACAGCGCGGGCAGCCCTGCAGGTAAGCCCTCGTAGTCCCCTCCATCCCAGGCCAGTAGAAGTGGCGTCGCAAGAGTGCCGTCGTCCTCTCCTGCCCTTGATGACCAAGCCTGGTGTGATAAGCCTCCAGCAGAGCATGACACCTCCCCTCGGGAACCACTACCTGGCAGACCGGGTCACCTGAGTGCGAGTCCTGGAGGGACCGACAAATCACCCCCTCCTTCAGATGGAGCCTCTCCTTCTGGCCCAGCAGGCCTCTCACAATTCGGGTTTGAGCCCGACGTTCCGCGCCCTCCGGCCAATTGCCCTGTCCCAACCAGGCCCGGACCAGTAACAGGTCCTCATCCTCACCCTGCAACATCCTCCAGCGCTGTGGGTCCCATCCCCAACTTGCAGGCGGCTCCTCCAGTGGTTGTCCCGGTGCCTCCACAATGCCCACCATCATTCCCTCGTCGCGGTCTACCTCAAGCATAGATCTCGGATCTTCCGGCCCTCCTTCAGGCCACCTAGACAGCACGTCAGCGTTGGTATGTTCCCTTCCTGGCCGGTACTGAAGCTGATAATCGAAGTTGGCCAATTGCGCCACCCACCTCTGTTCCACCGCCCCCAGCTTGGCGGTTTGCAGGTGTACCAGCGGATTGTTGTCGGTCACCACGGTTACCTTTGCTCCCCATAGGTAGTCTTTAAACTTCTCACTGAGCGCCCACTTCATGGCCAGTAACTCGAGCTTAAAGGAACTATAGTTGGCATCGTTTCTCTCCGCAGGGTGTAGACTCCGACTAGCATAAGCGATGACTCTCTCTTCCTCCTGTTGTTTCTGGGCCAAGACAGCCCCCAAGCCCAGATGGCTAGCGTCCATATAAAGAATGAAGGGCTGTGTGAAATCGGCATATGCCAGAATGGGTGCTTGTAACAACTCTTGCTTGAGCTTCTGAAAAGCAATCTCGCATGCCTGGTCCCACTCCACCACTGGGGACCCTCGGCCCCGGACATGTCCCGTTCCACCCAGCAACTGGTTCATGGGTTTGGCGATCTTGGAGAAATCCTTGATGAATCTCCTATAGTACCCCACGAAACCGAGGAAGGATCGAACCTGGCGCACAGTCTTTGGGGCCGCCCACCCCTGTACGGCCGACACTTTCTCTGGGTCCACAGCGATCCCTGCCGCACTCACAATATGGCCCAGGAACTTTACCTCCTTCCGGAAAAGCTGGCATTTATCCGGTTGGAGCTTCAGCCCGTACTTCTCCAGAGAGCGGAACACCTGCTCCAGGTGCTGAAGGTGAGACTCAAAATCGGGGGAATAGATAATCACGTCATCCAGGTACACCAGGGTGGTATCCATCAGCTGGCTCCCTAAACAGCGCTGCATTAGTCGCTGGAACGTGGCGGGGCGTTGCAGAGGCCGAAGGGCATCCGGTCCCACTCGTATAACCCAAAGGGGGTCGTGAAGGCCGTCTTCTCCCGGTCCCGCTCGTCCACCTGCACCTGCCAGTAGCCGCTCGCCAAGTCTAGTGTGGAATACCAGGCCGCCCGTGTGAGGCTAGTAAGGGAATCCTCGACTCGAGGCAATGGGAAAGCATCCCGCTTTGTCACTAGGTTCAACTTCCGATAATCCACACAGAATCTCCACGCGCCTGTCTTCTTCCTCACCAGTACGATCGGGGCCACCCAAGGGCTGCTGCTCTCGCGGATGATCCCTCTATCCAGCATCCCTCGCAACAGAGCACGAACCTCAGAGTATAATGTCGGGGGCACCGGTCGGTAGCGCTCTCTACTGGGTGTGGCCCCTCCAGTGGGAATTTGATGCTTAACGATGTTAGTACACCCATAATCCTCATCGTGAGTGGAGAACAACTGTGGCCATTTTGATAGAAAAGCCTTAAGCCGCCTTGTCTGATCCTCCTCCAGCCCTTCTCCCCGTAGGGACTCACCTCCAAGGTGGGCCGGCAGTCCTTCTCCAGCCTCTCTGCTGTGCATCCCCGTCTGCGCCAAAGCAACCTCTACTACGGATGGGCCTACTTGGCTGAACTTGACTTCTCCTGGCTCTTGTACTTGCTGCGGTTTCACCGAGATGACTCGGGCTAGACACTGATGACGATACAGTTGTATTGGAAAAGGATTCGTGTTCCGAACTCTCACCCGAATTCGGCCTCTTTGGGCGGATGCCAGTCCTCTGGCCACCTCCACCTTAGGACCTTCGTTGTGTGGTTCCACCAGCACCCACTCCTCCGGGTGGTAAAGTCTAGGGGGCACCCTGACCCAGACCATCGCCTCGCTTCGAGCCGGGACGGACAAAGCGTAACGGCAAGCCACTCTCCCAGTGCTCTCCCGGTCCTCCTGCTGCTCGGCCAGGCAAACTCGGCGACAGTCTGCCCGAATACGCTCCCATTCCCTGCCCTCAGATGTCACAGTCGCTCGGGCCGGCCCACGCTGGAACAGCTCTTCCCAGCAGTCGGAGATGACATTCATGCCCAGGAGGGCGCGATGAGACCCCAGACACACATCACGAACCACCACCACCACTCCTTTCTGGGGTACAACCATACCGTGGATCTCCAGGTCTGTCACTACATAACCCACATACGGGATATCGAGCCCATTGGCCCCTCGCAGAGTTAACCAGGGGGCCTCAGTCGTCGGCCGACCCTGGGTGCCAAATAGTTCCTGAACGAGGCTCTCCGCAAACAGAGTGACTTGCGACCCCGTGTCCAACAAACACTGCACCTTCTTGCTGTTGACTCGGATCGTAATAACCGGACAGCGGCCCACCAGGCGTTCTTTAGACAGTCCAGAAGAAGAAGGGTCTGAAAAGGGGGTCCCGACCACTTGACCCACAGTGGCCGGAGACTCTAAAAACCCCCTTGTGAAGCGCGTCTGGAAGGGCACTGACGGATGTAATGTCCAGCTTCTCCACAACCGTTACAGATAGGACGCCCCTGTTCATCCCACTGGAATCGGGGACCCATGGATCGGGCGAAACGACGCTCTGGAGGGCGACTCCCGTCAGAGTAGGCCCGCTCTCGCGGCGAAGGAAGTGAATGGAGGCATTCTCGGCGGAGTTCTTCGACAACAGATTTGGACAGATCAGACATTTGTTCACGGATATCCCTTTTCAATTCTTCCCGGAGGGCATGCTTCCAATCGGAGGTGGCAGGGGCCGAAGGCCCACTAACAGCATTCGCCACCAGACAGCTGGGAGGATCCACACCTTCAGTGTGATCACGCTCAAGGGCTAGAGCTTCTCGCCGCAGTTCTTCAAACGTGAGGTCAGGATTTCGTCTCAACTGCACCCGCAGACTCTGACGTACTGGGCCCTCCCGTAATCCTAGCAGAAACTGATCTCGCAGTAGGGTCTCCTCGTCGCCCAGGCCATGGTCCTGTCTTCCCCTTAGCCTGGTAAACTGTTCCCTCAGTTGCAACGTGAATGGCCGAACAGTTTGTCGTGGCCCTTGCCTACAATTAAAGAATTGGGTTCTCAGGACAGCTACCGGGGTGGTATCTCCGTATTGTACCGTGAGGAAATCAAAGATGGCTCGGACTGTGGTGTGGGTTGCTTCCGGTGCTGCCTGTACTTCTCTTCTTGCTTCTCCCTCTAGTGAATTTAATACAAACTGTACCTTCTGCAGGGCGTTCAGCCCTTGGAGCCCTGCCAGGTATTCCACCTGGGCCTTCCATGCTGACAGGCTTAATTCTGACCCCGGACCTCCGTACTTCTGGGCCCACGGGGCCCCCATAAAGAAGGGCATAACCGGCTGTCTGGCCACTGGCTCTTCTTCCTCGGCCATTTAGGACCTTGATCGCTCCACTCGAGACGGTAATCCTGCCGACTACGCCAAGTTCTGTCACAGGTCGGGGTGGGCCAAGCCGGACTGCACCCACCCCTGGAGACCGGGTACCACCTCGAGGAGTGTGTCAAGGAACCAAACAGCAGACAGAGGATAAAGGAATAACAATTTCTTTATTGAGTTAAAAGAGGATAATTCAAAAGTCCTAATTAAAATCTTCCTTCTTGTCGCCAGAAGCAATTCGATGGGCCCCCTGGACCGGAGCGAGATGGACGTTCGTGAACACCCTGCGGCTCGTCGGAGAGAAATCAAAGGAGGACACACACCATCCAGGTAGGTCACTGGGTAAGTACTCTTTACAGGGCTCACAAGGAAATCTTGGCTACCCGGACCCCATTCAAACTGGAACCAGGTAAGTACTCGCGGGCGGGGATGGAGCAAGTCTCGGATGCTGTCCACAGGTAAGTATCCAGGGAGCGGTGGCCTCAGACTCGGACAGAGCACAGGGACGCAGGTGGCGAGCGGGCCGGGCCAGGAGGGGAAACAGGTGAGTATCCCGGTAAGTGTCCTTGGTGCCAAACCAGTTAGAACGGGGCCTCCAGCCAAGACGTAGGGGATCCTTAGACCACAGGAAGACACTTCAATCAGAGCACGCGCCGCGGCTGATCCTCTTCCTTCTCAACAGGGACAGCGGCTTACAACATAGGCATGGAGGGCCACCAGGCCGAAGAACACTTTGAGCGAGACGCTCCCTTTCGGCTGTGTACTGCAACAACACAACAGAGTTCAATGGTTTCAGCGGTATACAAGCGCTCAACAGTAATACCTTCTCTCTTCTGAACAGGGCGGAGGCCTTCAATGGGACGTGTGGAGACCACCAGGCGGAGAGGACACTTGAGCGAGACACTCCACTTCGGCTGTGCACTGTAACCAGGTAGCAGGGTCTAACTATTCAACAGCACAATAAACATTCAGTTAAAAATACCTTCTCTCTTCCTGACCAGGGCAGGGGCTTTCGATGGGGCGTGTGAAGACCACCAGACGGGGAAGACACTTAGAACGAGACACTCCACTTCAGCGGTACACTGTATCAATGTAACAGGGTTCAACTGCTCAACCGCATATGAAACATTCAGTTAAATACCTTCTCTCTTTCTGGACAGGACAGCAGCTTTCAATAGGAGCGTGTGGAGACCACCAAACGAAGAGGATGCTTTAAGCGAGACACTCCACTTCAGCTGTCCACTGTAACAATGCAACAGGGTTTAACCATTCAACAGTAGATGAACATTCAGCTGCAATACCTTCTCTCGTTCTGAGCAGGACAGCGGCTCTCGTTAGGAGCGTGTGGAGACCACCAGGCGGGGAGGATGCTTTAAGCGAGACACTCCACTTCAGTTGTACGCTATAACAATGTAGCAGGATTTAACCATTCGACAGTAGATGAAACATTCAGCTGCAATACCTTCTCTCGTTCTAAACAGGGCAGCGGCTTTCGTGAGGGGCGTGTGGAGACCACCAGGCGGGGAGGATGCTTTAAGCGAGACACTCCACTTCAGTTGCACACTGTAACAATGTAGCAGGATTTAACCATTCGACAGTAGATGAAACATTCAGCTGCAATACCTTCTCTCGTTCTAAACAGGGCAGCGGCTTTCGTGAGGGGCGTGTGGAGACCACCAGGCGGGGAGGATGCTTTAAGCGAGACACTCCACTTCAGTTGCACACTGTAACAATGTAGCAGGATCTAGCAGTTCAACAGCATATAAAACATTCAGCATTAATAGAGCCAGGCTGTCTCAAAGTGGTGAGTTGGGCGTTCGATATATCAAAACCTTCCTTGGAGACAGCGGGTGAAAGACTGTAAGGAGAGAGTGCACAGCAGACTACTATTACCTCTCCACCCGATGAACCTCACTCCATAACACAAACCGTGTGAATCGTCACTTCAGGCACTGCATTCCACTCGCACACCGTGCATTCGGGCCAGCACTCACCCAACGGTCTTCCTCCCACCAGATCAACTCTCGTCTCTCACAAGGGCTCAACTTCTCTCCAGAGACAGCAGAAGACAGTTGCAGCGATCGTCACATTCAGCGAAGGAAGGACAAAAGTTGGAGACAGATCAATAATTCACTCGGTGTACTAGTTCACTCGTGCCACACGCTTTCCAAACTCTCTCCACACCACTTCAGTGTTAGTGCAATAACAACGAATCCAATACTCATCACTTTGCGTCTTTCCCACTGCTGACGATAATCCCTTGGGTTTCCGTTGACAAATACTTCACTTTCTTCTTTCCACTTCCCAACTTCAATCTTCGCCCGCTTCACAGCCCAGCCTCAAATACAAGCAACCCGCCGACAAACACAGTATCTCACGGGAGGAGAACCACACGACAGTCTGCTTCCTCTCTCTTTTTAAAGCCCCATCTGAATCTGTGTTCCTCTCCCAATGCTCTCTGTTAATTTCTCCACACCTGCTGTCAATCGGGCAATTGGCCTCGCTGCCATAGCAACAGATTTGCGGTGTGATGAGACGGGTATCCACAGGAGGTCTCCAAATAACACTATTCACGAGGGTTTTTAATGTCTTTTCTAATTGTTTTTGTCACACCGTGACACAAATTTTTTTTTTTCGCCTATCGTGCGTCTACTCTACACCCCTACCACTAAAAAACCTCATAGTTACAACGCGGACTGTTGAGCAGATGCGTCTCAAGCCTATTAGTGATCCAACTCTGCATACTCTTAAAGGTTACGTCCGTGGATCACGGCTGAACGCGTCTTCTCCACACTCACTTACAAACAAACTTATAATATAAATTAGTATTAATATTGATAGCATCACTGGTAGCTTCGTTGCTAACTCACTGTCCATCTGTTAAAATGGCAAATATATCAGATGTAAGTAGTCTACCGCTTGGTGCAGGTGAGGACACATTTGAGCTGCACGCACTGCAGTCTGAGCTGGAAGTTGTTGAGAAACAGATCCACAACCTTTTATTGAGACAGGCCGAGCTGAGAGACCGGTGTTTGGCTCTTGAAACATCACGCGCCGATGCACACAAATCAGTGTTTAACGTTACTAACCCGCTGACTCCGACCGCGTCTACTCCGTGCGTTCCTCAGCATCGGTCGCAATCAGCCATGGTCTCGTTCACTCCGGCTCCAACACGCCACCACGAAGCATGGGTGGTTCCGCAGCGGAAGACGCGAGTCAGGTTTAGACCAAGACTTTCTCCGACCCTCCCGGTTTTCGAGTTATCGACACAAAACCGCTTCTCCCCTCTACGCGAAACAGAACGCGATGCTGTGATCATCGGCGATTCCAACGTTCGGCACGTACACGCTACGTTAGGTAAAAGTAAGGTGCAAAGTCACTGCTTTCCTGGTGCTCGTGTTTCTGAAATCGCTGCTCGCGTTCCCGAGATCCTGAACGGTGACGAGCGCGTCGGAACTGTGGTCCTGCACGCGGGAGTGAACGACATCAGGCTGCGCCAGACGGAGATTCTGAAGAAAGACTTCAGGAATCTAATCGATACGGTACGCAGCACATCGCCTGAAACAACGATCATTGACTCAGGACCGCTTCCCACGTACCGACTAGGGCATGAAAAGTTCAGCAGATTATTTGCGCTAAATGAATGGTTAATGTCATGGTGCAATGAGCAGAAACTGCTCTTTGTAAATAATTGGAATCTGTTTTGGGAGTGCCTAGGCTTTTCCGTGCTGATGGCTTACACCCAAGCAGATTCGGAGCGGATCTTCTGTCAGATAACATCTCCAAAATGTTAAATATCCTTTGACTAGTAACCAAAAGTCCAAAACATAGTCTCTGCTGCACCAATTCAACTGATATAAATACTAGTGTAGAACATTGCATAGAAACCGTGTCTATTCCTCGTTTAGTGAGATCAAATAATAAATCTAATGCAGGATCTAGGAAAAATCTAATTGTTATTAAAACAGAAAATTTTGCTATTAGTAAACAAAAACTATTTCTAAAGCTAGGTCTTCTAAACATTAGATTACTCACACCTAAGGCAGTTATTGTAAATGAAATAGTCACAGATAATAGCTTCGATGTACTTTGCCTTACTGAAACCTGGCTTAAACCAAATGATTATTTCGGTATTAATGAGTCTACTCCTCCTGGATACTGTAATAAGCATGAGCCCCGTCTGATTGGTCGTGGCGGCGGTGTTGCAACCATTTATAGAGATATTCTAAATGTTACCCAGATAACGGGTAATACGTTTATTTCATTTGAAGTACTTGTACTAAATGTTACGCTCTTAGATGTTAGAAAAACATCCATATTATCTCTAGCCTTGGCTACCGTATATAGACCGCCAGGGCCTTACGCTGATTTCCTAAAAGAGTTTGCAGATTTTCTCTCAGACCTATTAGTCAATGTCGATAAAGCACTAATTGTTGGAGATTTTAACATACACGTAGATAATCCAAATGATGCGTTAGGAGCTGCGTTTACAGATTTATTCAATTCATTTGGGGTCAAGCAAAACGTCACCGGACCAACACATCGTCTTAATCATACACTCGATTTAATTATATCACATGGAACCGATCCAACCGATATAGATATCATTCCACAAAGTGATGAAGTCACTGATGAAGAGAGCACCATTCTCTCTAGAACATTGGATGTGGTTGCACCTATTAAATAAAAAAAGGTCAAAGAGAAAAATAAAGCACCATGGTATAACAATACTACGCATGTTTTAAAGAGAGAAACCCGTATTTTAGAGCGTAAATGGAAACAAACTAATTTAGAGGTCTTTAGAATCTCGTGGAAAGACAGTATGTCATGTTATAAAAAGGCCCTAAAAGCGGCCAGGGCTGAGCACCTCCGCAAACTAATAGAAAACAACCAAAACAATCCAAGGTTTTTATTTAACACCGTGGCTAGACTAACAAATAAACAGACGTCACCCGAACAAAATATCCCGTTACAGTTCAGTAGTAATGATTTCATGAACTTCTTCACTGAGAAAATAGAAAGCATCAGAACCACAATTGTAAACGTTCAATCTTCAATCGCGCCTTATAATTCAGCTTCAATTATCACCCCGAAAGAACAATTACAGTGCTTTACAACTATAGAACAAAAAGAGTTAAATAAACGTATCACTTCGTCTAAAACAACAACATGTTTATTAGATCCTATACCAACTAAACTACTGAAAGAAGTGTTACCTGTAGTGGAAGAGCCTCTCCTCAATATTATTAATTCGTCTTTATCTTTAGGTCATGTTCCAAGAACATTTAAACTGGCAGTTATAAAACCTCTCATTAAGAAACCACAATTAGATCATAATAATCTAGCAAATTATAGACCCATTTCAAATCTTCCATTTATGTCTAAAATATTAGAAAAAGTGGTGTCCGCTCAACTGGGCTCTTTCTTGCAACAAAATGAGATCTATGAAAAGTTTCAGTCTGGATTCAGACCGCATCATAGCACTGAAACTGCGCTCGTTAAAATCACAAATTATTTACTTTTAGCTTCTGACCAAGGCTGTATCTCAATACTAGTTTTACTTGATCTTAGTGCTGCGTTTGATACTATAGATCATACATTACTCTTAGATCGACTACAAAATTATACTGGTGTTCAAGGACAAGCACTAAGCTGGTTCAAATCATACCTATCTGACCGCTACCATTTTGTCTATTTAAATGGAGAAAAATCGATCATAACTCCAGTAAACTATGGAGTGCCGCAGGGATCTGTATTAGGCCCTCTGTTATTTTCAATATATATGATGCCACTTTTAAATATTATAAGAAAACATGGAATTAGTTTCCATTGTTATGCTGATGACACTCAAATATATATTTCATCACGGCCGGATGAAAACGCAAAATTTTCCAAATTGACAGAGTGTGTTAAAGATATAAAAGATTGGATGACGCGTAATTTTCTTTTATTAAATCCAGACAAGACAGATGTAATACTTATCGGTTCAAAAAAACGCCCACAAAACCTCGCACAATACAACTTTAACATCATAGGATGTCCTGTTACTTTATCCTCTACAGTAAAAGACCTGGGTGTTATACTCGATTGCAACCTGTCTTTTGAAAATCATATTTCATATGTTACAAAAACAGCCTTTTTCCACCTTAGAAACATTGCTAAGCTACGTAATATGCTATCAGTTTCTGATGCAGAAAAGTTAGTTCATGCATTCATGACCTCGAGACTGGATTACTGTAATGCTTTATTAGCTGGTTGTCCTGCATCCTCAATAAACAAGCTACAGTTAGTCCAAAATGCCGCCGCTAGAGTTCTTACGAGATCAAGAAAATATGATCATATAACACCGATTTTATCATCACTGCATTGGTTACCTATAAAGTTCCGTATTAATTACAAGGTATTGCTACTGACTTATAAAGCCCTAAACGGCTTAGCTCCAGTCTATTTAACGGATCTTCTATCACCCTATAATCCATCACGCTCTTTAAGATCACTAAATTCAAGGCTTTTGGTCATACCTAGGATATCCAGAACCACCAAAGGAGGGAGAGCATTTTCACATTTGGCTCCAAAACTCTGGAATAGTCTTCCTGATACTGTTCGTTGCTCAGACTCGCTCTCCCAGTTTAAAACTAGATTAAAGTCGCATCTCTTCGGCCAGGCATTCATATAATCCCACAGTTCAAACTACAATATGGCCTCTAGCTCATAAATGCCAGAGGAGAACTGGCCCCCGACTGAGCCTGGGTTCTCCCAAGGTTTTTTTTTCTCCATTAGGTCACCTGATGGAGTTTTAGGACACCATTAGGTCACTTGATGGAGTTTTTCGGTTCCTTGCCACTGTTGCCTTTGGCTTGCTCAGTTGGGGATATTTTGGGGATATTTAATTTAATTTTATCAATCAATAAATTCCTCTTGAAACAAACTTTGTTGTATTATTTTAATTTAATACTGTGAAGCTGCTTTGATACAATCTGTATTGTGAAAAGCGCTATACAAATAAACTTGACTTGACTTGACTTGACTATGTACACATGTATACTCACCATGTAAGTTCACAGGTATTAGGGCCACTTAATATAAAGTGGGACCTCTGTTGCTTTTCTCCAGCATTTCCTCAAGACCTATAAGACAAAGACTTTGATTAATATTCAGCCTGCTAAACAGCAACTAAAATGTGTGTGTGAGGATTTTTCTCTGCTGTTGAAGTCACTATCACTATTTTCACTTGCCAATCCTAAGAACTTAAGTTTAATACCTGCCTTAATCATCGCTATGTTATCATTACTCATGTTAGCAATTTGCACAAACAAAGCATTTATCCATCTCTCTCTAATCTGCTATATCCTGACATTACCTTGCTAGTACAGGGTTGGAAAAAAACAAGTTGGAAAAAAATAAGTCACCAGAATTGCCTAAAATATTTTGCTTATACAGTGAGTCAAAAAATCTCTCAGATGTATTTTTAGCCTTCAGAGGTTTTCATTATGAGTGATCATCACGGATGTACTTTGAAATGCAATTAATACTGCTGTACTTTTGCTGTACTTTTATTGCCTGTGACGCGGCCACTGACACGATCACAATGAGTCTGACTCATTTGCACATGCTTGCGTTTGTCGTCTGAAGGGTCCAATTCCACATCAAATCTTTTTCCACTGCACAAAAAAAGAGAAAAACTATTTCCACTATTCTCCCCACCCCCAACCCCCATTTCTAATTTATGCCTGATTCACATTTGGATAATATTTCACCCTGCTGTGAGGACATGACAGGGGAGATATGAGATCCTTTGGTTTATATTATCAGAACAATTTCCATAAAATTGCAAGATTCCCAGGCCCCATAGCAAACATTATTTCATTAGTTAGGAAGAATTTGAAGTTAATAATATAAAAGCATATATAAAATATAGATTCTTTCACATTACAGAAAGCAAGCAAGCACGTGCATTACATAGATTCTGATCAGGAAAGCATGTTTCTACATG
This sequence comes from Leuciscus leuciscus, assembly GCF_965113295.1. NCBI lineage: Eukaryota > Metazoa > Chordata > Actinopteri > Cypriniformes > Leuciscidae > Leuciscus > Leuciscus leuciscus. The sequence goes on along the minus strand of NC_138735.1, from coordinate 10,153,067 downwards.
TAACATCTCTCATCATGTTGTGAGGAAACGGAATTTATCAAACAGCAACCATGTGCTTTAGATAGTAAATTCTTAAAAACGTTGCTTTGCCATCTTTGAATTATCGGGTATTATCTGTTAGAGCATTATCATCTATATTAAATATTTAATTTTGGAAATTAAGGGTGTTTTCATCCCTAGTTCATTTGAGCTCTCCGAACGCTCTCAGAGCGGTTCAGCGTGTATATGTGAACAAAGTAAATGATCTCAGACCCCTAAAACAACCCAAAAGCAAACCATACTCGAACCACCTCCAGAGTCATGTAATTGATGCTTTGTAAGAATTTTTCATTTTGAGATAATATTTACCCGCAATAAACTATCATCAGCTCTCTCCTTTAAATATTTGTTTTCTCCTAAACATCAATGAGATCAAGTGGAAAGCAAACTGAGGTTTGTCCTGCATTTCAGATGATTCTCCAGAGAGAAAAAAAAAACAGGTAATCTCACAAGTATCTCTTCTTGTTTCAATATGGGAATGGCACTCAGAGGAAAATGATTATTCAAAGATTACTCTTTCATTGCTCTAGAGACTTAATGGAGTCCAGAGTTATGTGTTAAGTAACTGTAACTATTATGTTCAGTTTTGGTTTTGTTTTCATTGTGATTCAGTTCCTGTTTTCCTGCTTTAATGTAGTTATCTAGTTAGTTCCCTATCAGTCAGTCACGTTCGACGTTACGTCAGAATGACTGACGAATTAGGATCTCACCTGATAGCCCAATCACCTTCGAAACCAACCCAACGGCAAGCGAGATTTGGATTGTGAACCATGCCACGCGGAGTGGGTATATAAGGAAGCATGCTGCACTCGCTAATTTAAACTTTCGCTTCTGAGTCGAGCGTTTCATTGTCGATTCTGCTCTGCAATCATCAAAAAATATTGACAAACCAGGAAATAGCTCGCTATTTAAACTGCATTCAAGGTTCCCACCACTCCATTTAGGGACCAGGGGTTACATAAGTAACCTAGACATTATCTTTGTAAAGTAAACTATTTTGACCTTCTTCGTCAACCTTCATCTTCGGACCCATAATGTGACAGTACTGTAATATAATTAAACCATAATATAATGGAACTAATTGAGCTATACGATTATTTGAATAACATTTTAATTTGATGAGAACTTTTCAGACATCATGATGAGAAATGTTAAAGGTGTCCTATTATGTCCTTTTACAAAGTCTTGATTTTGTTGTTGGGGTGTACAAGACAAGGTCATCTTCGTAAACGAAAACTGAAACTAAGACTAAAACTATTGGTCAAAAAACATTTTCATAAACTGAAATAAAATAGAAATTTCAACATAAATGAAAAACTAAAACGAAACGAAACTAACAACAGTTACTGAAAAACTAACTGCAATAAAATAATAATTAGCAAAATTAAATAATCGGTTTCGTAATTAATAAGCTCTCATCCTGTACTGGAAAATCACTTTTTTCCATTCCACTACGCAAATTTTTCAATGTATGTGTTACGCACCGCTCTGAGACACGAAGGTAGATCCAAATGCAGCTTTTATTTAGGGGCAATCCAGACACGTAATCCAATAAACAGGCAATGGGTCAAAACACAGGTAGACAGTCCAAACAAACAAAACAAGACAGGCAGGGGTCAGAGGCAAGAGTAATCCAAGGAACAGGCAAGAAATCCGAAAACCAAGAAATAAGAAAACCAGGAAAACGCTCAGAGTTGCAGTGTGACACTAAACAAAACTCTGCTGAGGGCTCAGGTTCAGGTGTGTCGGCGGCCATCTCTGCTGAGGGCTCAGGTTCAGGCGTGTCGGCGGCCATCTCTGCTGAGGGCTCAGGTTCAGGCGTGTCGGCGGCCATCTCTGCTGAGGGCTCAGGCGACGTGGCAGTGGCCATCTCGTCCGGAGACACTGGCTCGGCGGTGGCCATCTTGTCCGGAGACACTGGCTCGGCGGTGGCCATCTTGTCCGGAGACACTGGCTTGGCGAAGACCATCTTGTCCTGAGACACTGGCTCGGCGGAGACCATCTTGTCCTGAGACACTGGTTCGGTGGCGGCCATCTTGTCCGGAGACACTGGCTCGGCGGCGGCGGCGGCCATCTTGTCCGGAGACACTGGCTCAGCGGCGGCGGCGGCCATCTTGTCCGGAGACACTGGCTCGGCGGCGGCCATCTTGTCCAGAGACACTGGCTCGGCGGCGGCCATCTTGTCCAGAGACATTGGCTCGGCGGGCGTGCCGTGAACAGTCTCTGGCTCGGCAGAAGTGACGTGAACAGTCTCTGGCTCGGCAGAAGTGACGTGAACAGTCTCTGGCTCGGCAGAAGTGACGTGAACAGTCTCTGGCTCGGCAGAAGTGACGTGAACAGTCTCTGGCTCGGCAGACCTGACGTGAAGCTCTGGCTCGGCAGGGCTGACGTGGAGCGCAGGCTCGGCAGGGCTGACGTGGAGCGCAGGCTCGGCAGGGCTGACGTGAAGCTCTGGCTCGGCAGGGCTGACGTGGAGCGCAGGCTCGGCAGGACTGACGTGAAGTGACTCAGCCAGCAAAAGAGCCTGGATTATGTATTGCTGAAGGTTCCAGTCAGGGTGATGAAATGGCATAAGGGATCTGAACGGCTCGGATAGTCCTCCACGGAAAAATATCATTAAGCACTCTGTGTTCATTGAGGTGAGATGTGCCAGTTTAATAAAGTCCATGATATATTCCTCAAGGGGTCGGTCTCCCTGACGGAGACACATAATCTGTGCTGCTGGATCTTCGTGTGGCGAAGTTTTCTGTTACGCACCGCTCTGAGACACGAAGGTAGATCCAAATGCAGCTTTTATTTAGGGGCAATCCAGACACGTAATCCAATAAACAGGCAATGGGTCAAAACACAGGTAGACAGTCCAAACAAACAAAACAAAACAAGACAAGACAAGACAAGACAAGACAAGACAGGCAGGGGTCAGAGGCAAGAGAGTAATCCAAGGAACATGCAAGAAATCCAAAATCCAAAATCCAAAAACCAAAAACCAAAAACCAAGAAACAAGAAACAAGAAACAAGAAACAAGAAACAAGAAACAAGAAAACCAGGAAAACGCTCAGAGTTGCAGTGTGACACTAAACAAAACTTTGCAGTGAGTGAAGGGGTGAACCAGGCTTATATGGGGTGAACTAAACAAGAAGATGAGATACAGGTGAATGTGATAATGAGTGCTGATGAGTCCAGGCAGAGAATGATGGGAGATGTAGTCTGTGAGTGAACGTGAGAGTCTGGTGTGGAGTGCCCTCTGGTGGCTCTCAAGGGCACTCAAGCTGGTGACCGTTACAGTATGACAGTTGCGCTCGAATCTCACGTCTTTTGCAGCGTTTTGCGCATGACACAATGTTCTAAAAACGCGGCACTCAAGTTAAAATAATTTAAACTTTTAAAAGACGTGTCTTTTCCCTATTCCGCTGCCCGCGTTTTTCCTTTTTCCGTTTTTCTTTTTCCTTTTTCCCAAACTTTTAAGCAAAACTGCTTTCTGTGTGAAGCTGCCCTAAGAAGCAGAAATGGCCAAATAGGCCTATGTATTTCCATCATGTCATCAGACCGTATGCAAATACAGCTGTACCTTAATTCCAAGTAAGATAACCATCTCATGTGAAACTAAACAAGATATACCACACATATTGACAAGATAAGCACACTGAGCAGAAAACGGAAAAAAACAAATAGCATATCTAGCCCAGAGATAGAAGTATTGTCAGAGTAGAAGTAGGTTATGCTAAATGTCTGGTCTGAATAGAACATTTGAATATGAGTATAACTATGAGTAGCTATACTCATAGTTATGAGTATAACTATGAGTATATATATATAATTTTAAAAGATGCAATAGACAAAAAGCATAAATGGATCAATACAAGAAAAATGTTTGAAAGGATTAATCATAGAAATAACCTTATCATAATAATCATATGCATGTTTTTTTTTCTTTCTTTTTTTCTTTTCTTTTTTCTTATACACCACGTTTAACAAGATTTAATTTTTAATATGAATGAGTATGAATGAATATTTTTTTTTACTTTTTAAGTTGCATTTGTTTGGTTCTTTTTTCATTCTCAAGCAATTATTTTATTTTTATTATTAAGAAGTTTGCACAAGAGTTAACTGTAAAACTGCAAACATTAAACTTTGCTGACATTAAATGTCTTTAACTGGACGTGTTCTGTTAACTCTGCTAAACTTACTAAAACTAAAACTGAAACTAAATATATAAAAACTGAAATAAAAATGTGTTCACAAAATAAAAGCTAAACTAAAACTAACAAAACCATTAATGAAAAACTAAACTGAAATTTATAGGAAATTTGTAAATGATATTAAAATAAAAACTAATTTAAAACTGCAAAACTAGAATAACCTTGGTACAAGAATATACTTGATTGTTCAAAAATCGGATTATTTTTCACATATTTTACAATATTACAGCACCTCTCTCCCCAGTCTGGCCCGAACACGCCGTTTAGATCCGGTTTCGTTGAAGCCCCTCTTTCCACAATGCGCTGTAACTGGTTAGCTGGCCCAGTTTGTTGTGATTAGCACTGTCATGCCCCTTACCATAACCGCCAGGCGCGTTCTCCTCTCAGGTGTAAATATTCAAGGATGGCCTCGATTTCAAAACAATTCAAGCCTGACCAAGCATAGCCCAAGCCTAAGCATGTTCAAAAACAAGAGGTTTAATCTTCCAGCACAAATTTCATGCACATACTTTGCAAGCATGGATTTCACAGGATGTTTCAGAGTGGTATGTTTGTTTTTTTGTAATTTTCTTTTACATTTTAGATACGCATTTAATCATATTATTTGTCAGAAACTATGGAAATACAAACAGTAATCGATCACAAAACCATGGTTAATTTTCTTAAGGGGTGGTGAACAGTCTTACAAAAGCGAGAGCTTACAGTAAATACTATATCAACACTAATATTGGCTAGCAGGTGAGCGGAGGCAAAGCTTTGCCCTTTGTCTCAATCGTAGCAACAACATAAAACTTATAATTTGAACTGTTAATAGAGAACGCAACAACAAATAATAAGACATACTTACAAGTTGTGATCCACAAACAACAGATTCTCCCTTCAGGAGAAGGTTTTGTGTGTAGCCTGCATCTGGAATCGCCTGCATCGTGGTTCTGGAAGCTGTTCTCTGTAAAATGTGCAGCGCACACAGATAAACGTTGGGATTAAATTGTTAAGGAACAGTGTTTAAAATAAATTTAAACCACTCTAAGTTCGTCAGCCTTTGGAAGGTCAAACAAATGAGTTTTGGAAACGGGGTGTACAAAACAGCGTCTCACTGACATAGCGCAACACTGTCTTCTCTAATGCAGCTCATCCAGACCTCGCACTTTTTTTCGCTTATTCTGTGAGCGCAGATTATTTAAATGAGGAACATTATGACTTCACAAAGCCCAGAATTTTTTTGTTGTTGTAGTTCAAACGAGCAGTTCGTTGTAGTTCTTGGAAAGTGGATTCTGTTAAATAAAATATCTCCCCTTGGAGTGGACTTTGAGCTTTGTAACCTTGCAGATCTTTTTTTATGCCAAAACAGCACCCTAACTAAAGTTGAAAAAGTGAAAAAGCATAATAAGACCCATTTAAAGTTTATTTATTTTGGTATTTTTGGGGAAAAATTTGATTGGTTGCTTCAAGGTTTGTAACCCTATTGCATTGACTTGATGTGAAGCATTATGAAAAATAAGATAACCTACTGTATTTAATATGCTTTAAAAAAATACTTTTACTGTGATAATTTCTCTAAAAAAATACTTTTACTGTGATAATTTCTCAAAAAAAAAAAAGAAAGAACATCTGAAATTTAAGTCTAAGTCTGCTCTCCATTTAATTGCAATGATTTCTAGAAGAAACATTTGAGATAAAGGAGAGTTAGTCTTGTGTATTCTTACTGATGGATTGTTGAATCCTCTTGCGTTTATCTGTCAAACTGTCAAATGTTGAACAATCTTTGCTATTGTCAGGCTTGTATAACCGTGAAACCATTAAAATCTGTCTATTTCTTTTCTCACTCTTGCTTTGTGTGTATGTGCCACACACATTGCACACAAACATACACTTTGACATGTGCCCGTGGGACTAGAGGTTTCCCGGGCCTCAGCCTTACAAATGGCTGAAGATTAATTGGCATTTTAAAGGTTGCTCTGGTTTGAGATGTGCCCACACAACAGCTTGCTCAAGGAATTCTCCAACATCTGTTCTTGAATCAATGAGTAAGCTCCTTATTAAGAGATGCAGGTTGAGGAGATCACCGCCCATCTGTTCGGAAACAAGCATCTCTCCTGTTCACTCAGAGTCTGACTGCTTTACTTACATGTTACACAGCTCACTGTTCTCACAACAGTGTGCAAAACACATGATGTCTGACACATTACTGACATGTCTGCCGAAAGAACATGGGCCTGGACTATCGTCAAGCAGGTTGATGGGAGGCTGGGATGCCCTCAGGCAGAAACTGTCACCAGCAACTGTATCAAAGGCTCACACAAACATGACATACTGCATTTTTATTTAATCTGCAAGTCACCATGAACTCAAAATGGAAAATGTTTTTTTATGGAATATTCCAGTAATTATTATAAATGATTAATCCATGCACATCATTATTTTTTTTAATTCATGGGCCCTTGTAGTTTTTAATCAAAACAACTTCCCCTGCATCTTCCCCTGTTACTCCGAAATCGCTCCCTAAACCCTCATTCACCATTCCCTACGTTAGCCCACTAATACTGTTCACTTGAAGGAGTGATTGAAAACGAGTGAGCGAATTCGGACAGCCGTTGAGCGTACATCGGTTGTACACTTTGGTTGTTACAGTGCAATGTGGGATTGAATAAGTGCACTCAATAATGTCCACTATGGTTCCATCTGAGGAAGGGCCGCGAAAGGCCCGAATACATTTTCTTTATGGGAACTCTCCGGTGTGCGGATCTTTACTTTTTTTCTTGCACTATGGTTTCGGACACCACCACAAACGGATGTCCCCTCAAATAGCACCCTATTTGAGGGTATAGGGGGCGATTTCGGATTCAGCCCTATTTTCTCTTTTTTTTTCTTTTTCTGAGCATAGTTACCCGTTGGATGGGGGCAGAGCCTGATTATTTCTTACAGCTGTTTATTTAAGAAATGCTGGTGGCACTTCACCTTGGCCTACCTCCAGAAACCTGTTGTTGGTGGTTTTGGAGTTTGTATTACCTTTTCTTTTGTACAGGATGGTGAGTTTTGTTTGTTTAGTTATATTAGATTAGAGGGAAAGCACAGGTAAGTAAGCTGACCCGGAAGATTCTTTGTGTTTTTTTTTTTTTTTTACTTCCCAATTTAGTGATGGGAAACCATGGCTTTCTGAAGTGTTTGAGGCTTTCCTCAAATTGTGCCGAAAAACAGTTCATGTGTGACCAAACAAAGCTTCAGTGACATACAAAGGTGGAATCAATCTAGGATCACAGTTCTATCTAATCTGATCTCATCTCATCTAAATTAATTTGTGCCACTGAGACCACAACATATTGATTAATAATATAAAATATACAAGTGTGCGATCATAATTAGTAATTGACGTGAGTAGTTGAAAATATATTTTGGGTGTTCAGTTTTTTTTGTTTTTTTTTTACAATTTATGTTATGGGAAGTATAGTGTTAAATCGTTTAAATAAATAATGCCTCTTCAATAATCATTTCCCCCTTTTCATTCCTCAGGTCGGGTCGAGAAGCGGCTTTTTTTTTTTTCAAACCACCTGTTTCGACCCTCCAATACTGCATGAAGTTCGAAGCTTCAAATGTCATCAGTCACGTGGTTTTGTCATTGGTACAGTGTGTGATACAATGGTGCTTTGAAAACCGCGTCTGAGCATCGGAGCCCTAGTATCAACCGTCCCATCACTATTTTTCTTGGGAGTTAGGAAAGTGTTAACTCTGAGTAGTAATTAAGATTAGTTAGCTTGCCAGTCCTGATTTGAATTTTGTATCCTCTGACCCTGTCTACAGTCCTCAAACTGAACTATCCAACCACGCCTTTATGGAGGTGCCAAAAAGTTCAGATGGCGAAACCGGGGCATCGAGGAGAAAGCCCTTCTCTTTCTCCCCGATGTCTGCCAGGTTCACCCACAGATGCCTCTCCGTTGCCACCATTGCCACCATCGATCTGCCAACCGCGGCTGCAGTTTGTTTGGTGGCCTGGAGAGCCAAGTCTGTAGTGCGACACAGCTCGGCTACCGCTTCAGGGGAAAGACCCTTCAGAAAATCAGCCTGGTAAGCTTGAAGCACTGCCGTGGTATGCAGTGAAGTCTGCATGAAGCGTGTTCCATAACGCCCAACAGCACATCATACGCGGATCAGGGCGGCTGCGATGGCTCAGATGTCTCATCTTCTTCACCCTCAACAGCCATCTCCTGCTCTTCCTAGCATAGTGCCAGCAGAGCACTGTCCGCTGAACCAGAGGATGCAAGAGACAACGAATCCTCATCCACCAGCACCCTCTCATCAGCCGCTGAAGCGCGTGAGAGATTGACACCTCTCTCATATGCTTCAGCGAGCTCCATCTGTGAGCCCCATTATCTTAATCTCAGTCTCCTCTCCACCTTAGTGGGAAACGGTCACAGTGTACGCAAACAGCTTCCTCAAGAACTGAGCGTGTGTGCTCCTTCGCCCAAACAGAGAACGCACTAGTCATGTGCGTCATTGGATGTCAAATATCTAGAACACGGATCAGCACACTACTTGAAACGTTTGCTTTTACAAGCTGGTTTTGATCAGCGCGCTTCAAACAAACAGTCCCTGAAGATGAAAAGAGGATGACACGTTCTCTCGGCACCCCTTATGGTCGCATTAGTAGTGACATCATAGGCTGTCGCCAGCCAATACGATTGCTGTGATTTTACAAGTGCTTCAGATAGTCACGCTGATGTGTTCCCCAATAGTGTCTCAGGACGCAGTGCGAGTTCTCTTTCGAAAGGGAACTATATTACCCATGATGCGGTACAGGAAATTCCACCAGAGAGTCACGTCAAGCAAAACACAAAGAGCTGTTTACAGTAGCTCTGCCCACTACCATGACACACTGCGAATGATGTACTGTTATCAAGTCGGTATCCCTATGCTCTCAAATTACAAAAAAATAAAAAAAAATATATATATATATCCTACTCATTTAATATAAAACCAAGACATTTATGTTATATGTCGCTTTGCAGTTGCTAGGGTATTTTACTTGCATCAAAAGAAGCCACCCTAAACTACTCATTTAATATAAAACCAGGAAATTTATGTTATATGTCACTTTGCAGTTGCTAGGGTATTTTACTTGCATGCGTCAAAAGAACCCACCCTAAATATTCTGATTCTAGATTGGGTCCCTCTTTCAAATGTCAATCTATATGAGGTTTTTGGTAATTGTATCTTCCCTCAGGCAAATATCGTTAATCTGATTGTTTAGAAAAGTAGCAGTAGCTACAATTCTCCTCAACAAACTGCATAAATTGAGTATCATTCAAGTCTGTATAAAAGCATGCATGAGTTGCTCATCAAAGTTTAGGCTGTATTGAGGGTTAGGAGTTTGTTCAACAGTATAAGTAGTATTTATGAAAAATGCAGAGCAACCAGATAAACACTGGAAATCAATTTAATTGTGTAGTGTACTTGTTCATAGGTAAAATTAGATTTGAGTGGAAAAAGCACTCAAATGTATGCAGACATTTTGTGAGCAAACGCAACGTTTCTACAGTGAAAGTTTTTGCGAGAGAATGCAAAAGCACTGAACCATGTCCACTTAGAGGCTCCATAGGATTGCACTAGACAAGCAACCCCTGACAAACATTCACAATCATATTCTCCTAAATATGATTCACATCAATACCGTAACTTCTCTCAAAACTTTGAACCAATAGCAGCTTAAAATTGTTTATGAAATTCAGACACATTTTGTCTGTCTGATTGTCTGATTTTGAAGCAGCATGACAAACAACTTCAGCTACAGATAGAAAACGGGTCTTTAAAATGGTTGATCAGAGCAATATCTGAAAACATTTTGATGAAGGAAGTTTAAAGTCCATATTACTGTAAAATAAAATTTTTTGTAAAAAAAAAAAAGTTGGACGGGACTTGATTTTATCAAGTAGACTTGATTGGATAAGAAAAGGGAAAGTGTTATAAATAAAAGTGCGTTTAAAGTCATTTTAGAGGTTCGTCAAGTTACTGCTTTAAAAGACGACAAGACTATTCACCAATTAATTGTTTACAATAATTCTGTCACACACAGAAGGGGGGAACAGACAGATTGTAAGATGATGAGGGCTGGAAGACGGGAGGTTGGGCGGGAGTTCAGGAAGACGGGGACTGGAGTCGTTTCCGGACTTGGGGCCGAGGTGTGGTGGCAGCCATCTTGATTCCAAGGCATTTTGGAATGGCGGCCCTCTTGAGAGACGGCTCTAGATTGGCGACGGCCATCTTACGAGACTCTGGAAGGGTGGTCTCAGCAGGACAAGATTCTGAGCGGCTTCCTCTATCTTATAAGGCGATCCACATAACCGTCGAATGTTTTCGATGTACTTCTTCAAGGAACCTGTTGCAGCTGCAGGAACTTGCTGATACAGGTGATCATCCAGCCCACACCAAAAGACGGTCTTTAATGTGTCCTCATTCCAGGGTACTCCATGCGCGTGATCAAGTAACTCTTCTGCATAGTCCTCGATCGGCCAACCATCTTGAAAGCGGGTGAGAAGAAAGTTAACTGGGTTCACTGGGGTGAGGAGGATGCCCATCCTGTGCTTCCTTGTGGTCTGGTCTTCCGTCACACACACACAGAAGGGAACAGACAGATGGTAAGGTGAAAACAGTGTTTATTGAGCAGAGTGATGGGACAACAGCAGGAACCAGATGATGGTGACTTGACGAATATTGATGAGACTTAGCTGGTGATGACTGTAGTGGAGTGCAGGTGAAGGATTAACACGATGATGGACAGGAGACAAACGGAAGACAGGAGACTTGACGATCTCAGGTGAGTGTAGGGATGGCTGTCGCGAAACTGACGTTCCGAAGCGCAGATGTTTCGAAACACTGATCCGAAGCGTGACTCAAAACACCCATGTCACGTGACTACGGTTAAATGAAGCTTCGGAGTGTTTCACAAGTGTTTCGACAGGTGGCGTGGTCCGCCGAATCAGTGTTTGATTGACAGGGTCGGGAACAGACCACACAATCGCACATCTGTATAAAAGTGAAGTCAACGCATCTTGACCTCGTGGGTTTTTGTCAAAGGCTGGAGAAATTATCTGTAAAAAAATAAGTAGGCTAAGTCCTTACACAGCAGAGAATTTAATATTTTTTTATAAAAATCTATAAAAAAGAGAGACATTGTGGCTTGATTTCTTTTATTAATATTCATTTTTCATGACCAAAATAACATTATGCACAGTGAGGAGCCTACAGGTTACAAGCTTCACATATTAGAAAAATACAAATAATAAAAAAACACCAAATTTTTTAATGGCTCGTTGTCAAGGTTGTTTCAGATCAACACCTGCAAGTGACCACTAGGTGTCACCGTTGAGACGGGTGTCGGATTGTTTCGAAGCCTCGACACAATATGGCACATTTGCTTCAAATGTTTCATTGTTTCACAAAGCCTCGATCTGCCCACCACTAGGTGAGTGTACAAGGAAAGAAGTCTGATTGTTTACCTAGCAGTTACATTCATAGTAACGTTGACGAGACCAGACACTGACGTGAGAGTGATGCAGGTTGATATAGGCTGTGTTGAATGGTGGAACAGGTGCGGGGAATCAGTATGGTGATGATCAGCAGCAGGTGTTGTGATGGCTGACTGAGTGCAGGTGGGGACCAGAAGGGATGCTGGGAAGTGTAGTGCAGACAGGTTACAGAATTGGTGACTGAGCTGGTGACTGACAAATTCAATAATAGGATGGTTTTGATTTCATGATGACTTTACGGTGACCCTTTAATGTTAAACACCTTCTAAAATGGATAAAAGACAGAAATGGATATTTACTGGTGCATTCATGCAAGCTGAAAGGAAGATTCAGACTGATGGATGTGAGAGACTGCGTACACTTCTATAGGAACATTTTATATTATAAAATCAAATGCTTTTGATGTGGACAAATCATTGCAGCACACTCTGCATTTACTGGATTTAGGAAGGAGCTGCAAAAAGAACAAGGAGACCAGATAAATTAGATTATACACAATGACTATTATAATGCACAAATATATAATCTTGTCACTATGATGCATGCCAGACTCACATTTACAATCTCAATTTAGGAAAGAAGTGTACAGATAAAAATCTCAGAGGACCTGCTTAACTAAACGTTGGCAAAACACACTCTCAGGGTTACTGATTCAGCACTTTTGGGAAACTCTCACAATTTATATTCACCGCTTAATTCTACACACGAATGCCAAAAAGTCCATTGAGTGGGAATTATTTTGCTTTCCCCCGTAAATCTTCCACAGGCTACATCGTTTCATTCTGCTGGTAATATTTAGCACTGGGTGTTGTTGGGAGTAAGTTTGTAGGGTTGAGTAATAGAAAAGCAAATGGTGTTCAACTGAAATTAATTGTTCAATTAAAAGAACCAGCAAAGCATGTGAAGTATCTTACATGAGTGTTCCTTAACCAATGAGACTTGTGCATGTGCTCAGAAACTAGTTCCAAATGCTTCTATTTAAATAATGAGGCTGTGGGAAAGAAATTCATTGCATCAAAAAATGTGATGTTAGATCTTACAATATAGGCTACACTATAATCTGTTGTACTGATTGAACTGTCTATGTCTAAAACATCTAAAAGAAAAGTAATTTTAGAGGTAGTTAAAGTTACTTTTTGATGAAGGATGACAAAAATATATATTTTCTTTCAAGTAACATTCACCAGTTTTTTATTCACAAAAATTAAATAATAGGGTTGTTTTGATTTCAGGTTTACTTTAAGGCAAACCTTGAATGTTAAACACCTTCTAAAATTTTAAATATATAGACGGTCAAAGATTTACAGATGCACTAGCATACAGTACACAGTACAACAGTGTATATATCTGATTTCTTAAGGTAAAATGTCAAATTTTCAGAACCCATGTTGAGATTCTTGCTGTGTAAAAATGTATTAGACAGACATATTTCCAATGTTTAATTGGCTGAGAGATTGATATCAAGGCACACAATAATACAACTTTTTTAATGCGGTGTATTGCTAATCTAAAGTAAGGGTCAATGGTTTGTTAATGTCATTAATCAAAGTATCTATATGGTGTATATATATCTAGTTGAGGGTATCCAGAATCCAGAATTCTTCTTCAATCCAGAATAGCAGCACTGCTGAAAGGATTGTTTGAGCAGCGCCCTCTACTGTACAGGTGTGATTTTGCATTTCCTTCGGCATGAGGCTTATTCATTTAACTTTTTGTGTGACAGGGCCTAACACAATTAGCTGCTTTATTTATAGGGAGTAACACAATATTGTAATGCATTACTTTACTTTTCCCAACACTATATATACAGTATCTATATATGGTTAATGACACTGCGATAGTCTTTTGTTCCCTTTTGTGACGTATGTCCAAGTGAAACAGCTTCTCGAACAATAAAAAATGTCGGGCGGGAATTGATTACGTTTGTCCATTGGGAATTGATTAGATGGTTGGATAATTGTGGTTTGCTATTACTGCGATCTCATGTGAGTGACAGGTTGTCCCGCCCTCACTCTAGTAAACTCTAAAAAAGAGAAGAGAAGAGAAGAGAAGAGAAGAGAAGAGAAGAGAAGAGAAGAGAAGAGAAGAGAAGAGAAGAGAAGTGAAAAGAAGTGAAAAGAAGTGTTGCTACAAGGGAAAGAGGGGAATAAATATTTTTTATTACGAAGGCACATAAATAAAAATAAATTATGTGCGAGGATAAATCATTTATAATAAATACCACAATATTCCATACAAAAAATGTAAATGGTCAATTCAAATTTAAGGGTGACTTTAAATTGACAAGTGTTTTCCAAATGTCATATTTTGAAATTAAATACAAGACAAAACAATCACATTACACATACAGACATGCCTAAAATAATTTTCATCCATCATATTTTATTGACAATAATACTAAATACAATTCAAGATTCTTAATACCTCTTCTGAGGTATATAGAACATGTCAGATTCAACTCACCCAAGTATTCTTGCAAAGGAAGATTGATAGCAGTTTTGTAGTTTTGCCATTTTTCATGGCTTAGCACATCATACTTGTCACAATATCACCATCAGTTATCTAAGATGGACAGGCTCACCATGTTTTGCCCTTAAATGTAGCAGAACAGATTGAGAGCCAAACACTTCCTCCTCTGTGATAAGGGGATAGATTTACCCTGCAGTTTGATTAATCTGTTTCTTTCTGCGCCTGCTGATGGTACACTAAACTCCACACACACACAAACATCATAAGCATTGGGATCGATATGGCTTTAGAAGTCAAACTGAACTGTAGATGATAGAATTCTGAGCTAAGCCTTGAGAATCGTGATGCCAAAGTACAAAGCATACATTTTTCGAAGCTAGTCTTGGTATTCCTTTTGAACTTTTGAATTTGCTTAGCTAGATGGTTCAAACTGAATTGTTATTCAACAATGTGCATTTTTTATGGTGGGGGCATATTTGACATAATAAGACATATTTCAGATTAAACTAAAAGCTAAAGAAAAAAAAGGTAAGCTTGATGTAATTAATTGGACCATTCGCTACATATCAGAATGGAGGCATGGTTGAATGGCTTGTGGAGGTTTGTGTTTTAATGTTGTGTGAAAAAATATTTTATTTAGGCAAACAGTTACTTCTGACTGGCCGTTAATGGACAAGACATTTACATTTATGCAGACTCTTTTATCCAAAGCAACTTACATTGCATTTCAAGGTACACATTTACATTCTTATCAACTCTTGATTTTCCTGGGTATCAAACCCTTTGACCTTGGCATTGCAAGCGCCAACGCTCTACTGTTTGAGCCACAGGAAAGCTAAAGGATGCTTTTAGGTCGGACCTAGCTGGTGTAGTTACAGCATCTCCCAGAAGGGCTAACAGGTTCATTCTTACCAGTGAAACTTAAAAAAATTGCTGAAAAGTCATGGGGCAGAACAAGTGGCTATTTTGATGAAAGATTACAAAGATAAACTTGCTTATCAATTAGACAAACCATGCATGAGTTCCAAGGCCTTATCAAAATAAATAAGTTTTAAACCAAACCCTCTTGTTTAGTTTTCATGACATATAAAGTGGGAAAAACAGATCATTCTAAACAAATTTGAAGCAGATTCCATTTTCTCATAAAGCAGAATGAATCTATGGAACTCTGTAGCGAATTTGTACAATCAGAACTGTGTCATTTTCAATCAGAACATTTATTGTATCAAATCATTGAATCTAATTAATCACATCAGTTGCATTCCTTTAGGATTTTTGTTAGTATAGGAATACTATTTACATTATATGAATATTCTTCAAAGATACACGCGTATGTAAGGGGATTCATGCAATGTTTTAATTGGTGGTTTCCTCCTCTCTGAAGAAGCGCACGAGGAGAGCGAGTAACTCCAGCAATCTCTCAATGTGCATCAAAACCTTCTGCTTCATCTCTCCACATCTGATTTATGACTACACAGTCTTCTGAGGTCACTTTGACATCTAATAACTCCTTATCGAAGGATTGTTGAGGACTTAACAAGAAAGGACAGCACGACTCGTTTTAGTTTCATTCACCTCCTTTGGTTTGTGGAAACAACTGACTTGGGACACTTTCTCTAGACTGTGTTTGATTATCAGTGGGACTATCCAGGGGGAGTGTTTGAATTTAAATCCTCGAGACTTAAAAGGCATTCAAAGAAGACTGAACATACAGGTAAAGTTGCTTGTTATTCTAATGCGCTGTAGTTGTGCGTGTCTGCACACGTAAACTAGAACGCTTCTGTGCGCTTCTGCATCGCAGATAGTTTCACAAGGGACGCGTTGGCGTTCTAAAAATTCGGACGCATCTCGAGACGCGTTTTAAAACTATGTTTACTTGATGCGCCAACAATAGACGTTATACAAACACCGAGACGCGCGCGTTTTTTCACCTTGTGCTTTTCATTTGTGTAAAAAAATATATAGCGTTAACAGCAGCGTTCTGGTTTTGACCCGTCGCGTCATGTTGTAGACGCGGCGTTAGTGTGAAATGGAATGTTTGTTGATTATTTATTTCCTCTACTGTTCCAGTTATCGAAAATGAATCAAACCGCAGGAGCCACAAACACTTACAGAAGATGCTCAAAAGGAGGAAAAGTAAGTTGCGGATAACTATATGCTTTCGTTTGAAAAAGATGAAAAGTGCGAGAGACACTAAAAGCTGGATGGACAGTTGTGTTGAATGTTGACAGTCACAGTTCAATATGGAACATTGTTGAAGCTTTATCCTTGTAACAAACAAGATGTAGGTTCAAACTCATCAAGAGTTACACTGAAAGTGATTTTATAGACAAAAATGCTGAAATATACAATGCTAAAAATATACCACATACTCACTCAACTTTCCTGCAACAATTTAAACCATGCAACTTTAAAAGGTCAATCTGTGGCTTTGTTGATCCACATGTAGGCCTCTGGATTTACAAGTTAATCAAACTAAAAGACAACAATGGTATCATAAATTTAGCTTATTTAGCTAAAATATTGCTAAAACATATTTTTTTCCCCATGGTAGTCGAAGTGATGGGTGTGCATAAACAAAGGATAGATGATCAGCTGATGCCTATTAAAAAGACAAATACTGTAGCTGTTTGAAAAGTGTGGCTTCCATTTTGTTTTCTTACAAAAGTTCAAACACAATAACAATACAATAAAAATAGTTCATATGACTCATGCGTTATATATTGAAAGAGTTGTGAAGTCATATAATAAATTAGCAATTTCAGTATGCAAAATAGACAATGTCATTTGCAAATTGCAATGGAGCGAATGATTATCAGCGAATGACGACTTCAGTTTTTGTCTGTTCCTCGCACAAAGTTATCGTATGACTTAAGGGGGTATTCCAGAAAGCAAGTTATGTGACATATCTGGGTACGTTCATTCAGAGTAAACATAATCTTAACTTTCATGGTATGTACTGTAAGTAGCCATTACTCTCGGAGCAGGTTATCTTCTGGGTTAGTATGTTTCAGAGGTATTCAGCACATGATGGGGCTCCAGTGAGCATTACACATTTCACACAATATTATACTATAAAGTCATACTGTATATTATTACATAACATAAAGCAATGTTATTTAAAGGTGCATTAAGCAACTTTTCATGTTAAAAATACCCGTTTTCTAACCCATACATGCTTAAACAATTGCCTGATGGGCTGAATGAGCCCTTCTCTGATCACTGAGATTGTCTCTATAATCCTGTAAAGTAAAATAAATAAGAGGGATTCGGGCCGGAATTTTAGACTGGGCGTGACGTCATGCGCGCTCACGGCACGCTCACATAGCTATGTCTGGCAGGTTTGTGTATTCGCCGGCATTCTCCGTAGAAGATGGATTGTAAGAGACCTGGTTGTAGTTCATTTCAAACACCAACGCAAACTCCACGCAAGATTAAAAAAAAGAAAACTTGTCTCTAGTGCAACCAAAAGGGCAAAATTGGACTCAGACAGGCGTCGGAATAAGACGAGAGTAAACATATGGAAGTGTATGGATGTTGTGTATAGTTACCCTTTTTTTGTCTTATAAATGTATGAACTACTGTGACCTTGTCCAGGGACAGCAGTTGAAAAGTATTGACACATTTCACATAAATGTTCATCATTGTGTATTGTCCCTGGCAAAATATCTACTAAATAAATCTGCACTACATGTAGTTTAATGATTTGCTATTCGATTAAAACAGTTCAAATATCTTGAGTGTGATATAAAAGCTTTCCTGTAGCTCAGTGGTAAGAGCATTGCGCTAACAACGCAAGGTTGTGGGTTCGATCCCAGGGGATCGCACATACCTATGTATAAATGTATAGGATAACGCAATATAAGTCGCTATGGATAAAAGCGTCTGCCAAATGCTTAAATGTAAATGTAAATGTAAAATGCTGATATATAAGTTAGATAATTAGACACAAATTTTGAGCAAATTACTGCTTAATTAGGATGTATTGCTATTGGAATATGCTACTTAGCAGATCAATAAAACAGGCTAAACAACCGCAAATCTTCGGCGGATTAGCCTGTTTGGCTTTTATGGTAACGTCATAGTGCCATTTAATTGTTTATTACCTTGAGACAATTGAGTGTACTTTTTTGACCGACTGCTTTGAGCTTTTACAAAGTAACAACTTATATTGTTCATGAACGTGTTTCCATAACAATACAATCATAAGTGGATACAGTAAACACATAACACAGTTCAACATGGAGATAGATGGAAATAAAAAACGAAGTTTTCTACTACCCCCGTTTTTCCCTCACACATAAGTGTGTAATTTACTCAATTGCCTTTCCTTTCACATATTTAAAATGACTTGCAGATTTATAACTTTATTACCTCTGAAGACATTATGATTGTAAACAAAAGATTTGCGGCTGATGCTCCTTTGGTTATGAACAGCTCGTGCAAGCGTGTGTGTGGTCCATGAGCGTGCACATCTCTGGCTGCAGTTTCACTT
This sequence comes from Leuciscus leuciscus, assembly GCF_965113295.1. Lineage (NCBI taxonomy): Eukaryota > Metazoa > Chordata > Actinopteri > Cypriniformes > Leuciscidae > Leuciscus > Leuciscus leuciscus. The sequence continues at coordinate 10,134,344 of NC_138735.1, read as the reverse complement.
GCCGCCAGAGGTGGCATAGTTCTGCAAAAACTCAGAATCTTGCTTAATGCACCTTTAACTCTTATCCTATTTATTCTCTTCTCACACATTGTAGATGTGCATTCAAAAGGTTTTTGAATGAAAATGGGACATTTTCTATATAATGTATTTCTATAATAAAATGCATGTGATACAGTACATCTCGCAATTTTTTTTCCCAACTTTTCAGAAGAGTCTCGATCGTTTTATTATGAACAGATTGAATTTAGCCTTTTACTCACATGTAAACATTCATCAACTGCATTTTCGCTTGACGTGTGAGAACCAGTGAGGTGCAGCACATTTGAACTTCATCAAGAACCAATGAGGTTCATTCTCATGTATTACACACAGGCACAGCACGTTTGAGCTTCAGCAAGAACCAATGAAGTTAATTCTCGTGTTACGCAGCACGTTTGAGCTTCAGCAAGAAACAATCAGGTTCATTCTCATGTGTTACGCAGCACGTTTGAGCTTCAGCAAGAACGAATGATATTCATTTTCTTGTTGCGCAGCTGGGCTGCGTTCAGCCCCGACAAAACGTTGCACAACGTTTTTTATACAGAAACGGTGATGCGTTGAACACACTGTTCTGATGACGCAAGAGTTGCAACTATGGCAGCTGAGAAGGCCATTCTTTGTGTTCTTTGTGAAGAATTTTCGGAGCCTGATGAAGTCGGTATAAATATGTGTTTAACACTACAAAATATGCCCGATGTTACAGTTACTGCACTTGCCGCCCAGAACAAAAGAGAACATCCCAATCGAGTGAAGGAATTGCTGAAACTGAAATGGAAGCACGCATCTTACCTAATTCAGACTAAAACACATCTATTTAGCCTCACATACTGACTTTATTTGTAGTTCATACTGTTTTAATACCCTGTATTTTCTTTCTTATTTTTAGGAAAAGCACTTAATTAACATTGTTTATTTTTATACCAAATGTCATACACTTGCAATGAAGCTAAAAATATAAACAACTACATCATTATGTTGATATCCTATATTTTTACAATAAAACTTACAACAAACATTTCTTCTAATATCCTCAGTTGTGGCGTATACCGAGCTGCATCGAACACATTTGTAAATTACTTTCCTCGTTCACTTTAATACCGCGTGCTTTATATACATGTTGCTGCTGATTGGACTGCAGTTCTGACACACCCACCAAACAAGAGAAAACGTATCTCAAACCCCGTTGCACACCGGTGCACGCCGTTTCCAGGAAACATGACGTTCAACCCGGAAACCGTTGCAAAACGTGGCGCACCGTTTTGAACTTGAACGTGCCCCACGTTTGAGCTTCAGAAAGAACCAGTGAGGTTCATTCTCTTGTGTTACGCAGCACGTTTGAGCTTCAGCAAGAACCAATGATGTTCATTCTCCTGTTACGCAGCACGTTTGAGCTTCAGCAAGAACCAATGATGTTCATTCTCCTGTTACGCAGCACGTTTGAGCTTCAGCAAGAACCAATGAGTTTCATTCTCAAGTGTTACACAGCACATTTGAGCTTCCGCATCAAGCAGGTTTGGTTAAGCTTCTGTTTATGTTCGCTGATCTCTGTGAACAAAAGCCGAAATGAAAGCTGTTCATCATATAAAGCGATCAAGTCTCTTCAGAAAATTTTGACTAAACTGCTCAATTCTTCTGGATTACTGTATAGTTTTTTTTTTTTTTTTTTTTGAGTTTGATAGCAAATATACAAATAGAGTGTAGTATCGATGGAATGTTGCATGCACAGTATGCACTCTGTTTCCCCTCTGAATTCTCTGCTGGAGTTCCCAAAAGAGCAGCAGTGCTTTGAGAATTCAGTCTGTTCTCTTAGCATTCCCAGAACTTTACTGACAATAAATTTGGTTTCATGATACAACTGGATGGTGTGTGATTGAAGTGAATTTTTCTTGGATTCCACTTTTGTTAGACATGGCTATACACGTGGAACAATTCTCATCTTTCATTCTTTCTTATTGATTGATGCACCACCAACCCCAGATGATCGCTGTTCTAGTTAAAACTGAATTTCTGTTATGTGCACTGCAATGCAGAGTAAGATATGTGTTTATTGATCTTGATCTTTCCTGCTCTGGCTACCCTTTCTAGTACCATCGATAACTGTGATACCATTCATCACAAAACTGCTGAACAGCCTCAACCAACATGTATTTATACTAGAACTGGTTCCCCAAACAGATTTAGTATCATGAAGCAGAAATAATTTATTTAAATGGTTTATTTATTGCTGCAGTGTCACCAAAATTGCTTATTAATTTGCATACATGCCACTCTTGCTTTGCATATGCTCTGAAAGGTCAGTGATTGAAGGAGAGTATGTGAAGTATGCACTGCTGAGAGATGCCTGTCTGATTCTGAGAGTGGAACTGTCATGTTTCATTTGGATCAAATTACTAAGTGTGTTTGTGGTTGTGACATTTTCTCAGCCAATGATATGATAATGACAACTGGGAGAGACAGTTTGCAGGTAAACATGACATCTTGGCTGAAGTCAAAATATAATTAACAGTAAGAAAATGACTCAATTAAATTGGCTTTTTTGAAGTTAAAATACTTTCTCTAAAAAAAGGAGAGACTGCTATACGTATACTGTTAGGATTTTTATTTATTTTATTCTGTTTATATGTTGTGCATGTATTTAACCTATATTGAGATCAAATGTTCAGTTTCCTGCAGTGTAATATAAAAGACATTGGAAACACGTCTATGTAAAAAGAACTGTTGCATTTACCCCACGTGAATGAATTCAAATTAAAATGTTTAACACACCTTTTTTTTCACTGAACATTTGTGTTGGTGTGAATATGACTTAAGTCTTATTAGTAGAAACGATCTTCTATAAGTATTTCAGTATGTGGTGTGCTGTGATCCCCTTGAGTAAGAAATAACTGCAACCAAACATGAATCCGTCCTGAACATCGGCTTGGATGCTCCCTTCAATATTACTTGAACTCAATGATGTTGAGGGTTTTCCTAGCACAAACTGCTATTCAGATCCTTTCATAATACTTCTATTGGATTTATGGGGACTTTGACTTCCAAAAGTCAATTTAAAATTTTTTCTGCTTTAACCATTCAGTGGTAGATCTAGTTGTCTTTCTGTAGAGTAACCTTTATTTTGTGCTTCAGAACACAATGTAGAGATCATTGTTTCATCAAAGATGGTAAACGTCCTGGTCCAGTGGCACCAAAGTAGCTCCAAACTATTATATTCATACAGTTTTGGGAGAAAGGTTCATGTTATTGAATGCAGAGGTGTTCACCAAATGTAGCATTTTTTATTTAAATAAATAAGTACTATTTTTGACTTATTCTTACAAAACATTATTACAGTTGTCTCATTAAATCACATGGTTTCTGGAAAACTTTTGGCGGGCAGCAGTGTTCTTCTTGTAGAACAGAGGCTTTCTACTTACTGTCCTGCCATGCACATCATTTTTGGTCATTGTTTGTCTGATAGTGGCAAATGCATGGACTCATGAAGACTTACCCTTAACCAACATCTTTATTATCAATTTCATAATTACTTCTTTTGTCTTTAAAGGATGGTTAACATGTACTGCTGAATGTACTGAGAAGCATTCATGGTAAACTAAAATGTCGTTGCTATTGCAACTTGTTGAAGTTTAATACATTTAAAATATATTAACTGTTTGGGGACGTTTACAAGACACCATTTTCAACTAAAAACAGAAAACATCTCATTTGTTTTGGCCGCTCATTTTCGTGAAAGTGGTGTTTTGGGGGCCTGAAAACGCGAACTTTTGAAAACGGGTTTCAAAGTGCAAGTTTTTGAATACAAAAACATTATCTTCTCCGTGTAAACTCGTGATTTAAGTGTAAAAAAGTGTATACAGAAACGTGTATTCTTTTTAAGTACACTTTATATAAAGGTGTCTTTTATTTCAGTAATATTATATGATATGCTAGCACTTTTTATACTTTTAAGATTTGATGTACACTACAAGTTCACATTCAGTTCAGTTAATCACACTTCTTTTTCACAAGAATAGGTTTTATAAAGAAAAATTAGATATTGAATATTCTTGCAGAAATGTACATATCAAGCACATTGTTGTCTAATTCAGTTGAAAGTAAATGAACATTTTGAAAAATGAGCTGTAGATGCATGGATTTTTGCTAATGATTCAGTTTGAATAAGAAAAATGTAAAGTGTTTTGATGGATATGCTCATTGAATGCTTTTGTAAAGCAATTAAAAAGATCCTCTGCTGACAGACACTTCTGTTTAGCCGACTGTAAGATGAGTTTTGAATATGTGCAGTAGATAGGTAGTTATTTAGCTGAGTGAATAATTGACTGTTGTTGTTTTGTTGGCATTACAGTTGCTCACATTCATAGTCTTTGTACTGCCTATAATCAAGTTCTAGACGACTTCTACCTGACGCCTGAGGTCTACAGGAATGTTTATGTCTGTAACTGCCGTGACCGTTGTGTTCATTGGTTGATGGCAGCCTTGGCCACTGTTCTTCACAGTGTAATGAGGTATATGTAAGGACAACACCATCAGTATTGTCCCTAAGGCACCTGATGGAGTTTTAGGACACCATTAGGTCACTTGATGGAGTTTTTCGGTTCCTTGCCACTGTTGCCTTTGGCTTGCTCAGTTGTGGATATTTTGGGGATATTTAATTTAATTTTATCAATCAATAAATTCCTCTTGAAACAAACTTTGTTGTATTAGTTTAATTTAATACTGTGAAGCTGCTTTGATGCAATCTGTATTGTGAAAAGCGCTATACAAATAAACTTGACTTAAGGTAGGACACACATCATGATATTATTATCTTTATGACAAGGTGTGACAATGGCAGGAACATAGAGGTGTGATGGGAAACCTGTATTATCTCTGAAGCCTTGGAGGATTCAGTGTATCCTGTGGACAGATGTGGAGAGTGTCACATTGTGTGGGCTGTGTGTCCGTTCAAATGAGGCTCAAGAGGAGTTTGACGAATTGTTTTGTAGAAGACATGTCATGACACTATAGAGCATCTTTACAAAGGAGAAGCAGGATTAATGCATAGAGAAATGCCTCCCTAGTGAAAAAAAAGTATACTTTATTAAATTGACCTTTTCAATAGCACATTGCAAATACCCTAACAAAAATGTTACTATCTTTAAATATATTAAAAGTATATTAGCGTCATGCTTTTACCTATTTTCACAATACAACTTTTAATACTTTTTAAAATAATTGTACTTTTATATTTTCAAAAAATATATTGTAGAAAAATATACTTGAAGTGAAAATTCCGTTTTTTTTTAATAATGTGTATTTTTGCACTTTATGAAAAATATATTATAGGTATATTTTAACTGTGTGCTGGAAATGATCATTGTAACACATTACAATACATTATAGTATACCATAGTATTTTGTACAAAGTATAGCTATCGTATAGCAAAGTATTATTTGTCTATTAATGTGCATTTGTTATTGAAGGCAAAGTGTGCAATTTGTAGTATTTGGAATAAGCCAAAGGTATTACTGGGCATATACTTTTTACTCAAATATAGTACACTTATGGACGGAGCCGATAGCCTCGTGGGCAAGTGCGCCGACATGTAGCGCCGTTGTGCTTAGGGCGATCCGAGTTCGAGTCCCGGCTAGTGGACCTTTCCCGATCCCGTCCCTCCTCTCTCTCTATCTCACTTCCTGTCTAGCTACTGTCCTATCCTAATAAAAGGCAAAAATAAATCATAAAAAAAAATATATACATACATACATACATATACACATATATATATATATATATAATTTGTAAAAAAAAAAATTTTACTTGTATGTTTCGAAGACACTCGTAATGAACTTGTAACACAAATAAAGTACACTTTAATATCACTAATCAAGCATGTAATTAGTCCCTACACAGGCATATACTTGAAGTTGTTCCAATTTAGCACACAAAAGTACACTAAATACACTTAAATACACTGAAAGTACAATTTAATTGCAACTAAAATATACTTAGTAGAAATTTAGCTAAATTCATTAAAAATAGCACACTTCAAGTTAACTAATCATTAACACACAGTGGATGCAGTTTGTTTTTCCGGTGTTGTGCCGATTTCTGACCCCCGCCAAATTATTACCCCCTTAGTGTTGGTTTAGGATTGGGGTGGGGGAGGGGTTAGGATTAGGGGTGTGGTTAAGATTAGGCAATCAGGTAGCGACTTCAACAAGGGGGGTAATAATTTGGCAGGCAGTCGAAATTCACAACACCTGCAACAAGGCCCAGTTCAGCGCTGGATTTGCCGATTGTTTGAAACTGTAAAATGGAGCGGTCCCAGCGATAAAAGATCCCGCTCATGAGTCGGAACCACAGGTTTACACAGGTAAGTAAAACTGCATAAAATGTCTGTGTTTTGTTGGCAATCAGCGCGCAAGTGCATATCAATGTACAGTGAATCAAAAGTTATCCAGGGATAATGCGATAATGTATTGTGTGTGTTTAAATACATTTGTTTAGCTGATCACCATAAATGTCCACTTGTTTATTCTAAAACCACTCTGTGCTCTTGACTCTTTAGCTCCGCCCACGGCACGCTTCCAGGAGCTTGACTGTTTTCGGAAAGAATCGGTACAGCTGATACAGTCTTTGTCTTTTATAAATCTGATAAAACTAAATATATGAAGGATGCAATACTACTCTATAGTAAAAAAGATTATCAAGATATTGGCAGAAACTGTGTGAATTATGTACCCTTTAATGCTCTGCACGTTTGAAAATAACATGCCATATTCTCTCAAACATACCTTAAACCTAACCAATAGTGTTAACAAAGGCAAACATGAGAGAAAAAAGCTTTTTCTGAGGCAACCATGCCATTTTATCTTACTTCAAGTCTTTCAGCTCTTTTATTCAGACTCAATCCCAGGCGCTCCGCATCACAAGTGCAATACTGTACAAGATAGAGCTATTGAGAAAGTTTATTAGAAAAGCCACAGAAAAGCTACATATGGAGCTAGTTATCTGACGGAAATGTCAAAACTTTGGCTATTAGTTTACAATTCATGCACTATGGTAAAACTAATTTGAGGTCATATCATAGCATTGTGCAAGGAACTGTAAAACTAAGTCTTTGATAATCAATAATCTGCCAATAATATGTGTAAAGAAATAATTGTTTTACTGCCACCATTGTTCATTTTAGCTGGAAACTGCAGTGAATTTTATGTGTACAGAAGGTTTGTTTCTGGCTAGTTTCTGGAATTTTGCTAAATGTAGGTAGAGCCTATATGTTGCAATATTGACTGCTGTTCAGTAGGACACGTGAGTGCCGTTTGGGACAGGACCATTGGCTCACCCATGAGGTTTGCCTGTTTTAGTAAGGCAGGAAGAAGAAATGATTGGTGGCCTTCTATGTGTGAAACATGCAGAGTTTTTATACTGTGTTTGCATTAAGGTCTGGATCAATGTATTGAGTTCATTTTTCATGTGGGTTTTCTTTTTCTTTTCTTTTTTTTCTATCAATATTTTGAGTAGTGCAGGGATTCATGAAACTGGAAATAACAGGGAATATTATGTGTGTGATTTTTCAGGTTGGATAAGTCACTGAAAAAAAACAATAGAATTTATATATATATATTTATTTATTTATTTATTTATTTATTTATTTATTTATTATATGTATTATTATTATATTTTTATAAATATTTACCCCAAAGATTCTATGTATATTCTAAAATATTTCATCAGTCAAAAATAGCTATTTGTGAGTATACTAAATTGATTTGTAAAACTTTTATCCAGGAAACGACCTGAAAAGTTGTGGAAACTCGTTGGTCAAAAGGTGGGAAATCTGATACTTTTTTGTGTGGTTTTTATGATTTTTTTACAAATAGTTTGGGAAAAATAGTTCAGTCACATTTGCTATACCTGGAAAGAAGACATCAGATATGCTATTCTGCACTTTGGTTAATAATAGCTTGTAAAAAATTTTTTCTTTTTCCCCTGCTGGCAAGCTGTAGCAGCAGTTAACCACTAGAGGTCCCTATTGTAATACATTCTTATAGGGAAATGTTTGGTAATGTACATTTAAGACGTGGTTTTGCAGCATATGCTGATTTTGCTTATCGGCTGTGACAGTTTAATAAGAAAATGGTTGTGAGTGTATGTCATCAATTGAGTCCGATGTACATAAAAACTCTGATAAAGAGCTGTAGATTCTTATTTGATTATGTGCAGGCAGAATTACAGCCGTTCGCTGAAGTAAACATTGTACATGACTGTGCATATATTGAGCTATATAGCTAAGCTTGAATTTAAAATAGGGCTGAAGAGGAACATGTTTATGGTGTCGGAGGAAAGGACAAGCATCCCAACAAATCAGCATAACAGGAGTGGATATAGGAGAGGGTATCTTTGCTGTGGTACTGTGCTCACTAGTTATGTCTAGACAATTTCCTCTGAAAATAAGACCAAGAATAAACAACACCCGCTGTGATGAGGAAGAAGTGGCCCCAAGTGCTCTCCAAACTTTTCCAAAACTTTTAAAACGAGCACTAAAGAACACCTGCTTGAGGAAATCTGAGTCTCCCATGACTTTCCCAACATCTGTTAAATGATTGCAGTTGTAAACCTGAGTGGTTCCTCCTTTATTCTCCCTGGAAAGACACACAGTCCGTTTCATTCTCAGTTTTACCTGGAGGCAAGTTCACAAGAGTTGTATATTCACTATAAAAGAGGTGTCGGGAAGGAGACCCAAACTTGTGACCTCTGAGAAGGACTGTACTTAGGGTTGATACAAAATCCTCAATCTCCCCAGGTTGTCCGATCAGAACAATAATGAGGACGAATTTTACACTCTCATGCCACTCTTTAATGAAACAGTTTGACATAGACGATGTGAGTTCTGTTCATGGTTTCTAAAATAAAACAGAAATAAAATAGACTCATGAATAATAAGTATGCATACACAATTGTAACAATAAATGCAATTGAGGTATGAAAAGGAAGATGTCTAAATCACTACAATGAATATAATATAACAATAAACAATATATCTCAAAAGTGCAAAATACTATACAACTGGTACATATAATACTGTCTTAAATTGCACAGACATAAATTATTAAACTGCCTGGTTGGCTGGAAACCACCAAAACTCAGCGCTATAACATTTGGCTAAGAAGGGGTTAAATCGCCGCCACATCCGAAAACATGCAGAGAGCGCATGCTGGTGTCACGTGATCAGAGTTAAAGCCTATGATGCGCACAGCCAAAAACACGGTGAAATCACTCTAAACACCATCAAAGATATGGGAAAGTATGAAACTATCATATAGCCTAAATCTGGTTTGGTTATTTAGCTCCAGGAAAGCACACATCAATAGACAGAGTAAAGTGTAAGGAATCGTAAACATACGACATTAATCTAAGCAAGGAACAGACAACAATATTTACATAGACTCACATTCTCATGGACGCATGAAGCAGAACTGAAGAATAAAGATATTTCCCCCTAGATACTGTATATCGGATCGGGAATGGAGCGAGTGTCTCCGATGAAAGTTACATGCATACTGACAACAGTTCGGGGTTGCGCTAGTGGAGACTGTCTGATTGGTGGAGAAAAAAAGGGGGGTTGCTGATTGGCCTAACTGTTGCTGGGCACATGTAAAATAGAAAGTGACACTACAGTAAACCAGATAATAACTTATAATAACACAAACACAAGATAAAGTCAGAACCTTATTAACAGCCGCCCCCAACTTTGGGCAGCAAAGTTGAACACGAGTCAGTCAGGAATGTCTCGAGGAAGTGCAGGCAGCTTGATGAGCTTGGCGACAGGTCTGGTGTAGGATTTGTCTTTGATCTGAATCTGAGCAATACGAATCCTGCCATCAGCTCCAGGGAAAACGTCTGTGACTTTGCCAACAAGCCACAAGGCACGCGGAAGCTGCTGGTCAACAACAAGAACAATGTCATCAATACGGATGTCCTCTTGGTCTTGTTGCCATTTGGAGCGGCTCTGGAGAGATGGTAAGTAGTTCCTGATAAAATGGATCCAAAACTGATCCGCTAAGACCTGGCAGTGTCGCCATCTGCGGCGACTGAGGAGCTCTGTACCTGAATAAACAACCTGCGGAGTAGATGGGTCCAGCCGCCCCATCAGCAGCACATTTGGAGTGATTGGATCTGGGTCTGCCACATCAGAAGAAGTGTAACCAAGCGGTTTGGAGTTGACAATGCTCTCCACTTCAGTAAGGATGGTTCTGAGGACCTCCTCGGTGACCGTTTGTGATCCCAGTATTGCATGCAGCGCTGACTTGATGGTGCGGATTTCTCGCTCCCAGGAACCCCCAAAATGAGGGGCACTAGGTGGGTTGAAGCGGAAATGGATTTGCTGGCTAGCGAGTTGTGACTGCAGAGCGGGGGCAAGGGAGTTGAAGGCCTCTTGAAGTTCTGAGCTGCCACCTTTAAAGTTTGTACCTTGATCGGACAGCAATTCGTGAGGTTTTCCCCGTCTAGAGATGAAACGGCGTAGACTCATGAGGAACGAGTCAGTGTCCATACTGGCCAGCAGATCTAGGTACACTGCATGTGTGGTGAGGCATTTGAATATTATGCCCCATCGCTTCTCATTGCGCCTCCCTATTTTAATGAGGAAAGGACCAAAACAGTCCATGCCAGTTGAGTAGAAAGCTGGATGGTGTAACCTTAGACTGGAAGGCGGGAGGTCGGCCATTTTGGGAATAATGGGTTGGCTGCGCCACTTGCGGCACTCTGGACAGTGGTGTTGCTGCTTGCGGACAGCCTCTCTACCTCGCAAGATCCAGAACCTTCTGCGTAGCTCAGCGAAGACTCTTTCAGGGCCTGGATGTGCAAGCTTGCTGTCGTAATCAGCAATGATCAACTTAGTGATGGGATGATGAGGGTCTAAGACAAAGGGATGCAAAGTGCCTGAGCTGAGGGATTCACAGCGTCTTAGTCGGCCCCCGACACGGATTAACTGAGTCTCTGGGTCGTATTCTGGGGCCAAAGTGATAAGCCTACTGCTGGATGGAATGGGCTTTTCGGAGGAGATGAGAGCAAACTCCTCTGGAAAACAGTCACTTTGCACTTGTCTGAAGAGAGAGAGTTCAGCTTGTCTGAAAGACTCAGCTGTGGCCGCCCCGTGACATGCTCGAACTGTGGCTTCCAGTAGCTCTTGGAAGCTGTTAAACTGGCTAGTGTCAGGTAAAGGTGTATGAGGGGAAGTAGAGATGACGCCACAAAACTTGGATTTGCGCAGCTCTGTTGAATCATCAGGGCATGTAATGTCTGGACAGGAAGACCAGGTTGACTCATTTTCATGAAGGAAGGCAGGTCCAGATCTCCAGCGGCTGTGACTCTGGATCTGTGAGAGGGTCAGTCCGCGAGTTATATCGTCAGCAGGATTCTCACTGGAGTGGACATAGCGCCATGAGCTGCTCTCAGTTAATTCCTGGATATCCGCAACTCTGGCACCGACGAACACCTTATAGCGGCAGGAAGGAGACAGCAACCAAGCCAACACGGTGGTGGAGTCGGTCCAGTAGGTGACGGAGGAGATGGAGACTGTGAGCTCTCGTTTCAGGACTGCACCAAGCTGGGCTCCGAGGTGGGCAGCGCAGAGTTCCAGCCTCGGGATGGACTGCTGGCGGACTGGAGCAACACGGGAACGGGCCGCTAGGAACGCTACCTGGACATCATCATCGGCGCTGACAGTACGCAGGTAGGCGACCGATCCATAGGCCCTCTCTGAAGCATCTGAGAAAATGTGGATGCTCTGGGAGGACGCTGGGAGGTCGGTGTCTGAGTGGACATAACAACGATTAACAGTTACGTTAGGAAGTAATGGAAGTTCACTCACCCACGCCTGCCACAGCTGGAGCAGATCCTCGGGAAGATGAGGATCGTCCCAGTCCCGTTTCTTTCCCCAGAGGCTCTGCACCAGGATTTTGGCCCGAGTAGTGTAGGGAATGAGCAGCCCTAGAGGGTCATATTGTTGAGCTAGGACTCGGTAAATGTTGCGCATTGTGGGCTCAGGTTGCTTTGTGTGGCGAAGGCGATAGGTGAGAGTATCTGTTCTGCAGTGCCAGTGCAGCCCGAGAGTCCGTTCTGGGGGATCTGCACCCTCCATTGATAGCCACAGATCTCTGCTCTCGGATTTGAGTTCAGGTGGCAGATGACTGATGATGTCTGGAACGTTGGTGGCCCATTGACGGAGCTCAAAGCCACCTGATTGGAGCAGAGTCTGAAGTTTGCGGATGAGCTGCTTTGCTTCTGAGATGGATGGGAAGCTTTGAAGAAGATTGTCTACATAAAAACAGTTCTCCATTGAAAGACGAGTATCTTCATCAAGGTTGCTGTGATCAATGATGTGCTTTTGGAGGGCAAAGGTCGCGCAGCAGGGACTGCAGGTGGTGCCGAAAGGGAGCACTTGCCACTGGTAGATGTCAGGCTTGTTGCTGCGGTTCATGTCCCTCCATAGGAAGCGGAGGAAGGGCTGATCCTCAGACAGGAGGCGGACCTGATGAAACATCCCCTTAATGTCGCTGCTCACCGCAGTGGGATATTGCCTGAAACGGAGCAGGACACCGAGGAGACTGGAACCTAGGGTTGGCCCTGGAAGTAGATGTTCATTCAGGCTAGTGTTTTGGAAGGTGAATGAGCAGTTGAATACGATGCGGTCTTTGCCATTGTGATGGACCATGTGATGTGGGATATACCATGATTGCCTGCTCTGGTCCTCAGGTGATGTGAGCTTCTTGATGTAACCCGAATCCACCAGTTTATTGATTTCTTGGCTGTATGATGCAGCCTTGACTGGGTCTTTGGCGAGACGACTCTCTGTGCCTCGTAGGTGACTCAGGACAGCTTCCTTTGGGGCACTGAGAGGAGGAAGACCTTCCTTCCAGAGCAGTGGGGTGGCATATCTCTGCACGTTGTCAATGTTAACTCTGACTGTCTTCTCCTCCAGCAGTTTGATGGCCGCCTTATCCTGTTTTGACCTGGTGATGTGCTTTTCGCTACGATAGGGAAGAATGTCCATCTCCCATAATCTGGACACGTGACTGAGAAGGTCAGTAGAGGAAGTGGGAGTGTTAATAAGGAGACACTGGGGGGTGGAGGTCTGGTGCAGCAGGACTTTGGCAGGACCTTGCAGAGTCCAACCGAGACGAGTTTTCAATGCTGCGGGGCCCCCTGGTGGACCTAGGTGCACAGGCTCAACTGGAGAGAGAAGATGGGGGTAGTCTGAACCAATGAGGAGAAGTGGCTGCGCTTGGCTGATTGAATGTAGCGGGAGGCCTCTGAGATGACGATATGTTTTCTGTAGGGCCTCGACAGGATGAGAATGCTGGGAAAGGCCAAGCTCTGCCGCAGTGAAGGCTTCGTGGATGCGAAATTGTTTCCGAGGATGGGCAGATGAGGATATGGAGAATGACACTGACTTTCCTGAAACAGTCTTCACCTCTTGACGGATAGTTCTGAGCGCCAGGTCCTCACTCTGTCCCTTGAGGTGTACCTTTTGAGCGGCACTGTGAAGCAAGATGGTGCGTTCAGAGCCATCGTCGAGGATGGCATAAGTCTCTAGTCTATGTTTGCCATTGTGGAGAAGAACTTTGACCATCTTCAGCAATACACAGCTACTCCTAAGGTCTGGATCGAGGTAGTAGGTAGCTGGTTGTCCAGTCGCTGCGGTTGGATGGGCTGATTTGGTCGCGGGAGTGTTGACCTCATGCAGTATATCAAGGTGTGTCTGATTACACTGCTGGCACTTAGCCTTGAGATAGCATTGAGCAGCAAGGTGATTTCTGCCACATCTCCAGCAGCGCTTGCCAGTTTTGATCCATGATGCTCTCTGATCAGTGGAAAACTTCTTAAACTCTGGACACTGATTGAAGTAATGTTGAATGTCATCACAAAAGGGGCAATACTTCTTAGGTTTCTCAAGTTTAGTGCTGACATGAGATCGAACTTGTGACGAAGACTCAGGTGACTTAGGAGAAGGATCAGAGCCGAGCAAAACTGTGGTAGGGCGTGCACTGGACTTCTGCAACTTGGGCTTGAAGCCCTTCTGGTGTTCGTCTCGTGGAGACCGTGAATGGTAAGGTTGATAATCCTCATCCTGAACACGGACCTCGTATTCAAGCCAATTAGAGAAGTGCACCAAGGTAGGTATCGGAGTGCGGATGGGGTCTATGTAACGCTTGAATTGTGCTCTGAGTTCATGCGGCAACTTGGACAGAAGTCGTGAAGTGTGTGACCCGCAATCCAGCTCAGTCTTGCCCTCCTTGCCTAGTTGATCTAACATACCGACCAGAGCTCTGACTTTGAGGCCGAAGAGGCGAAAACTTCGACTATCCCCACTTCTGATTGGAGGCTCGGCCAGGACTTCATTGATGCGCTGCAGGGCTAGTTTGTGAGGTTGCCCATACATTTCAGTCAGTGAGGCCATTGTCTTTGAGTAGGGAGTTGGACTATTACTGTAGGAGTCTGCAATGAGGAGCGCGTCTTCGAACTTGAGGTGATCAACTAGTATTTGGTATTTGAACCGCTCAGTTGCATCTCTGGGCAAGAGGTTGTCAAGCGCTATCTTGAGGCGGGCATATTGGCGTGGATCATCATGTGTGAAACATGGAATGTCCGGCTTTGGCCCTCTGTATGTCGTCTCCACAGAGTATGTATTGTGTGGGAGAGTATACGGCTCTACATACACTGGAGTGGACTGAATCCCTGCCTCATATGAAGGTAAATATGACACCGGAGGCGGCGGAGGAAGTAGCGGCACGTCAGCTGGAGGTGGAGGAGGTAGAGGCTCGCTCCAGGGAGGAATTGGTACAGCGTCAGGCCAAGGCGGAAGATCATCTACTACTGCTTGAAGATTGCGATTAGGAGTGGATGTTCTCTCAGGATGCAGCCTTGATGTTCTCTCAGGAAGATGATAAGGCATATATGAGGTGGCGCTGTCCTCAAACTGAACAGAATGCCTTGGATCGAGGTATTGAGGCTGAGGCGCTGTTCTCAGGGAGAGAGAATTGAAGAGGCTTTGCATCTCTCGCCTGAGCTGGTTGTTCTCCTCTTTCATCTCCTGCAAAGCTGACATGACTGCTTCGGAGCTGAGGTTCTGAGGCGCAGGTCCAGCTGGATCTGGAGTGATGACTGGAGCAGGAGATTGAAAAGCTGCTCCCTCGTTGGAGTGGCCATGGAGTGTGAGAGAAGAAGGACGACGTGGCGGGATATTCACCAGGAAGTCATCGAGGTAGCGAGGCCGACGGATATCACGGCGCGGACGAGTGTGATCCATTGTAGAGCTGAGGAAACTGAAGATCCGGCTCGAAGGACCATATAAAAGAGGTGTCGGGAAGGAGACCCAAACTTGTGACCTCTGAGAAGGACTGTACTTAGGGTTGATACAAAATCCTCAATCTCCCCAGGTTGTCCGATCAGAACAATAATGAGGACGAATTTTACACTCTCATGCCACTCTTTAATGAAACAGTTTGACATAGACGATGTGAGTTCTGTTCATGGTTTCTAAAATAAAACAGAAATAAAATAGACTCATGAATAATAAGTATGCATACACAATTGTAACAATAAATGCAATTGAGGTATGAAAAGGAAGATGTCTAAATCACTACAATGAATATAATATAACAATAAACAATATATCTCAAAAGTGCAAAATACTATACAACTGGTACATATAATACTGTCTTAAATTGCACAGACATAAATTATTAAACTGCCTGGTTGGCTGGAAACCACCAAAACTCAGCGCTATAACATTTGGCTAAGAAGGGGTTAAATCGCCGCCACATCCGAAAACATGCAGAGAGCGCATGCTGGTGTCACGTGATCAGAGTTAAAGCCTATGATGCGCACAGCCAAAAACACGGTGAAATCACTCTAAACACCATCAAAGATATGGGAAAGTATGAAACTATCATATAGCCTAAATCTGGTTTGGTTATTTAGCTCCAGGAAAGCACACATCAATAGACAGAGTAAAGTGTAAGGAATCGTAAACATACGACATTAATCTAAGCAAGGAACAGACAACAATATTTACATAGACTCACATTCTCATGGACGCATGAAGCAGAACTGAAGAATAAAGATATTTCCCCCTAGATACTGTATATCGGATCGGGAATGGAGCGAGTGTCTCCGATGAAAGTTACATGCATACTGACAACAGTTCGGGGTTGCGCTAGTGGAGACTGTCTGATTGGTGGAGAAAAAAAGGGGGGTTGCTGATTGGCCTAACTGTTGCTGGGCACATGTAAAATAGAAAGTGACACTACAGTAAACCAGATAATAACTTATAATAACACAAACACAAGATAAAGTCAGAACCTTATTAACATTCACCATGAGGCTATATGTCATAGTTTCCTGATTGCATCCAGAGATTGGAAGCATTAGAATGCTTCACTGCTTACAGGATAAACATATGGAAGTGGTGGCCACCGGCTAGTGGAAGAGTTTGTGGTTTTCACAGAGTAAAGGTCTAATAATTATACTTGAATGTTACCTCAACTCACGTGGCATGTTCAGAGGCTTTTTAAAAAAATTTAGGCAATAAAACAGGCTTTCAAAACTACTTTCCTTGACAGAGGAGACCAGAAAATATAGACTTAAGGTTAGACTCTTAGTAACTGAAAATAATCACCTAGAAACCATCCAGAACAACCTAGCAACCATATAACAACACACAGGCATCGTGATAGTGATTTTGCAAGGGCAAATAGCATTTGCATTTCCTACAGTTCGTCCCTTAATGCTATGACAGTAATGTGGGTTTTTGTGTGGCGCTGTCCATGGTGCTGCCGAGTCCTGGTGCTGAAGTGCTGGACAGTTCCTGACCTAAATAACACCCGGAAATGTCCTTTGTTTTCTACTAGACCCTTGGTTTAAATAGACTGTGTGTAAAATAGAATTTACATGCTGTTTGTGAGAGACGCTGATTTCCATTTCTCCATTCTTACAAAAAAAATCTGTTTTTATCAGTTTAAGGGTTATGTTTAGTTCTGTTAGTTCATTGTGTTTTGGTTTGGTTCTGTCCTGTTCCTGTTCACTACCATTTGTATGCTGACCAAGTGTCCTAGTGTGTGCCTGTTAATCACTAATTGAGTTTACATTTTGATAATTTAGTTTCCTTGGTTACCCATGTGCACTTTTGTTTGTTCGAGTTCTTCATATGTACTTTATTAATACAGCCACTCCTGACAATAAGAGATGGAAGGCTTTTACCAGGTTTTTACTCTGACTAAAATATACCTAGATTTTGAATTTTCTAAAGACATTTTTAGTTTTGCTCTGCTATTTGCCTTGCTAATGTATACTGAGTGGTTGTTAGCATTTTGCCATGCAGTTGTCAGGATGTGTTGAGTGGTAGAGAGCCTACCTTTAAATCTCTGTGATATTCTGGCTTATACATATGGCTCAAGTCCCTCCTTCAATGTAAGTCTATGGGACTTCTGCACCCATTATATTTTTGACAATCTAATATCTAGTTTATTTGAAAAGTAATGCATCACATGACATCAACAAGCTGCACGATTTGAGGAATTATTCATGTCTGTATCAGAAATGGTGCAGAATGATTGTTAATATCAATGTTTAAACAATGTATGTTTATATCAATACATGTATCAAAATGATATTTTTATTTTTATTTTTTTAAATAAGCAATACATATTTGTTATTTTTATTTAAAATATGCGTGTGTATGGTTTATGGATTGGTATGTTTTTGGTCAGTGTATGTGGGCACCAGAGTCCAAGACAAATTTCCCCATCAGGGACAATAAAATGTATTGAATTGAACTGAATTGGATATCACCGGCCATATGAGCAGTTGTAATAGTGTAACACTATAAATAAACAGAACCCAAACATTGAGTGCAATTAAAGAGTTCATGTAGTCCACAAAGAACATAAATCACAATAGTCCTGGGGCCCGTACCATGATGGTAGTTGAACAAACTCAGGGTTATAGGATTAATTTTGAGTTGACAAAACCAAACCAGTCTTTGTCTTTGTTGGTACCATCATCAACATCAACGCTGATCATCAACTTTCTCTGTCAACTCCGGCTTTGATCCTTAGTTTAGGAGTTTAGGTGTGACATCAGTAGTGAACAGCCATGCTGTGGAACAGTGAAACTGAGATTAATTTCACACGAGAGAAGCAGTGCGATTTACTTCTCTCTTCTGCAGAATATTACGAGATTGAAAAATATTAGGAATTAAACAAATGTATAGCTTTATCTATTGATTCTAAAGCTTATTTATATTACTTTAATATTTATATTCATCAACTAAGTGCTTAATAATTGATAAACTAAAATTGTACATGTGTAATGGATTGTGTAAGGGTGTAATAATTACATAAATATTACATAAATAAGCAGACGATTTTGTCTTTAAAAATCATTTGTTATGTAGTGACCTTTAATTTGGAGCAAAAACAGGGGGAGTGTCTTTAATGCATCAGATATATGTCACTTTGCTTACAGCTGATTGGTCCAATTTTGGTCTGAGATCTCTTACCCAGTGCATAACCTGCCCTGGAGCAGGTTACCCGTGGAGTGTAAATTACTATGGCGATGAACACTGCTAAAAGCCAAACCACTTTCATGGTGCCAGAAACCCAGGGTTGGCACACACTAAACTGAAACATACCTGGCTAGCCTTCTACAATGGCTTCATAGGCTGTCAATGGAGGGACAGAAAGCTCTCAGATTTCATCAAAAAGATCTTAATTTGTGTTCCGAAGATGAACGAAAGTCTTGCGGGTTTGGAACGACATGAGGGTGAATCATTAATGACATAATTTTCTTTTTTGGTGGATAAATGATGAGTAAATCGAAACAACAGATGAGGCTGACTAGAGTTAAGGCACCCACACACTACAAGATAATCAGACCGATTCTGGGCCCAACTCTCCCCTTCCGACAATCCTAGGTAAAGTCCAGATTATCTTGATGGTTCTACAGATTATTTTATCCGATTTTCCGGTTGTGTGAGGTGTGTTAGAGACTAGAGTGATTGAATCTGCTCAGAAGAACGTCGGGGCTGCACCACTCTCAAACCCTGTTGTGTAGGGGGAACCCCGAGGACAAACTTTAACGCACTCTGTAGATTGTGCTCTATATATTGTCACGTGGAACAAAACGATACCCAATCAGAAAGCGATCTGACTGAAGATGTAAGCACAACATGACTTCATCCAAACCTTATTCTTCTTTTTTTGAGATTTTTTTTTAAAAAGCAGTCCAAACACTCTTATCGCCATTTCTTCTTGCCCTTCGTCCGCCATGTTTGTTTACTCTAAAGTCGCGTTTGACCGTGAGGGATTTTGCAAGATTTCCCGTGTTCACTGTCGGGAGTTTTTTTTGTGAATGGAATCTGTTTGTTAGCGGCCCCTAATTTAAAAACAAATGATCGTTGCGACGGAAGCAAATCAATCAAAACTAACTTTAGATGGAAAATAACTTAACTCTGCTATAAAGCCAAAACAATCTCTGTTACCTTAAATTATACGCTTATCTCTGTGAAGCTGCTTTGAAACAATCTACGTTGTTAAAAGCGCTATATAAATGAAGATGACTTGACTTGACGTGTGCTGTCTTGGTCACATCGCGGCACTCCACACACTATAGAAACAATACTGTTAAAGGAGAACTTGGTAACTTTTTTAACTTAATAAAACTGTCTAGAAATCATTTGGATGGTTAAACAACCTGTTCTGGTGATATTGGTGACTTTCCCCGCTCCCCCCAGCGTTCCCAGGCGGAAAACCAACCTTGCAACTTGCGCACTGCCGTCCCGGCAAAGTGAAATTGGAAGTCTCGTGAGAAGCGAGAACTAGAACGAGAACGAGCGCGAAACACAAATTGCTTTACGGCAATTCGACATAAACACACACGCATGTATGATGTATTACCAGATTACTCACCTCGGTAGACATAGCTCCACGCGATACAGTTGGCTTGCTCCGATCAAAACAAACGCACATGAGCAGCGGTAGAGAGGGGGAGGAGGCCGCCGCAAGTGAGTTTTTTACGACTGTGTTGTGAAATATACGCCCCCCCACAGCTGTAGGGGGAGCTCGTGGGGAAAACATGCGACAACAAAAGGGAAAATCAGCGAAGAAGTGACTAGAGTTCGCTAGAGTTACAGAGTTCTCCTTTAAATCTATGGGGTTTTTTATCGTCATGTTTGTGGTCTCTCATATTTCAATATTGGCCAGCCTTTAGAATATTAACTTAAATAGGAAGAATTCAGTCAGAAAGTCCAATCTTTATAATCCAGGCTGGTTTGTGATCGACCATGGAATCCAACGTGGAATGAAATAAAAGCACCAAGAGACGGAAGCAAAGCCAATAAAGTCTAGATAAGAGAACAACACTGTGAGACAACAACAACAAACTGACACGGAATGAACACACACACTGAGGTATATAGAGGAAACAAAGGTGAGGAAGGGCTTGATTAGACTCATCAGCTGATAAGTTGCTATAGAAGCTGAACGAGTCAGCCATGCCCACAAAACGACAACAGCAATGAATATAAAGACAATGACAAATAGCGATGCTTGGCAAACACCATTCATAATCTCATTGAAGTTTATGGTGGAACATCAAAGTTAGAGTGGAGAGAAGCTTTTATCCTGTCTTCATTACAAAATGATAATTAAATAATACATGCTTCATTTTGTCTCTCTGTTTTGAGAAAGGATGAAAACATTAATTATTATTCACTGATATACATGCAGTATTATTATATATTTTTTTTTATATTATTCAAATACATAGTAATTGGAAAAGTTCTGCAATCAGTAAAAGTAGCAGTGTTGGACTTTTGGTATTTTCTTTAAAAAAAAGAGGAAAAATCTATTTTTAGCTAATTTATTTTTAATCTTTTGATTGTACACAACTAATCTACTGACCTCAACTGAAAGTAGGGACTTGACCCGGGCTCAGAGGTGATGGTAGTCACGCTGTGTTTTGCATTGAAGTGTATCCCATAATTACATTGGCAAGATTATCCAACAGCGCAGCAGTGAGCTCATTCAAACGTGCCAGCTATCGAGCGTTAATTCATTACTCAGTCTGCTCCAATCTATAGTTATCACTGGAGGTTCCATAGCACAACTTATTGAAATAAGCATTGATTTCAGAGAGCAGTCTGCGGTGGGGTGGAGTACTTAATTTATTGTTTGCAATGTGCCTAATTATTGCTTTTGAAGTGTTTTCATTCTCATTAACTAAGTCTTTTTTTCAATGGCTGGAGAGGGGAAACCACATCATCAACCTAATGCAATGCTCAGTAAAGCTGTCTGACTCATGCCTTAATAAAATGTTTCAGAATATATGTTAGTAAAAGCTATATGTTTTAAAACAGCTTTCCCTTAAACCTGTAAAAAATAAAACTACTGCAAACCATAGTAAATAATTCATGTTGCATGATTTATTTAAATATTCTCCTCCCATACATTTTGCGTGTGAAAGGCAACCGCCTACCACCTTTCGCATAATACAATAACGTCCGCCGCAAAAATAACTGTGTCCATGCCTTTTCATTGCTAATTGCTTTTATTAATCCTCACAGTACTTTTTTAATGCCAAAAAAAGGGTTTGCGCTGGAATGAACGTGAGCAAAATCTGCGCTGGGAACCTTTTTGGCCTTCAGGCCAAACTCAAACGTGATGACTCCTATTTTTGAATTTCCTAACTCCTGAAATTTCGCCGAGCAATGGTAAATTTGACCGACCCTTAAGAATCAGTTCATCAGAGACTGGAAAGCACTGAGGCACAGCCACAGATAACTTAGGGAATTAGACCTTGAATATAGAGACACAGCAAGAGACAGAGAAGACCATTTATAATTCACAAGCTCAGACACTTAATTAGCAAAGCAACTTTCTGCATGTCAACTAACGCAGTGTTCTAAACAGACGTGGCCTGATGAAGCGACAAGCGATAACAGCTATCTTTCCAGTGTAAGTCTGAGGTTTTTGTCCTTATCAGTCACAACCATGATAAGTGATGAGGAACGGGACATTTTGTCACATGGTTTCTATTTCTACCTAGATGTGCCTTTGCAATGCGGGTAAAACAACTACTACAAATTATAATACAGTCAAATATTGAAATGTGTATAGTAAGAATACCTAGCAGGTTTTGAATATAAAATATGCTTTTTGCTTTATATTTTATACATTTAAATGATAGTCAATCTCAATAATTTGCTATAAAAGACATGCAAATGTGAAATGTATTAATTTAATTTTCATTTTTTGTTTAGAAAATCTGCAACTGTAATACTCTCATAGAGCAAATTAACATGTTTTTTTTTTTTTTTTTTTTTACATTTACATATCTGTCAAGCACCCAACAGTTCAAATAAATGCAAATGAACCATTTCTCAGTATCATATAATTTATGCATAATAATCAAATGTTCATGGAATGATATAACTACAGTATTAATAGTCTAGTGTTCTAAATGACTTGATGACATGGAATATGAATGAGATTATAATTAAAAAGGTCTTAAATCCAATTTCAAATTCAAGCAAAAGGAGGATCAAGTCCCTAGTGGTGCCCATGGTTCTGAAATGAAATCTTTGGTAAGCACATGTATTCAAAGGGGTTCACCAACTTCACCATATTTTGAAAAAAAAATTTTGTTGATTTTGTCCATTCAATGAATGTCAATGGGGTCTAAAACAACAATAAACAACAGTGATGGTAGATTTTTTATTATTATTATTTTAATATAATTTTTTATGTTCCTCAGATGAGAAAAAAAAAAAGTTATGCAGATTTGGAACAACATGAGGATTAGTACTGTAAGTGATGACTGAATTTTCTATTTTGGGTGAACTATCCCTTTAATTGTGAAGATTAACTAATGGCTATGATGGTCATTTAGAAGGATATTTGGCCCAGACCAGAACCAGGTTGAGCTCACTGTCTCTGGCTTTGACTCAGAGAGAGGAAGGCAGTTTTTAAGTTTTTAATTACTAGATGTTGCTGTCTCACACACCAATTCACTGCCGTCACCACAGGCTGACAAACACGACTGATTGAGGCCTCAAACCCAGCGGATCGGCTCCAGAAACTCTGCCTAATGAATTCCTGCCCGGCGTTTCTCCACCTCTGCCTCATATTAATAGTGATTAGTGACACTTTTGTAAGCTAATGCAGATTGCTGCTGGGGAGAGAGGGTGATGGAGGTGATACTTATTCAAGGGGAAGAGCAGAGAGGAGCAGATGAGAAGCATCGCTGCTGTGGTGTACCGCCACTGGGACAATGTTGTCGTAAAACCACTAGACGGACGATGTGATTTATTGTGTGTGTGCAGATTGTGCTGCAACAGCAGATCTGTGAACTATTTGATCAGCTGCTTTGGTTTAACTCTGACCCTACTGTAATAAAGCATAGAACAGGTGCTACGGCCTATCTATCTATCTATCTATCTATCTATCTGTCTATCTGTCTATCTGTCTATCTGTCTATCTATCTATCTATCTATCTATCTATCTATCTATCTATCTATCTATCTATCTGTCTATCTGTCTATCTATCTATCTATCTATCTATCTATCTGTCTATCTATCTATCTGTCTATCTGTCTGTCTGTCTGCACATGTATGTCTGTCTGTCTATCTATCTATCTATCTATCTGCACATGTCTGTCTGTCTGTCTGCACATGTCTGTCTATCTATCTATCTATCTATCTATCTATCTGTCTGTCTGTGTCTGTCTGCACATGTCTGTCTGTCTGTCTGTCTTTCTATCTATCTATCTGTCTGTTTGTCTGTCTGCACATGTCTGTCTGTCTGTCTGTCTGTCTGCACATGTCTGTCTGTCTGTCTATCTATCTATCTATCTATCTGTCTGTCTGTGTCTGTCTGTCTGTCTGTCTGTCTGTCTGTCTGTCTGTCTGTCTTTCTATCTATCTATCTGTCTGTTTGTCTGTCTGCACATGTATGTCTGTCTGTCTTTCTATCTATCTATCTGTCTGTTTGTCTGTCTGCACATGTATGTCTGTCTGTCTGTCTGCACATGTCTATCTATCTAGCTATCTGTCTGTCTCTCTGTCTGTCTGCACATGTATGTCTATCTATCTATCTGTCTGTCTGTCTGTCTGTCTGTCTGCACATGTCTGTCTGTCTTTATATCTATCTATCTATCTATCTATCTATCTATCGGTCTGTCTGTCTGTCTGTCTGTCTGTCTGTCTGTCTGTCTGCACATGTCTGTCTGTCTGTCTGTCTGTCTGTCTGCACATGTCTGTCTGTCTGTCTGTCTGTCTGTCTGTCTGTCTGTCTATCTATCTATCTATCTGTCTGTCTGTCTGTCTGTCTGTCTGTCTGTCTGTCTGTCTGTCTGCACATGTCTGTCTGTCTATCTATCTGTCTGTCTGTCTGTCTGTCTGTCTGTCTGTCTGTCTGCACATGCATGTCTGTCTGTCTGTTTGTCGGTCTGCACTATCTATCTGCACATGTCTGTCTGTCTGTCTGTCTGTCTGCACATGTCTGTCTGTCTATCTATCTATCTGTCTGTTTGTCTGTCTGCACATGTCTGTCTGTCTGTCTGTCTGTCTGTCTGTCTGTCTGTCTGCACATGTATGTCTATCTATCTATCTATCTGTCTGTCTGTGTCTGTCTGCACATGTCTGTCTGTCTGTCTGTCTGTCTGTCTTTCTATCTATCTGTCTGTTTGTCTGTCTGCACATGTATGTCTGTCTGTCTTTCTATCTATCTATCTGTCTGTTTGTCTGTCTGCACATGTATGTCTGTCTGTCTGTCTGTCTGTCTGTCTGTCTGTCTGTCTGCACATGTCTATCTATCTATCTAGCTATCTGTCTGTCTGTCTGCACATGTATGTCTATCTATCTATCTATCTATCTATCTATCTATCTGTCTGTCTGTCTGCACATGTCTGTCTGTCTTTATATCTATCTATCTATCGGTCTGTCTGTCTGTCTGTCTGTCTGCACATGTCTGTCTGTCTGTCTGTCTGTCTGCACATGTCTGTCTGTCTGTCTGTCTGTCTATCTATCTGTCTGTCTGTCTGCACATGTCTGTCTGTCTATCTATCTATCTATCTATCTGTCTGTCTGTCTGTCTGTCTGCACATGTCTGTCTGTCTATCTATCTGTCTGTCTGTCTGTCTGTCTGCACATGTCTGTCTATCTATCTATCTATCTATCTGTCTGTCTGTCTGTCTGTCTGTCTGCACATGCATGTCTGTCTGTCTGTCTGTCTGTCTGCACATGTCTGTCTGTCTGTCTGTCTGTCTGCCCTATCTGTCTGTCTACCCTATCTGTCCGTCCGCCAGTGCATTAAAGCAACACTAAGGAACTTTTCCTCTTCGGTCGCCCTACAGGTTGGAAGCGAAATTTTGTCCATTACCGCTGTCATAAATAATTTCGCCGCCCGCAGCCTACTGTCGCACGCACGCACGCTCGCTGTTTATCTAGCATCGGTGTCCACAGACAGAGTATGTTGCATGATTTCATGAAAGTATGATGTATTGCGACATCAGAAACGAAGAAAAACTAAATAATGACTATTGTAACGCTTGACGTAAAGCAAGTCAAATTTGTAGTTTTCTTATGTCTCATTCGAACTACAGAAACGTGACCCGGTTTGGCAAACTTGCATAGTGTGGTTATAGCAGATATAGGGCTGCAAAGGGAATCCAGAAGTGCCTTTCACCCTGTTGATGAACCACTGGTACGATTTTGGAAACATTATTTTAAGGTAAAAAGTTCCTTAGTGTTGCTTTAACATCTGTCTGTCAATCATTTACTATATTTATCTGTTTCTGTCTGTCTGTCTTTCTTTCTGTCAGTCACCTGCGTCCATCTGTCCGTCCGTCCGTCCGTCCATCCATACGCCTGTTCATCTATCTATACACTTGTCAATTTTTGTGGTTTTAATTTGATTTCATAGTGTTTTCAATGTGAAAGGTGATTGACAGCAGGAGTGCTATGAGTCACACAGATCTCTCTGCCCTCTGAGTAAACGGCCGTCTTCACTAAATGCTGAGGTCATGACAGTCTGTCTGCCAGTTATTTCACACACTCTCAAGTTGACTCAAGCTCGAGGAGAGGAACTCACCGCTGTGCTACAAGTCACACTTAGAGGGACTGACACTTTTTAAACTAACTTATGCCATTATTTAATTTCTTTAAAATGCTTACAGGGGTTTGCCAAAGCATGAAGCACTCAGAGGCACTCAAAACATGAAGCACTGCATTTATGTCTGTCATCAGCACTCAAACATGGAGTACAGACTCTATATTCTAAAGTCATTTCATACTCTGCAATATTATTGCTCAATACTTAGCAAATATAGACACAAATATGCTAATGAAGATATCAGTAGGGCCTATATCTAATGTATCCTATCCAATATTTGTCCTTCTTGATGTAATTATTTTAAAGGGGTCATGAATTGAGAAATCAAATTTTCCTTGGGCTTTTGACATCATACTATACGAAAACTTCCTTGTTAAAACAGCTTTTATTGAAACCAAGCCCAGAGAATGACTCGGTTTGGAATGTGCCCATTTATGACGTAATAGATAGGTGAAAGACCGCCTCAGCAGAAGAAGATCAACGTCTACATCGTTACCAATGTAGCCCCGCCCACAGATTATGAACTAGTAAATAGCATATGTGACACTAACACTGCATCGACTAAGTGATTAACATGCCTTTTAAAAGTGCAAAATGTTGTGCAATGCCAGGTTGTGGGAAAACACTGTCACTGCATAACCTTCCTTCTGACGCTGGATTTGACGCAGAGACTGAAAAAAAACAATGCTGTGCCTTCTATGTTAGATCCGACAGGAATGGCGCAACGCACTTATGTGGTAAAAGAAGTTCTCTTACGAGAGGTACTCTCGTACTGCGTAAATCTTACGCTAGGGGAAAATCTCTTTTCCGCGAGATACTGAAGCCAAAAAATTATCCTTAATTTTGAAATAATGTAAAACGCGTTGCGGCAGCATGCAGACACAGGCGAGACGGCTTGTGCGCCTATTGGCTGCCCTGCGGCAACTGCAGCAGCCTATCGATAAGGCCCACTCGTGACGTCAGCTCCAATGGGGGCGCTTCGCGCCCAATACGTCACGTCCCGCCAGAATGGGCGTGGTCTAGGGCTATAAACATAGCTTCGAGAGGCTAGCTCACTGATTTTTCATCTCTTCAGCGAAGCTCTCGCATCGCTGGATCCGGAGAGAAGCCGCGCCGTCTGAAAAAGCCTTTCAGCGGGACGAGTCGACACTCTGAAGCCGCTGGCCGCGCCGCCTTCAGTCGCCTTCCTGCTGCGCTATCCGGCGTTATATCTTTTCTCTGCTACTGTGTTTTGTGTATGTGTGTGTGCTCGCCGCCGCGACACACACTCTCATTGCACTAAAAGAGCCGGGCGTCTTTTTCAAGACGCCCCTTTCCTGAGGATCACGCAGCTCTCGCGCTCGCTGACGGCGACCGCCCTCACTGCGAGCCAGTTACTGCCTGGTGACTCTGAGGACTCACCTGGCATCCTTCTCCGAGACTGCTCCTCCGCCCCCCCCAACCCGCAAAGCTCGCCGGTGCGCCCGCTTGCCTTGCCTGCTTGGGGGATGATACCTGCTCTCCCTCTGTTCGAGCCGCGCAAACCGCGCCGTTCACAGGGGATGTCAGGAGCGGACGGTCACGGGGCTAGCTTTCTCTCTCCCTCTGTTCGAGCCGCGCAAACTGCGCCGTTCACAAGGGAGGCTGGAAGCGGACGATCGGGGTTAGTTTTTCTTTACGTTACAAGAAAGCTACCCTGCCCTTGCGCCCCATTCACGCGTCACTCACCGGCGAAAAGACAACTCAGTTCCCTGATTAGGCGACTGGAAATATCAATATTGCAGCAAACGAGCCTGTTGTAACACGCACGCTTGCAAGCAAACGCCGAAGAAAACATGTTGACGCTCTCTTATATGCTCATGCATCTATACTCCTTTGTGTTCCCCCCCTGTGGCTCAGTGGCGGAATCTTAGGTTTTTCGCACGAGGGACCGGGGTTCGAATCCCGGTCTAACGGCAGATATATTATGCCGCCAATGCTTCGCTCTGTCAGTTCCCTGAAAGGCGACTGCAGATGTGCATTTTGCAGCCAACGAGCGCGCTGTAACGTAAACGACTCGGGGTAAATGTGAATTAGCTCAAGAATATAGGGAATATTAATATTTATAACGCATGGTCATAATTCATAAGTCGCATGTACATTTATTTTATCAATTTTCGAGATTACCTTGTTCTGTACTGTCTGATCATTACAGTTAAGAAGGGGTATCCCTTTTAAACTCCACGAAAGTTTTATCTTCTGGCCGCGAATATCAAACTTTCTGAGTTTATGAATTAAAACTACTCAAGGTAGTCAATATCGAGCTTGTAGCTTAGATCTTGAAGTTTCATTGACTTTTATAAGGTGGGTTTTCAAACACAGAGACAATCAAAAGTATAAATGGGTTTATTAATAAAATGGCACACACTAGAGATTATATAAACTACAAACATAAACGTACGTAAAAATGCAAACAAACCAATAAACATTTAACCGAACACAAAAACATGAAATGAAAGAAAGAAAGATATAGAGGGAAGATAGAGGGTAACTTAGTCCACAGACCTAAGACCTAGACACCTGGAACAGCTTTTATAGGAATCAATATACTTGCGAGTGCTCTTTTTGGTCAGGCTGAAGCTGATGCAAGAAGCGAGGATGGTGTCCTGTTTCTGCTGCGTCTTCCGGTGTCGCGGGAAGCTTGAAAGGCTCACTGAATGTGATGTTACCGAGAAAGTTCAGATTCGTCTCCCGGGATGGGAGAGGCTGGAAATCTTAGTTGCAGAGACCGGCAGCTACGACTGGAACATGGGTTCGTTCGATGGAGAAGGCCAGGGCCTCCTTCAGATGTTCCTTGGAGAAGCGCTGCGCCGGGGAGGAGGGTCCAGAGAAGTTGGATGAGTTGGAAGCGGAAGGATGAGAGCGAAGAGAAGAGATGAGGGGGCTTCTGCCGTTTTATCAGACATCTGGTTACGCCCCCTCTTGGAACGACAGCGAATCAGATTGTCTTTTCTGAAGCGGGAAAATTCTCTTTGTGTGAAGAAGAAGACGCCTACTTTCACCATATGTCTTATGAGAGAAAGAATTCATATTTCTTCTTAAGATTGTACACCTGGAACAATACATCTTACTGTAATACTGTGTGCGGGACTGGTTGAATTAAAACAGGGCGGTCAGACAGATACCAAGAATTACAGGTAGATATTGGACACACATGACATTACGTTCATATGCCTCATTACACACAAATAAAGCTTGATTAAACACACAATAAAATTGTCAGTGTTTCCGTTATGGCAAATGACGACACTTTGAGAAACATAGGAATACGTATCAAACATTTAGTGGCTTGTTATGTGGAAGAGTATCTGTTTCCAAAGTTCCAGAGTGTGTGTGTGTGTGTGTGTGTGTGTGTGTGTTGTTCTGGAATGCCTTTGAGGCTTGGGTCGTAAAGTTTTATGGTCTGAGTTAGGGTTACAACAAGACACGACTGAGGAATTCCCTTCAATGAACATTTAGAATTCAAGATTTTACTCTAGCAAAACACACCTCTATTATAAGGCAAAGCTAATCACACACATCCATATCGGAAGGTATACATTCAAGAGCCATATTTCTACATGACGTTGCACTTTAGTGGCTTTCGTGTGTGTGTGTGTGTGTGTACGTGTGTGTGTGTTCTGGAATGTCACGAGTCTGTGAGGTTGTAGAAGTCGCAGGGAGTCCAGAGCTGAAATGGGGGTTTTAGAGGGGATTCTAAGAAAACAGGGTTTCCTTATGTGACTCAAATGTCCCTCGGGGGAGCCACAAAGATGCAATTTTGACCGTTCAAGCAGACTTGGAGATCAGGATTTACTAATTTGACCAGCATGTGACCGCATGTCATAGTCATTGTCGTTACATATCCCCCTTTTTGTTAGATAAAGACCTCGGAAGGACTTTATCGAACAACGAATTAGCGCAATGGTCGATGGCAAGCGGCTGATGACTGAGGACTCAGGTCAAGTGAGGTTTAGGCGAGCCCCGGATCGGGACCCCCTTTTTGCGGTTCCATAGGAAACCACCAGACACGGCTTTGTGAGCTTTGCTGTGGCTGCTCACATTTGGTAGGGTCTGGTACAGGGTGAAAGCCAAGACGGGAGTCAGGGCGTGGTCGGTTGCTGTGGAGGTACACAGCGCAGCGTCAGCTGCGGTCCAGGTATGGACACAGGTGAGGTGTTCAGGCTGGGCGGTTGCCCATGCATGGAGGGACTGTGTTGAGTGCGAGTCCTGCCTTGGTGTTCAGGACTCAGGGTTGCTCTCTCCGTGCGATGCCGGATGCCAGACCTGGTGAGTGTGGCTGCTTTCTCGCGAACCACTGCGGCCTGCATCCTGTTAGAGGCGATAGGGAGAGAGAGAGAGAGAAGGAGAAAAAAAAAATTCCAGCGATGGAGGTCCTTAGTTGGTTTAGGACAGTCTTTTTGGTTCGCTGAGGTTGGTATGCCACATGCTTTGATGTCCCATGCATGGCTTTTTGGCACATGTGGCGTCATTGTTACGCCTGCCCCCCCCCCTTGTGCTTTGTGGCTTTACGAGCTGTGGCGCTGTGATGGCAACAGGTGCACAATGCGTATTGAAGTCTTGTGAACGCAACATGTGCGTGGTGGCAGACAGCTGTCTGAGGCACTGGTTGTCAGTGAGCTCGGATGGCCTGCGAGGGTGGTGGAGGGGTAAGTGGTGGCATAGGAAAAGTCTGTTCATCAGAGGCCCGCATGACTTTTTTTTGTACACAGCGGAGGTAGCGTTTGGCGGCTCTGAGGCGTGCAGTGTAGTTGGTAAAGTTCGTTTGTGCTGTGTAATCACTGCAATGGTTAGGGTGGGTGGGTGGGTTGTCTGTATGTGGCGCAGACATTGGTTTGGTTACTCAACTGCAGGTCAGTCAGGACCTTGAAGCAGTAGGTGTCAGTGTTCGTTTTCTGTGTCTGTGTCAGACGTGGCTGCACTGTCTTCATCTGTGATGTAAGAAGACTCTGCCTCACCAGTGTTCTGGAGAGAGTGGTTACAGGTTCGACGGTCTGGGCTTGGAGTTCTGGACGGCGGGTGATGCTGGTTCCAGAATCTTTCCGAGCGGTCGGTCCGACGCTTTGGACGGGCACCGTCACAGTCGTGCCGCCACCTCTGGCCTGGAACGGTGTTGATTCTCTGTGGTAAGGTCTGTGTGCCGACGAAGATCGTCCAGGGCATTTTGAAGTCTTTCAACTTCCTGTTGTAGCGTTGTGTCCGTCTCGTCCTCTTCCTCGGTCAGGAAGATTAGCTGGTCTAGCCGACTCTGTGTGTGGGCTCGGTCCTTCCGGGCTTCTGTGGCCTGGAGCTGTAGTGCGGCTGTCTTTTGCTGCAGGTCGGCGTTGCTCCTTTCGCTGTCCCGGGCCCTGGCGACGAGTTTGAGTGCGAGGTCTCCGAAGATTTTGGACAGCTGCTCGTGGCTGTATGTCTGGGCTGGATCATGGGGCTCGAACTGGCTCAGGTCTGTGTCCCGTTGCTCTTGGCTCGAGCGATGTGGGTCCTGGGGCAGCACGGTCTTTGTTATGTCCCTCAGCCATGCCTCAAGGTCGTCCCAGCGGACTGCAGGACAGGGTGAGCTCGACATCTCGGCTTACTGTTGGCGAGAGAAGCACAGCACACACAAAAAGAGACAAAATGCAAGTTTGTTTTAGGGTCAAATGAGCTATACTCATACGGGCTATGCCGTTTATGAGAATTTCGGGGCTAACTGATGCCGACAGTTAGCTGAGCCAATTTCGTGGGTATGGATGAAACCCACAATAGAAATTTGGACAGGCGGTAGCCTGGGGGTCGTTTTAGCGACGCCCGCTTTGATCGTCACTCTATTATTCAGCTTTTCCCGGGGTCTCTCTTAGGTTCTGTGTCTAAGTGAAATGAAAGAAACAAATCACAACAGAGTGGAGAAAGAGACAAGGTTGAAGGTAGGGAAGATCAGAGGGAAACACAACACAAGGAAGTGAATTGGTCTGCAATGAACTGTCACAAACAATAACACGGGGAGCGTTATTTAAGGAAAATAAATCAAATAAGATAAAAATAAAATAAAAATAAAGAGGCCTAAGCCTTATTAACACTGCGAGAGTTCCTGATCGGGCCAGGAGATGCGTGGGTTATCGGGACAGGACCTCGAAAGACGGTGTGTCTTAGAGAGAGAAAGGTGAGTCCAAGCACTTAAAATACACCCGAAGGAATAGCTAGTATTCTGTGGTTCCTAATAAGTGGATGGGTTCTATCAAATTTTAGTTTACCTGGGGTGAATAGAGGTCATCCAGGTGGAAACCAGCGGGCGCGGTCAGACCCTCCGACGGTCCCAACACCAGAAGGAGTGCAGTGTCAGTAACGTCGGACAGATGATCCCCGCCCACCGGAAACCAACCAGTGATGACGTCTCATTCACCACAGTGCACTGACTGAGTCCTGCCAATAGATACACAATGAGGGATTACAATGTTAGACTTAAAGTAAATTAAGGCTTTCTGGTTTCATCAAATTGAGTAAATAGGTATGCAGGAGTCAGAGGCAAAGGCTTTACTAAAATAATGATACAACAAAGGAAATTACGATAATTGGTTGTAATTATCAGAATAACCTACCCCCCCCCCCCCTTGGAGAGACTGGAGAAAGAGGGAAGAGAAAAATAATTATCAATGAAATAAAATTTGAATAAACAACACAGGTTTGAGACGCAGGCAGAGGAAAAGGCCCCGGCAGTGGGTTTGTGCCACAAGGGTGAGGGCCGTGTTTCCTCTCAGTGGTCCACCTGGTTGAATAGACACAATTTGAAAAATGCAAACTTGTTTAAATTAAAATTCAAATAAGCATGCAATGAGAGGTCCAAAATAATAATAATAAGGAAGGAAAGAAAATTAGAATGATAACAGTGATGTATCAATACTAAAAATAATCAAAACTGAAATTCAGAATGACTTCCTATAATCCTTACAATAACACTGAGGTTATTAGTATGGATCATAAAAATAATCAAACGAAAAGGGGAGCAAGGAGACACTTCAATTGCAGACTGGGGGTTAAACAGATATTGATAAGTCGACCCAAGATCGCCACACGGTGGCGTGCTTCTTCCTAGGCGGACCTATCAATGAACTGAGTGAATCGAATCTAAGTTTTTAATTCGAAAAGTTTTCCTTTTTTTTTTCGAACTTAACTTAAAGTGTGACCGTCGAAAACAGAAAAAGGAATTGTCTAACTCCAAATAATATCAGCATAAGCTAAGCTTGAATGCAGTTAAGTATTTGAGAGAGAAAAATGAATGCAGAGAGAAAAAGAAATTGAAAGCAAGTATTATCTTAGAACGCCACGAGATGGCGTAGTTGCGCTCGCGCAGGCTGACGTCAGTGGGAGGCGACGCTCACGCAGGATGACGTCGGTTGGGGGCGCGTAATTTGAGAACTGCCCCAGACTTAGAGGCTGCCCTCTAGTGTCGGTCAGTGGCGTAATTCAGCAGATTTTTTTTTTGGGAATCACGTGGTGTTTTGCGCTTCTGTTGCATGCGGAAGACTGACGCGAGTTTCACAACATGTGACTAACAGGAATTACACATTATGCATTACACATTGAGACGGTTTTAGAATAAGAACAGGGATTATCGTCTTTTCTTAATTCATAAAACTGGTCTCCAATTTACACATTATATATTATACACATGAGACGGTTTAAAGAAGGAGAACAGGGATTATCATCCGTTTTCTTAATTCATAAAACTGGCCTCCAATTACATATTATACATATAAAACGGTTTACATAACAACAGGCATTAAAACTTCTTGTTTTAATCACTAGAAACTGTGAGCAAACAGGCGTTGAACATCTATTTACTTAAGCTGTGAGCACACCAGGCATCAGAACAGCTGTGAGCAGGACTTATCATCTGCTCATCTCCCATAAGCATTAATCAAAATAGCACTTTTATGATTTTTGCGTAGGTTTACGAAATTGGATCGCGAGGCCAATTTCTGACCAGGAGTTATCGTTAACGTATTGTATATCATAAGGCCTATTACGACTGAAAACTATCAGATTTACGTCTTCGTCCTAAAAGAGATCCTTCGTCTTCATTTAGTCGGTTTAAATCATGTTACATGTATCAACTGCAAAGAGTTTTGCTTCGTCTTTACAGAGACAGATGTAATGTCATGGACTGCAGTTTTAGCAGAGCTGGGCTGGCTTTGTGCCCGCGATCAGCTGGGTGAGTTCGCCTTGGCGACTTATCTCACACTTCAAAACGCGCGTATAGCCTACAATTGTTAATACCAATAATACACATTCAACTGAAACTGAATTTGTCCACCAAACAAAGTTTGAAACTGCTTTTGGATTCTCCACCATAATAAATGTAACGTAAACGACTCGGGGTAAATGTGAATTAGCTCAAGAATATAGGGAATATTAATATTTATAACGCATGGTCATAATTCATAAGTCGCATGTACATTTATTTTATCAATTTTCGAGATTACCTTGTTCTGTACTGTCTGATCATTACAGTTAAGAAGGGGTATCCCTTTTAAACTCCACGAAAGTTTTATCTTCTGGCCGCGAATATCAAACTTTCTGAGTTTATGAATTAAAACTACTCAAGGTAGTCAATATCGAGCTTGTAGCTTAGATCTTGAAGTTTCATTGACTTTTATAAGGTGGGTTTTCAAACACAGAGACAATCAAAAGTATAAATGGGTTTATTAATAAAATGGCACACACTAGAGATTATATAAACTACAAACATAAACGTACGTAAAAATGCAAACAAACCAATAAACATTTAACCGAACACAAAAACATGAAATGAAAGAAAGAAAGATATAGAGGGAAGATAGAGGGTAACTTAGTCCACAGACCTAAGACCTAGACACCTGGAACAGCTTTTATAGGAATCAATATACTTGCGAGTGCTCTTTTTGGTCAGGCTGAAGCTGATGCAAGAAGCGAGGATGGTGTCCTGTTTCTGCTGCGTCTTCCGGTGTCGCGGGAAGCTTGAAAGGCTCACTGAATGTGATGTTACCGAGAAAGTTCAGATTCGTCTCCCGGGATGGGAGAGGCTGGAAATCTTAGTTGCAGAGACCGGCAGCTACGACTGGAACATGGGTTCGTTCGATGGAGAAGGCCAGGGCCTCCTTCAGATGTTCCTTGGAGAAGCGCTGCGCCGGGGAGGAGGGTCCAGAGAAGTTGGATGAGTTGGAAGCGGAAGGATGAGAGCGAAGAGAAGAGATGAGGGGGCTTCTGCCGTTTTATCAGACATCTGGTTACGCCCCCTCTTGGAACGACAGCGAATCAGATTGTCTTTTCTGAAGCGGGAAAATTCTCTTTGTGTGAAGAAGAAGACGCCTACTTTCACCATATGTCTTATGAGAGAAAGAATTCATATTTCTTCTTAAGATTGTACACCTGGAACAATACATCTTACTGTAATACTGTGTGCGGGACTGGTTGAATTAAAACAGGGCGGTCAGACAGATACCAAGAATTACAGGTAGATATTGGACACACATGACATTACGTTCATATGCCTCATTACACACAAATAAAGCTTGATTAAACACACAATAAAATTGTCAGTGTTTCCGTTATGGCAAATGACGACACTTTGAGAAACATAGGAATACGTATCAAACATTTAGTGGCTTGTTATGTGGAAGAGTATCTGTTTCCAAAGTTCCAGAGTGTGTGTGTGTGTGTGTGTGTGTGTGTGTGTGTGTGTGTGTGTTGTTCTGGAATGCCTTTGAGGCTTGGGTCGTAAAGTTTTATGGTCTGAGTTAGGGTTACAACAAGACACGACTGAGGAATTCCCTTCAATGAACATTTAGAATTCAAGATTTTACTCTAGCAAAACACACCTCTATTATAAGGCAAAGCTAATCACACACATCCATATCGGAAGGTATACATTCAAGAGCCATATTTCTACATGACGTTGCACTTTAGTGGCTTTCGTGTGTGTGTGTGTGTGTGTACGTGTGTGTGTGTTCTGGAATGTCACGAGTCTGTGAGGTTGTAGAAGTCGCAGGGAGTCCAGAGCTGAAATGGGGGTTTTAGAGGGGATTCTAAGAAAACAGGGTTTCCTTATGTGACTCAAATGTCCCTCGGGGGAGCCACAAAGATGCAATTTTGACCGTTCAAGCAGACTTGGAGATCAGGATTTACTAATTTGACCAGCATGTGACCGCATGTCATAGTCATTGTCGTTACAGCGCTGTACAACCCGCTCGCCTGCACCCAAACACGGTTTCTATGGTTCCCGTGCGTCACTGGCGAAAGGAGAAAAGGGTGTTTTAGCCCCGCTGCGGCCGGGCCGACCTCCACTCCTGACACATTTCTCATTCCCCTCTTAAGTTCAGGTGACTGGAAATGTCAATATTGCAGTGAGCGAGCCTGCTGTAATACACGCACGCCTGCAAACAAACGCCAGCATGTTGACGCTTTCTGTTTCTATGGCAACTTCTCGCTCGTTCAGTTCCAGTAAATGCGACTGTTCCAGTGTATTCTGCAGTAAACAAGTCGGCGAAATAGCCCGCTTGCCTGCACACAAACGCCGCTTTTACGGCTACCCAGATAAATCCCATAAGAGTGTATTTTCTGGTGTCCCGGCCACGGCCGATGGTGTTACGAATGTAGCCGAAATTCCTACACACAAACACAGCCCGTCACACAGGGCTCGCGCACATGAAATCGACCCAGGTCGATTGCGCATTAAACGTGGTAAATGTGCCCACTGCCCAGTGCCCACAAACACTACGTTCCGCATATCTCAAGGTTTCTGTAAAAACAAAACCAACGTGCATTCGCTCTGCTCAGGCGGACAATGCTCTCAGTGTTGTAAATGTGCCCGCTATCCCGCGCCCACATTCACACATAGACATGACAGGTCCTACGGGACTCGCCCAGCCCTCCCCTCTCGGTTGACCACCGCAAAGGAGTCGAGCGCGGGCAATCTGCCCGCTGTTATCAGCGCGCCCCCTGCCTCGAAGCGCGACGCTTATGTTACAGCACACCGAAGCCCCTCTGTCGCTGAGCGACCAGAGCGCGCTCCGCATTCAGCCCCTAGCCATTCGTGCAGATGCATGGGCAAGGCTACCCGGGGGTTTTGAAGTGGGTGCTAGACATTATAGAAAGAGGCTATTCGCTACAGTTTCGCCGACGCCCTCGCCGCTATGTGACGCGCGTCGAAGCTACGGTAAAAACAGAAGTAGCACCACCTACTTCGAGCCGAAATTTTGAAACTGTTGAGCAAAGGGGCCATAGAGCCTTTATCTCAAGCTCAGAGTGAAGGAGGGCTATACAGCAGATACTTCCTGGTACTGAAAAAAGACGGGGGTCTCAGACCCATACTAGATCTAAGGCAACTGAACAGAGTGCTTGCGAAGCAACAGTTCGGAATGCTCACGACCAGAAAAACCCTCACGCACATTCGCCGAGGAGATTGGTTTGTGTCAATAGATCTGAAAGACGCATATTTTCAAATACAAATAGCGTCACGTCACAGGCGACGTTTGAGATTCGCCTTCGAGGGCCAGGCATATCAGTGCTCAGTCCTACCGTTCGGCTTGTCTCTAGCCGCTCGCACCCCTCAGACTACAGGGCATGCGAGTATTGAACTACTTGGACGATTGGCTGATTCTAGCTCAATCTCACTCGGTGCTCATAGAGCACAGGACCATTTTGCTCGATCAACTCGAGAATCTGGGTCAATTGGGCGAAGAGTTCTCTGTCTCCCAGACAGATAATATCTTTTCTGGGCACAGAACTGGACTCGCTGTCTATGATAGCGCGACTGTCACCAGAGCGCGTACTAGACATTCAGCGCGCAGCGAGCTCTTTCCGCTGCGGCGCATCTGTCCCGCTCAAGAAATTTCAGAGGATGCTAGGTCTCATGGCCTCAGCATCATCAGTACTTCAGTTGGGCTTGCTTCGCATGCGCCCGCTACAGTTCTGGCTGAAAGCGCGAGTACCGCGCCGAGCGTGGGCTTCCGGTCTGCTTCGTCTCAAGGTCAATCAGAAATGCATCGCAGCTCTGAAACCTGGGAAAGCAAACGACTTGTACCAATCAGGTGTTAGCCTGGGGACTTCCTCGAGTGTGAAGGTAGTGTCTACGGACGCCTCCACCTTGGGATGGGGAGCACTGCTCAAGGGCAGACCGTTCTTCGGCCAATGGTCAGAACGGGAGAAGCTTCTACACATAAACTGCCTCGAAATGTTGGCAGTAGACAACGCACTGACGCGTTTTTGTCCCTAAATACGAGGACACCACGTCCTGGTCCGCTCGGACAACATGTCAGTGGTGTCCTACATAAATCGCCAGGGCGGCCTCAGGTCCCGAAACCTGCACAGGCTGACAGAACGCCTCCTGGTGTGGGCTCAGCGCAACCTGCTCTCGCCGAGAGCAGCGCATGTGCCAGGGCTCCTGAACGTAGGACCGGACAGACTGTCCAGAAACAATGTTCCGACAGGCGAATGGCCTCTACACCCACAGACAGTCCAGCTGCTGTGGAAGAAATTCGGCAGAGCGGAAGTAGACCTGTTCGCGTCTCAAGAAAACGCTCACTGTCTGGAATTTTTCTCCAAGAGCAGGGACGCGCTGGCTCACGTATGGCCCCGCCGCCCGCTCTATGCCTTTCCTCCCGTCT
The DNA here is from genome assembly GCF_965113295.1 of Leuciscus leuciscus. Classification (NCBI taxonomy): domain Eukaryota; kingdom Metazoa; phylum Chordata; class Actinopteri; order Cypriniformes; family Leuciscidae; genus Leuciscus; species Leuciscus leuciscus. Next base: position 10,095,512 of record NC_138735.1, on the reverse strand, counting down.
TTCTCCTGCCTCAGGTGATAGAACGGATCAGAGAAGGATGCTCAGTGCTACTCGTAGCGCCGTTCTGGAAAAACCAACCCTGGTTCCCAGTTCTGATGCAGCTAGCAAGCACTGCCCCATGGCCAGTGCCAGTGAGGAGGGACCTCCTCTCTCAGGCCAAGGGCTCGTTTTGGCATCCGCGCCCAGAGCTGTGGTCCCTTCATGTTTGGGCCATCAACGGGTACCCGCTGACCTCCCCAAGCGGAGTGTTAAACACGATCACGCAGGCTAGAGCTCCGTCTATGCGTCGTCTCTATTCCTCGAAATGGTCAGTGTTCTCCAGCTGATGCACAGCTCGTGGCGTGTCGCCCCTAGACTGTGGGGTGACGGAGGTTCTCTCCTTCCTACAAGAGCTGTTGGACAAGGGCAGGACCCCTTCCACGCTCAAAGTGTATGTGGCGGCCATAGCAGCGTTCTCAAAAACAACGCTGGGTCAGTCAGTAGGAAGGAACGATTTAGTCATCGTCTTCCTTAGAGGAGCTAAGAGACTGAATCCTCCCAGGCCTCCCTCAGTCCCTGTATGGAACCTTTCTACAGTGCTGGAAGCCATGAAAGGTGACCCATTCGAGCCTTTACAGACGATTGATCTTAAACACCTGTCTTTCAAGACAGTGTTTCTTCTGGCTCTCGCTTCAGTGAAGCGCACAGGGGACTTACACGCGCTCTCAGTAAGCGCGACGTGTATGGAGTTTGGGCCTAATGACTCAAGAGTTATACTCAAACCTAAGCACGGTTATGTTCCAAAATCCCTCAACACACCGTTTAGGGCGCAGGTCATTCCCTGTCAGCCTTACCGGTCTCTGACGAGGAAGGAGACGCAAGCTTCCTTTGCCCAGTCAGAGCATTAAGAGCTTATGTGTCTCGCACGTCTGTTTTCAGACAGACAGAGCAGCTCTTTGTTTTCACTCTACGGACGTTCTAAGGGACTTGCCGTGTCGAAACAGAGCCTATCCAGTTGGATAGTTGATGCTATAGCGCTGGCTTATACCTCTAAGGGCTTACAGTGCCCATTTGGAGTCAGAGCACACTCCACGAGAGGCGTGGCCTCGTCGTGGGCTTGGTCTAGTGGGATTGCCTTGCAAGATATCTGTATGGCGGCAGGCTGGGCCTCCCCGTCTACATTTATAAGGTTTTATAACCTAGAGGTTCCCGCCTTGCAGGCTAAGCTGCTTTCGGTCTAAAATCGGTACTGTCTGCCCTGATGTGTTCGGGCCAGAATACTGAAACTGCTTGAGCAAATGCTCGCTGTTGGATCGCGCAGCTCTATGGGCAGTGTGTAAGACCCACTATATTCGTCAGTCCAGGCCGGGGGTCGCCCTGACTGTACGACACATCATCAGTATAACTGCTCCTTATAAGATGTTATATTATTACAGGAATGATGCTATTCTAGCCACTCTTTCCTGGGCTCTCTGTGAGTCCATTATGATCATGTACTATATGAGCCCGGGCACTTGCCCTTGGGACTTTGGTGCTGGATCTTAGCATGCACGGCGTTTTACACTGTTTCCCCTAGCGTAAGATTTACGCAGTACGAGAGTACCTCTCGTAAGAGAACGTACTCGGTTACTAACGTAACCTCGGTTCTCTCTAGAGAGGAAACGAGTACTGCGTATCTTGCCGTGCCTGCACACGCTCTGGTTCGCTTCGGCGATGAAAAACCAGTGAGCTAGCCTCTCGAAGCTATGTTTATAGCCCTAGACCACGCCCATTCTGGCGGGACGTGACGTATTGGGCGCGAAGCGCCCCCATTGGAGCTGACGTCACGAGTGGGCCTTATCGATAGGCTGCTGCAGTTGCCGCAGGGCAGCCAATAGGCGCACAAGCCGTCTCGCCTGTGTCTGCATGCTGCCGCAACGCGTTTTACATTATTTCAAAATTAAGGATAATTTTTTGGCTTCAGTATCTCGCGGAAAAGAGATTTTCCCCTAGCGTAAGATTTACGCAGTACTCGTTTCCTCTCTAGAGAGAACCGAGGTTACGTTAGTAACCGAGTACGTTTTCACTGTGTCACTATTGCTTTGTTACAGATTGTTTGATATGTATTGATTATCTGTACGTGTCTAATCAAAATGAGTTTGATTTCAGATGTTTTTTTGTTTTGTTTCAAAATCGTTTATTGCTGTCTGTGTCAGTAAATCAAACCAGTGAAGAAAATAGAAGGATGAAAATAATCTGTTATTAAAACTGTGATTAAATTATACATAGAAAGTGATCAAAGAACACTCCCTTTACAATCACTGGAACTGTCAATCAAACGGCAAGAGCTTATCAGAGTGAGTTCTGGACTCTCGCCAAAACTCCCGTTATAATCAACAAATCTCTAATGTACATCGTGTTTGCACTGTTAGTTATGATGAAAGCATTCGTGATAGTGCAAAAATCGAGCCGCAATGACGAGATCACTGCATTCATGTCTGTCATCGGCCTCATGTTCATCGCTGCAACCTTTCATGCCACGATCTAAATATGATGCTATAGATGTGGCTGGTTTTATTTTGAGTTTGACAAGGCAGGATATTGAAGAACAAAATCCTGAAATGTATCAAACATAACACATACTCAAGACAACCTTATGTACCTAATTTATTTATTTTTTATAAAAATTAAAACAAACAAACAGGTGGAGTAAAACAGATGCAAAACCTGAAATACATCAGGCTTCATACAATAAAACCTGTAAGTTATTTATAAAACAATTTAAGAGCACGTTGTATAAAAGAAAGTTTGTGTCTTTTTGTTTTACTCCTGGGCACAACAAATTCCCTACTCTGCCGTAGTAGATAAGTAGGTGTTGGAGCCACAGACAGGAAACAATGCAGTGGTGATGAACTGTCCTTGAGTAGTTTAGAAAAAGTATGTGTAGTGGCCTCGTCGTGCCTCCCACTCAGTGATGGGAGAGTAGAAGTTGGAACACCTATCATACGACAGTAACGTTTTTGGACCCTCTCTAACTCATCAGAGAGACCTTTTGGTAGTCCGCCCCATACTGGGCTAGCGTACTCAAGAACTGGTTGTATAAATGTCAAATATACTTTCATTAGAACATCACAAGGGAGACCTGCGTTTTTAGCAACACAGAGATAGTGGATTCTTGGACGCACCTTCAAAATCATGTACTTAATGTGGGCGTCCCGTGACCAAGCTGTTTATGGAGATGCCAGAAAGCAGAGGGGATAAAAGTCCCCCCTGAGGAACACCATCTGAAATTGGATAGGAGTTAGACACACAGGAGCCCCACTTCACCTTTTGCTCTCTGTTACTTAGCCAAACCGGTCATCTGACATTCATGTCAGCTAAAGCATAAAGCAGCAATGATCAATTGCGTCAAAAGCTCGAGTAAAATCAACAAAAACAGCATGGATGTCCAATTTATTATCTAAATATGATGCTATAATCAACACTTTTCATGATTAGTTAACTTGAGAGCTGTAATGGTAAAATGTGCTAAAAGTTTTCTAGAGAGTTCCACATAGCTATTTCATATGCAAAGATGTTAGCCAATCAGCAGTGGGCATTTATATTGAAGTTTTACAGCAGACACACCCCTTCAAACAGAGCGTTCAGATAAGAGGGCTAAAATCAGGGTAGGAAAAATGCCTTTTATTTCTAAATGACCATTTTTGATGTAAAAATCCTACTAACATCGTAAGTCCACCCCAGGAAATATTTTAAATAATAAAATAATGCAGTTTTATGACCCCTTTAACGTTTCCTTTGGTTCAAACAACTAGGTACAGCCTTATTATCTAATTAGTCTAAGAACCGTTTTCAAGTCTTTAATCATCCTATTTTTTTTTTTTGTAAAAAAACCAAAAAAACATCAAAGATCCTTTTTTGTGGAACGTCAAAGCCGACCTGGATTTGAAGTCACTGATAAACAAGAGATAAGGCTTAGAAAACCTTCCATCTACTAATAAATATAGCCAGTCACCATACACCCAACCGTTCCAGGAAGTGTTCAAAGTGGAACTGTTAACCAATCAAATACACTCACACAGCACATAAGGCAGTCTAAACAGGCACACTGAATAATGCCTCAGTAACAGTCCCTTTGACCTATTCACAGTAGGAATATCAGATGCATTCAACAAATTCTCCTTAAATATTTGGACAGTACACTCCCACAGTACAGTCCCCCTGGTCTCACCTCAAATATCATTCCCCAAGTGCTTCCTCAGCTTAGTGTTTGGAATAGGAATCCTTTCATTGAAATGCACAGTGTTGCCATCTTCCTATAACTGCAGCTGAGTGTTTTATTGACTATTTGAAAATGGCTGGCAAATAACCTGCTGTGCGTGCCGAGACAACCCACATGGCCATGGCCGTTAAAAGAAATGATTTGTTGAGTATGAACCACACTTAAACCTCACTCATGTCGTACAAGAGTGCAAATGAGCAGTCGTTTGGATGTGGCACGCAATGGAACATAAAAATGGTTTTATGGGTGTAGAATCATCCCAATCAGATGTTTTTAAATCACTCACTGACATTCCTACATTATGAATGATTGCTACAAGGATCGTTTGTGTGGTTACAAAAGCACAAACAGCTAAACTCTAATGGGTCATTCTTAAGGTGCTATACGCTAAAAGTAAAGTTCAACCTAGTGGTCAACATGGAATTTTTAATGGCCGATTCGTGAATGGCCTCACTCTTTATTGATGATTTATTAATATGCATTTTATATTTTTACAACATTCCAATCAAATATCTGTATGTCATAAATTGCCGCTGCAAAAATAAAAAAATCAGGTTTCATGGGTTGAATGTACTTTTGTAACCAATGTATAAGTAGTACTAAACATGTTACAGTTTTGATCTTTTGGGGTTGAATGTTACAGGGTTAAAGGTCAGTGTGCAAACTGTCAAATCAGTGTTTTATGTAGCAAATATCATTACATGGCATTATGAAATATTCATTGAAAGTTTTGCATTTAAAATGTAATAGAGATGAATGGCTGATATTCTGATAACCTTATGAAAATGAAATTTTTGTTTTAAAAGACCTTTTGCACTACACACTAAACAGAGTTAAATCTATCAAATAATGTGAATAAGTTCACTACCCTGAGTAAATTGTATTTATATTAAGTCAAAAATAAGGTAATGAGACAATTTCCTTAGAATTATGCTGAATATTATGAACACAAGCACTTACAGTAATCTTTCCATCTCGTTTTTCTTGATTTTTGAGTTACTATTATTTTCTATTTCTGTTTTGAGCTATAATAAGTGTTTCCTCTACCATCTTTGTTCCTTTTATTGCTCTTATTCTTAAATATTGCTATGTTACTTTGTTAGAATTTTCCACTTACAATATAGTTCAACAAAAACATTGAAAAATGAATACAAGCACAGCAAACACAAGCTATAGCATTCTAGATAAACTGATTATATAACAATATTGTTTATTATAAAATAAGAAAGAAAGTAAGTACATACATAATGTGTGTAGAAAATAATATTCTCTGGTGATTTTAAATGTTATAATGAGCAGGTGTTAGAACTTGCAGTGTTGGTTGTCAATGCCTTGATTTAGTCAACGCACAGCTAGTGAAGAATTTCATAATACACAAAGAGAGCTTTGTCATCTGGAGAATAATGAGACAGGTGTTCGCTCCAGAGCAATTGACACTCTATCAAAAGTGAAGAGGCATTTTATCTATGTCACCACAGATCTTGCGGGTTTGCAGAATATATGCTGTATTTGTAATTGTATTCATTGATCAGTCTATGTCAGTGAAATCGTCTAACTTCTTTGTCTATAAATGTCTTCTGTTTGTGTTTTAGTTGTGCGTTAGAAATATACAGTGGCCCCAGACAATATTTTGTCATTAGGTAGAAATGTTTGTTTTAAAGACTGAGCACAAGCACACTTTTCTGGTAAAAACATTTTACTGAAAGAGTTTTGAAATAAAACAATATGCAGTATATAGTGTTCAATATGAAAACAAAAATTGTGACACATTGGGGTTAGTCCAGAGCCGATCAGCCCTATACGCACACTACGCAAGGTGCGTAGGGCCCCGCAAATTACTCAAGGCCCCGCCTCCCCCTCGTGTCAAAGCGCGTCAATCAATGTTTACAATATCGATGACAAAATGAAGCGGAACTATCTTTCTGGTCACGAAAAGAGAGAGAAAAAAACACCATGAGAGTTAATTGCGGCAACAGTTCAGGTAGACTTGTGTTCTCTCCTCTCAAAGTTTGATGTCAGCAAAGACCAGTAGGCTAAAGTTAAGTTGATGTGAGTTGATTTATTATGCTTAATAAACGACAAAGGACAACGGTGTTTGTTTATAAACTGCAGCTCGGAAAAGATAACCGCGTCACGCGTTCATATGCGCGTGCATGAAATGAAACGTGCACTTTCCAGCAGAAACATCTGTCGGGATTATAGTTTTAAAACAAGACGATGATTATCTAGTCGCTCAGTCAAGGTTTAGTTACAACTCTGCACTAATGCAATAATGAAAGCCATGTATTGACATTGACTATTGATAGGCTCCATTGAATTTAAAATGTTGATTGGCTGGAGATTCTGGTCAATATGGATGCACATCCCTCAGTAAATAATAACCATCAAGTATCAAGAATTACTTTTATCATTTAAAACACAGTGACATGCTATGGCGCCATTTTAGCTTTTATTCATTCACAGGATATGCATTTTTGATATCAATAATTAAATTTGTACTATTTAAAATGTGAATACATTTTCACTAGAACTAGTTAAAGGAGGGATTGTAGTGGGAACACTGGGGTGTCAGGTGTGACTGTGTGGCAATGGCAAATGGTTCATGGCTCATGGGTCAGGTATGAGGGCCCCTAAACAGAATTTTGCTTAGGGCCCCAGGGAGGTAAGGATCGGCTCTGGGTTAGTCACATGGCATGAATGGATCATTTTCATATAATTGAAAAAGGTGTGCCCGCACAAAAAAAAAAAAGAAGATTTTTCGAAGTTGTACTTTTTACAAGAAAATCGTTTTTTTGTGTGTGTCTAGTGTAAAATAGTGTTACTTGAAGATTCTTTGTAATTATTTGTGAAATTTAGCAATTTTTCTGACTAATTATTGTCTTTGTTTTCCAGTGTAGTAATGATAATGGTACATTTCAAACCTCATACTCCTTGAAAACAAGTCAACAAGGACAAGTCAAGCAGATGCCTTAAGCCCAAAGTACTTCAGCCGTCCAAGTTCCGCACAATGTAATATTCATCATCAGGAGTGTCCGTGGACATCTGTGCACACAGTCCGCGTGCAGACCAATTTCATGTGTACAGATCATGTGTAACTTCTCCGACTCTTTACTAGCTGGCCTTTATTACACTCATCCCCATAATCCTCATTTCAATCCGGGTCACGGCACCAGTGTAACCCTTCCGGTTATACTGCAGCCTCTAACATGTCTCTTACCTGCACAGCACTTTACTAGCTGGCCTCCGTTACACTCACCCCCCTAAACCTCACTCCAATCCTGGGATTCGAACCGGCGTTTCCAGCATGAAGGTAGGCACACTAACAAGGATGCTAAAGGTCGCTAGTTCACCTCTTGAGGCTAAGGGAATGAGGTTTGACTGACCTGCACATCACTTTATTACATACCTGTCAACACTCCCGTTTTTCCCGGGTTTCTCCCGTTTTTTAGCCCTATCTCCCAGACCCCTCTCGGTTTGTTATTTCTCCCGGGAAACTCCCGTAATTTGCATGGCCCAAACTCCTTTATGAATAATTGGACCAATATGTTTGTCTAATGTTGACCAGTTGCCAGATCTTGTATTAAATGCATTATATTCACACAATCCACACACCATATACAATTTCAATCCGTTTGTCACCTCAACCTGGCAACCTATAACCGCAGTCACGGAAAGTTTAACCCGAAAGCGAGCCGATAGACATCCAACCCACCCCCCACCCCCCGTCGCGCCGAACGGTCCCCGCACAAATCTCCCGGATTTTGAAAACCAAATGTTGACAGGTATGCTTTATTAGCTGGCATCCATGAAAGTTGTGCGGACAGGACTGTGCACGAGGCTGAGTGGAATGCAGAAAATAAAGTATACCCAGACCTTTAGAGGTGAAAGGGAATACCAATGGTTTTTCCAGGTATTAAATACCATCTTAGTCTGAATTTGAGAGGAAGTTTTATTTGAACTTCAACTTGAATTGAATACATTCAATAAATATCACCTTGACACCAATTACCGTGAAGTCATTGCAAAAACAGCTTAGAAAATCAAAATTAGTTCTATTAGATGTGGAGTGTCAAATTCCTCAACTTCTTGCTGTTTGGGCGAATTTGTCTTAGAAAAGTTTTTTAAAGAGTCTGCTTCACCTTCGACACCTACATCTGGATTCTTAATTATTTACAAGACCTTTGAAATAAGCGTGGTGCTTGGATAAGCATTCGTAAAGGTGACGACAATTTGCATTCGCAAAGCACTGTCCATGAGATTACACGAATTGATTGATGCTCTTTTCAGTCGCCCCAGAAACCACCTTGAGGATCAGTTATGAGCTGTATATCTCCCCAGTAACAGACCATAAAGCATATTCTCTTCTGCACTACATCTTTCAGGTGGGGATGTGAGGTTTAATCCTAGACCAGCTGTCTGGATCGGGTGAGAGAGTGTCATGTTAATAGAATATCTGAAGGCAGCCAATGTCATGACTTTCTTAACTCTTTCCTTGACATTGATAACATTTTCTGTAATTTATTACAAAACGCTTCTCCGCCTTTATGTGTTATTCCGGCATTCCATGTTTTTACTGGGAGCTATTATGCATCTACTTTAAGAGTACAGCATCTCTGGATGACTGGATCCAAAAACAAGAGAAGAAAAAATATGCATAAACCAGAAGGAGCGGATATAAGTTTAAACTAACATGAGCACCAAACATTCAAACAGCATATAAATCAAAACTGCCTGACATTACAGAGACACGAAGAAAATCGAGTTATACCACTCAATCTATGTTTTGATCATTCTGAAGACACAAGAAAATATATTTACCCCCGGTTTCACTGACAAGGCTTAAAGGTGATACTCAGGGCATCTTTTTGAGCAATGTTGCTCGGCAATGCAACCAGATGAGACACTGGGCCCACGACCGATCTAAATTATCCAGATGTAAATCTATTGCCCATTTTCAATGGGAAAGTGCCCAAGCAACAATCGCCGGGCAAGATTGTCCAGCAACATTGCTCAAAAAGTTGCCCTGTGTATCGTCACCTTAAGTCTAGTCCCAGACTAAAATTCATGTTTGAGCTGTTTTAACTGAAAGCAACTTGCGCTGACATATCTTAAAATATGTCAGTCCCATTGTTTTGTCTCAAGACGCACACCAGTATGTTTTTTTTTCTACGGCATGTTTATAAAAGATACAGGCCCGGTTTCACAGACAGGGCTTAGACTAAGCCAGGATTAGACCATAGATCAATTAGGACATTTAAGTAATTTTTATAAACATGCTTAGAAAAAAACATTACCGATGTGCATCTTAAAACTAAAAAGGCACTGATATATTTTTAAGATCAGTCAGTGCAAGTTTATTTCAGTGGAAACAGCTCAGACTTACATTTTAGTCTAGGACTAGTCTTAAGCCCTGTCTGTGAAACCAGGGGACAATGTCCTAATTGAACTAATCCTGGCTTAATCTGAGCCCTGTCTGTGAAACCAAGCCTTAGTGACTTACATTTTAGACACAATAAATGTAAAAGTTTTGCCATTTCATTAACAAAAATTGTTCCAAACAAATCCACAGCAGAAGCAATACACAGTGGTGTTTAGTTTTTGAATGAATCCACATTTTGAACAAATCGTATGAGTGACTGATTCAATGACCTATGATAAAGTAATCAGTCAATTGCTATATTCCTGGATAAATTGGTAGATTTGAATGAATACAATTATTCAGTGATTCACACATTAATTAAGACAGTAACTTGCTACCTGTGATGACGCAGACGTGAGAGACGGATCCATGTGCAACAATTTAATGAACAGTCTTTTCCAAACAAACGTTTCAATAATAATGCAAACACAAAAGGCAGTAAAGCTTGAAAAGGGTGCAGGCTGGCACTCAGGGCAGTAGGCGGAAACTCAGGGTCAGAGACAGGCTTGGTTCAGGGCTGGCAGCTGGTAACGGAATCCGGGGACAGGCTTAAGGTCAGGGCAGGCGGCGAGAATCAGAATCCAGGTACGGTCAATGGTCACGGGGCAGGCTGCAGACAATCAGAGAAGTTAGTAACAGGCAAGGTTCAAAGGCAAGGTCTGACAGGAATACCAGAAAACGCTCGGACATGAATCACAGTGAGACAATACTTCGCAAAGGACGCAGAGATAACAAGGCGTATATATAGCTTTGGGACCAGAGTTCATTCAGATCAGGTGCGGGGATAATCAGGGAGAAACAATCCATACTAATCTGAAGTATGCATGGCACTAGAGTTCAGAGGAGAGCGCACGGGGCAGAGTTCACAGAGAATCATCAAGGCAGGACGCCGTAACAGAGCCCCCCCCCCCCCCCCTGCGAGCGCCTCCTGGCGCGAGGGAATTGACGACGGCGGGGTCTGCCCCGGAGTCGAGGTGCAGGTTTCTCGGGGTGATTACGATGGAACTCCTGAGTGAGCAATGGATCCAGAATGTCAGTGGTATTGACCCAGGAACGTTCCTCTGGACCAAAACCCTCCCAATCTACTAGATACTGTAGTTGACCGGCTCGACGTCTGGAGTCCAGCAGATGGCGCACGCGGTACGCCTCCTCTCCTTCCACCAGGATGGGCTGGGGAGCAGGGTCCTCAGTATCCACACACCTCTCTTCAGTAGGAGCAGCAGCTGGTTTGAGCAGAGAGACGTGGAATGTAGGGGAAATGCGCATATGTCTGGGCAGAGCAAGGCGGAATGACACAGGGGTAATTCGACTGATGATTTTGAATGGTCCTAGGTATTTCGGGCTGAGCTTCCTACACGGGAGTCTGAGGCGAAGGTCCCGTGTGGACAACCACACCCATTGCCCTGGCTGGTACTCAGGACTAGGTCTACGGTGACGGTCAGCTTGTTCCTTGCTGCGTCTTACAGCACGTTGGAGGTGAGTATGGGCCAGATTCCAGGTTTCCTCACTATGTTTCAGCCAATCATCTATGGCAGGGACATTGGAGGGTTCCCCAGACCAGGGAAACAGGGGCGGCTGAAATCCCAGGATGCACTGAAATGGGGTCATACCTGTAGAGTGTTTGTGTAAGGAATTTTGTGCATATTCCGCCCACATGAGGTAACGACTCCAATCCTCCTGATGACTGTGGCAGTAAGAACGAAGAAAGCGAGTGACTTCCTGGTTCAGGCGTTCAACTTGCCTGTTGGCCTGGGGGTGGTACCCCGAAGTGAGGCTCACGTTGACCTGAAGCTTCTCAAAGAAGGCTGACCAGACACGGGAAGTGAATTGGGGACCTCTGTCGGATACAATATCCTCGGGTAATCCGTAAAACCGGAACACAAGATTGCACAGATGTTCAGCCGTCTGCAGAGCTGTGGGCATTTTGGTGAGTGGAATGAGACGGCATGCTTTTGAGAAGCGATCAATCACTGTGAGAATGGTGGTGTAACCCTCTGAGGGTGGCAGGTCTGTGATAAAATCTATGGCAATATGAGACCATGGGCGCTGCGGAATGGGCAGGGGCTGGAGTAGACCCGCAGGCAACAGACGAGAAGATTTCTGGGTATTACAATTCTGACAGTGCTGAATAAACTCGCTGGTGTCCTGGGAGAGCGTGGACCACCAGTAGCGGTTCTGTAAGAGTTGGATGGTGGCGGTGATTCCAGGATGGCCGGAGCTGGGAAAGGCATGCACATGGTTTAGCAACCTGTCACGAAGAGTTTCAGGAACGTAGGTTTTCCCAGGCGGGCATTCAGACGGGATCACCATGTTGGCATTGGCCAGGGCAAGTTCGGTTTCGATATCCCACTGAACGGGACCAAGGACTAGGTCAGGGCTGATGATAGACTCGGGGGCATGGATTTCTAAATCGGTGTCAAACTGGCGAGACATGGAATCAGCTTTGGTATTTCTAGACCCGGGCCTGTAAGTCACAGTAAACTGGAACCGGGAAAAGAACAGTGACCATCTTGCTTGGCGTGCGTTCAGTCTCTTGGCTGTGCGTAGGTACTCCAGGTTCTTGTGGTCAGTGTAAACAGTGAATGGGTGAGTGGATCCCTCGAGCCAGTGACGCCACTCCTCAAAGGCCGACTTCATGGCCAATAACTCGCGGTCTCCGACGTCATAGTTCCTCTCCGCTGAGTTCAACTTCCTGGAGTAGAAGGCACAGGGGTACAGTTTAGCAGGAACTGACCAGTATTCGAGGCATCCACTTCCACTACAAAGGGCAATTCAGGATTAGGGTGATGCAAGATAGGAGCAGTAGTGAACCTGTCTTTGAGCCGGTTGAAAGCCTGAGCAACACTTTCGTTCCAGGGAAGGCGTCTCGTGCCCTTACGAACCAAGGCTGTCAATGGTGCTGCCACGGAGCTGAATCCCCTGATGAAACGTCGGTAAAAGTTTGCGAAGCCCAAAAAGCGCTGCAACTCCTTTAACGTAGAGGGCTGGGGCCAATTCACCACCGCTTTGACTTTGCTCTCATCCATAGCCACGCCCTCTGGACTGATCACATAACCCAGAAATGTTGTGGACGTCTGATGGAAGTCGCATTTTCCTTACTTGGCGTAAAGTTGAAACTGGATGAGTCTTTGCAGAACGGCTCGGACGTGCTGGATGTGGGCTTCGAGGGTGTCTGAATAAATCAGGATGTCATCTATGTAGACTATGACTGTGTGAAAGTCTCACTAATGACACTGATTTATGACGTGGATGGATGAGCGCTCTCTTCCCGGTTGCGGGGACTTTTATTTTGACGGAACGCAGCTCATACAGTGGAGTGCTTCAGAGTGCAGCGAGAACGAGCCTTGAAATTCCCTGACTAAATGCAGTTATCTGATCTACGTTATGTTCCTTTGAGTGTTTAAAGTTGTGTGCGTCCGGAGAGAAAGTGAGTATTGTAAATTTCACTGTTACTTGAGCTGAGTTTATTGTTGTTTGCTGAAATAGAGATGTGGAAAGAGTTATGACACAAAATGGATGCTAATGTGAAGTATAGAAGTATTTGAGTTTTCATCCAGTACAGTGTAATTATGTATAATTAATATACATGTAAGCTGTGTATTATGTTTCATGTTCTGCTGTATTCAACGGCAACATTGTGTTGATGTTTTTGGGGAAGCCAGTAGTTTTAATGCCATTTATGTTTTTATGAGTGTGATTGTGATAAGAAAGAAGCATTGTTTGTTAGAGCATATCTTTTATTTGTTTGTTGCAGACCACACACTCATATGCTGACATTTCTAAGGACATAAAGCAAAGCCCATTAGGATCTGGCTCCCCCCCTTCATATGCTTGTATAAATAAATCGGTTAAACTGGATTCCTTCTCCGACTTTGGTGTTCTTACCGGCACACCCGGACCAGCTTCACCTCATTAGCAACAGCTAGCACTTTACAGTCCTTAGCCCTCAGCTACAATGACACAGCGGTGGAGCATATCCCGGAATACATCGTTGACAAAGGACTGGAAAACAGCAGGACTGATAGAGAGACCGAACGGCATCACGAGATATTCGTAGTGCCCAGTACTTGTGGAAAATGCCGTCTTCCACTCATCTCCCTCGCGGATCCGAACCAGGTTATAGGCTGAGCGTAGGTCCAGTTTAGTGTAATAGTTGGCCGTGCGGAGGTGCTCAAGAGCGGCGGGTACTAAGGGCAGCGGATAACGGAACTTGACTGTGCACTCGTTGAGTGTTCTGTAATCGATACAGGGTCGTAGACTTCCATCCTTCTTTTTGACGAAGAAGAAACCAGCCGACACGGGAGACGTGGAAGGTCGAATGAACCCCTTAGCGAGCTCCTCTTCAATGTACTTTTGCATAGCTTCAGTTTCAGGCTGAGAAAGAGGGAAGATGCGGCCCCTGGGTGGCAAGGAACCTGGAATGAGCTCGATGGCACAGTCGTTCTCTCGATGCGGGGGTAACCTGGTAGCTTTGACTTTACAGAAGGCTTCGGCAAGGTCGTGGTACATGACTGGCAGGTTTGATGACACGGGTTCCTCCCGGGGCTGAGTGATACTTCGGACCGGTAGGGGTTGGACTGTCGTAAGACACTTGGAGAAACAGTTCTCGCTCCAGCTGATTATCTGACCTGTAGTCCACTGAAGATGAGGGTAGTGAGTTCTTAGCCAGGGTAAGCCCAGGATGACAGGAGTATGAGGAGCATGGAGTACATAGAAGTGTATAGTCTCGCAGTGAAGTGCCCTCGTGCGCATATGAAGCTTCTGAGTTACGTGAGTAATGCGGCCAGTGCCTAGGGGGCGTCCATCGACAGCCTCGACAGAAAGAGGAGAAGTGCAGGGAATTAGAGCTATCTTGTGCAACAGAGCAAAATTTCTTGACATGAAATTTCCGGCTGCCCCAGAATCAACTAAAGCTGTAGCAGTAAAAGATCTTCCATTATTAGTGAATTCTAATGGCACTGAGATACAGGATAGAGGATTTAAACAGTCAAGGTTCAGACTCACCGAGGGTTTATCCTTGAGTGTGGGTCGTTGAGGACAGTGCAGACGGAAGTGACCGGCGCCACCGCAATACATGCATAATCTCAAGGTCCTGCGGCGTTCTCTCTCCTCCACAGACAGCTGCGAAGTATTAATCTGCATGGGCTCGTTGGTTTCGGTGGGCGTGACCCACGTGGCGCGAGGCGCGGAGAGGCTGCGTGAAGTGTTCGCAGCGCGGCTGCCACCGCGGCGAGAACGCATCAAGTTGTCGATTTGGATGGAGAGAAGAACAAACTGATCCAAATCCTTTCCCTCGTCGCGACAGGCTAGCTCGGCTTGCAATTCGTGATTTAGACCCCGACGATAATCCACCTTGAGAGCATTTTCTGTCCAGTCGGTTTGAGCTGCTAGAGTACGGAACTTCAGTGCATACTCCGAGGCGGGAGTTCGTCCCTGCGCGAGCTCCAGAAGAAGATCCTCCGCTCCCTTCCCTTCCTTGGCATGTTCGAAGACGGCTTGAAAACGTTCCAGGAATTCTCCGTATGACGCAAAGGCGGTACCATCATTCCTCCAGACCGCGGTGATCCACTCCAGCGCGCGCCCGGTGAGTAGAGAGCATACAAATGCGATCTTGCTGGCGTTTGTGGTGTGTAGAGAAGTCTGTTGGGCGAGATACAGAGAGCACTGTAATACCCCTTTTCCACCAAGGCAGAGCTGGTGCTGGTTCGGAGCCAGAGCCTAGTTTCAAATCGGTTCTTTGTTTTTCCACCGCCAAAGCACCAGCTCCGAACCAGTAAAACTGGTTCTTAAGTAGCACCAAATCATTGCAGGGTCTAGAACGGAGCCAAGAAAGAACCGCTTGCGTCAGAGGCTGGGGGCGGGGTTACTGTGGCCAACAAGACTGAAGAGAAACTTGTGACCGCCATTTTTAAATAGCACCTAGTCAAGCTAATAGCAGCTCGATTATAATATCCGTCTATGTAAGTTACGGCGAGCTGCACGAACGTGTTGGATTCGCCGTGTTTGGATGCTGATTTATTTTCGCAAACCCATGAGCATCCATAGTAACGCAACGTCTATTATTGTTGATGCCTTGTTCGAGATGCATGGACCGATCAGAACTGCGGGAGTGTTTGGAGATCATACGACTCCTTGTGCTTTTTGATCGCTTTCGCAGTGCTTTGATTTCATGTGCTGATCGTTCTGCGAGAAGCCGATGCATCTCGAACAAGTCTGGTGTGTTTGTGTTTGGCGCTGCCGCACTAGCGTTGCTGGGCAACATGATACGTATGCAGTGACGTAAGATATAGCTCTGTTGTGGCTCTCTGGCCGGTGGAAACGCAAACCGGTTCTTAGTAAGCTCATCAGTCGAACCAACTCCGAACTGGCAATAGCTCTAGCTCTGAACCAGCACCCGGTTCTTGTTGGTGGAAAAGGGGTATAAGATGAAGCCCTTGCATTTACCTGGGTCTCCGTCGTATTTCTCGGGTAATGCGAGGTGTGGGCTAGCGCTTGCGGTCATTAGTGTTTCCGCGGTAGGTTTTTGCAGGGCTTGAACCGCTTTTATCAATTCCTCCGTTAGCGTGGTCAGTCGAGACAGCTGGTGGTGATGAGTGGCTAGCTGAGAGGCTTGGGCGGTGTAAGCAGCCGACAGGGGGGTCATAGTCGCTGGATCCTCGTTTGGCGAAGTATTCTGTGATGACGCAGACGTGAGAGACGGATCCATGTGCAACAATTTAATGAACAGTCTTTTCCAAACAAACGTTTCAATAATAATGCAAACACAAAAGGCAGTAAAGCTTGAAAAGGGTGCAGGCTGGCACTCAGGGCAGTAGGCGGAAACTCAGGGTCAGAGACAGGCTTGGTTCAGGGCTGGCAGCTGGTAACGGAATCCGGGGACAGGCTTAAGGTCAGGGCAGGCGGCGAGAATCAGAATCCAGGTACGGTCAATGGTCACGGGGCAGGCTGCAGACAATCAGAGAAGTTAGTAACAGGCAAGGTTCAAAGGCAAGGTCTGACAGGAATACCAGAAAACGCTCGGACATGAATCACAGTGAGACAATACTTTGCAAAGGACGCAGAGATAACAAGGCGTATATATAGCTTTGGGACCAGAGTTCATTCAGATCAGGTGCGGGGATAATCAGGGAGAAACAATCCATACTAATCTGAAGTATGCATGGCACTAGAGTTCAGAGGAGAACGCACGGGGCAGAGTTCACAGAGAATCATCAGGGCAGGACGCTGTAACACTACCACCTACTGGTGGTTTAATTTCATATTTAAAAACATAATTTCATTGTTTCCCCATCATTTCATAAAAAATAAATAATAATAATTGGTCCCACTTTGATACAATGCACTTATTGCATTGTTTTGACATTGTTTTCTGTAGGTCTATAAACAAAAAGAAAGATCAGAGTGCTATGTCTTTTTTTTCTTTTTTTTTTAACCGAGGGGGATACAGAGAAGCTTTCTTTTGTAACAGTAAAGGAGCCCTACATGGTTGAGCTAATGTTAGATGTAAGCCATAGGTCTTAAACCCTGCTTCTGGGAGTCAGATATTCCCCATGTCTTGTCTGGACTTGTGTTGTCTTTCATGTCCTAGTGGCATCTTTGTAGTTCAGTGTTTTTCATGTTGATTAGTCTCCCTCTCGTTTCTTTGTTACCTTGTTAAGCTTGTTTGCTCCTGTGTATATTTAGCCCTTGTGTTTCACTTGTTATATTATCAGTTGTTGTACATGTAATGGTTGGTTCTGGTTATTCTGTGGTTTTGTTCCTTTGTTTCTTGAGTTTTTTGTTATCTGTTCAATGTGTTATTTTATTAAAAAATTAGATCCTCACCTTCTCCTGCTTTCTCCGGCTCATTACACTGGGAACGTCACTGTCCTGCAGAGTTTACATATTAATGCTATATAGACAGCCTCACTTTGGCCCGTTGATGCTTCAACAAGTCTGCCATATTAAACCGGACAAGACTGCTCTATAAACAAATACAATTAAACGGGAAGCTGCTTTTTCCTAGGCGAAAAGCACAAAAACTTTAACATTTCTCAACTGATTCCAGCACTTTATGATCTGTCTGGAGTACGAAAAGGTTCTGTCTCCAGTTGCTTAAAATCTTGGTAGTTAGACCTTGAAAATTATTCATTGCCATAAGGAAAACTCACTCTTTTCAATAATAGATTTTTCTTGGTTAATAATTGTTTAAACATCCCTAATGTACATGAAGTGTTCATAAAGCTTTTCATTGTGGAAATGGATTTTTCTGTCTTCAACACCATCATTTTAGCTTTTTCACTTGCGCCTCCAGGTCACAACACAGCTTGTTTACTTTGAATTACTGAAAAAGCTAAATAATGAAACACTAAAAACCAACAAGTTTTAAAACTGCAAAATCATTTGAAATGCTACATGTGGATTTAGGCAACATTATAATAAAGAATATGAAAAGAGGCTAAACAGTGTTATTAAACATTAACTTTAAATGATACACATTAGTTTTAAACATTGTCTTTGTTGTCATCTAATGTTTATCATTTAAACTTAATGTTTAAAACTAATGTTTATCTTTTAAAGTTAATGTTTAAAACCCTAATAATTCTAATAACACTGTTAAAGGGATAGTTCACTTTGAAATTAATTTTTGGTATGTTTTAGCTTACCTCAAGGGCATCCAAGATGTAGGTGTCTTTTTTTCCGTAGTAGTTTCAATTTTGATATTTTTAGGTCAAACCGTTCTTGTCTGTCAGTCATATAATGCAGGTATATGGTCACCACTTCAAAGAGCATGCACAGAGTTCAAATTAAAACAATTCCCCGTCGTCCAAATTAAACAATTCCCCATCGTAAGTACACATTGATGGCCTAAGACACGAAACGAGCGGTTTGTGTGAGAAAACGAACAGTATTTATATCGTTTTTACCTCTTATACACAGCCATGTCCAAGTGATCTGATCTGACGTGTACGCAGACTGGTGCATAGATATATACACTAGATGTCGCCTTAAAGACATTCGTTCCAAGCAACTGCCGTAGACAAGGCGACATCTAGTGTATATATATCTATGCACCAGTCTGCGTACACGTCAGATCAGATCACTTGGACATGGCTGTGTATAAGAGGTAAAAACGATATAAATACTGTTCGTTTTCTCACACAAACCGCTCGTTTCGTGTCTTAGGCCATCAATGTGTACTTACGATGGGGAATTGTTTAATTTGGACGACGGGGAATTGTTTTAATTTGGACTCTGTGCATGCTCTTTGAGGTGGTGCCCATAGACCTGCATTATATGACTGACAGACAAGAACGGTTTGACCTAAAAATATAAAAATTGAAACTACTGCGGAAAAAAAGACACCTACATCTTGGATGCCCTTGAGGTAAGCTAAAACATACCAAAAATTAATTTCAAAGTGAACTATCCCTTTAAGCCTAATCTTTAGTAAATCTAAACATAAACATGAATTTTTTTCATATGTTGCCTAAATCCACATGTAGCATTTCAGATTGTCGTTGTTGTCATCTAATACTTACAACACATAAAATTAATGTTAAAAAAGAGGAAATAAGCATGCACAATTAAATACCAAATACTGCCCGAGAAAGATCTACTGTAACATGGGTCAATACTTCAGTTTGTAAACTAAAGTTTAAATAGTTTAAAACTATTAAAGTAATATTGGTCAAGAACCGATTTGTTAGCAGCATTTCTTGCATGCTTAATATAAGTCGCAAGAACACTACTTTTCAAAAGTTTGAGGTCAGCAAGATTTAAAAAATATATATATTTGTAATATTTCATATGCACACCAAGGCTGCATTTATTTGATCAGCTATTATTGTTGTCTTCAGCGTCAAATGATCCTTCAGAAATCATTCTAATACGGTAGATTTGATGCTTAAGAAACATTACTGTCAACAGTTAACTGTCTTTTGATCAATTCGACAAGTCCTTGCTGAATAAGTATTAATTTCTTTCCAAAACAACAACAACAACAACAACAACAAAAAACCTTTTGACCAGTACTATATTTCATTATTTCACCAGTGTCAGATTTTTTTGGAGATTATAAAAAGCATTACATTGACCTAAATGTTCCCTGTCTGCTTCCTTTGAGGTTACAGTTCTAGATAGAGTTTTGGACTGTGTGTTCTTGTGTTGCCATCAGAGAGTCAGCATTTTCATGACATGGTGACATTGCATTTAAGGCTTAGATGATTATATAAAAAATATAAAAAATAAATTAAATAAAAGACCTGTGTCCACAATTGAGCGTCCTTATGGCAGTATGCAGGTTGCACTCTTCCGATGGGGAATGCGTCAGCCAAGAAAATGCCATTGAAATGAATGAAAATGTATTCTCTAGGCATTATCCTGGGTTAAAAGTGAGTTTAAATTTAAACCTGTTTAACACTGAGAAACAATTGCTGTTGTATGAGCACTACAACTGCTGTATCTTTCCTCACCAAGCGTGCAGCACCTTACGACCTCCCCTGCCATCCGTTCTGACTCCGGGTGGGCAACTTTTCTGGAACATTTCCTAAAGTTCTTCTCTCCTGTCAGGCTGGCCCATGAGGTAGAAAAACATCTGCTCTGGAAGTTCACCTCATCATTCATCTCCCC